>NC_090274.1:82844688-83170122 GCF_040414725.1 Anabrus simplex | reverse complement strand
AGCATGCTCCTCTTTGTAAAGCATTTATGGCAAAATTTGCACACTAGAAGCGGGTGGTTCGTGAAATGTTCCGTCAAGCTGCTTCCGGTAGCGAACAGCTTTCCGCAGTGACCGCACTTGAAGGCACGAACATCTTTGTGTTTCATCAGATGTCGTAAGAGGCCCAACTTCCCGGCCAGGACATCACCGCACACACTGCACCAAAAAGAAGGAGCACCGCCGTCCGGAGTTTGATGATCTGCATACCTCACCACAGGTCTCGATCTACAGTGACAAATTAAAACCATGTGACCACTAGTTCAACAGCAACCTATGACACAAAGGAATTCCAAATGGAAAATCCACTCACTGATATCCATGGAGAGAGCTTGTACTCATGAACATAACATTCCTGAGGGTAAACATCATCTGAGGTTAAATTCAGAGTGTAGACTTAAATATCAAAACCTCTCACTTGTTACGAGGAAGTGTTGCTTCTTTTCACTCGAATCACGATATCACGCACAGCAAACTTCTGACGATTTTAGAACTCATGAGTAAATAGACAAAATAATTTAAATATGCATGAGAAGTGATCCAGCCTAAACGGAAAAATACAGGCCCTTTAATCCGGCACACATTTTGCTATTGAAATCCGTATATTCTGTTCTACATAAATGATGGCGCATGGTTTGGAGTTTTATCTTGTTCATCCACACAACGCTTTGTGGCATGCAAGAAATAATTTTTGTAAAAGCCCTATTAAGTTTGTTTGAGAGATTCTCAGTGATATAGATATAAATTTGAGAACATTGTTTGCCGGCAGTCAGCCAGATCTGCTGAATCATGGCTAATATTTTATGAATGTTATTTAGTGTCACGCAAACATACATATTGTATTTGTACATTGATATCATATCAGTGTAGCATTCTATTATGTCACAGTGTGGTTATTTATAATTACATAGCTTTGATGTGCAATCAACCAAACCAAAATGCAAGCTATCATGTACTTGAATATTCATACAAGTGTTCCCCTAACACTACGGGAAGAAGGAAAATGAAATTTAAGGCTTGAGCCAAATTTCGAAATGACAAGATGATGAATTGCACCGTAGTGGATATGCTCGTATGTAAAGGTAGGAATAAGAAACCTTTTATTTCAGAAGTTCGCTGACAACCTTATTATTTTTAGTGGATTGATAACATAGTCAGTCAACATCCAAGTCTGCGCCTGTCTCCCCACCGCAGAGAAGATCTACTATTCTAGGAAAGAAGAGCAAGAAATAAAAATTTCTTGGTTAACAGTGAGATCAGGCACATGGGAAATGTCAGTCATGCAGACCAAAATACATCGTAACATCAACTGGTACTTCCCAATTCGTGCTGTATTCACTGAATTCACACGGCCGAGTCGAATGCATGCCTTCTTCACAAACAAAGTAATGGGAGGCTCGATCACATGTTACTGCATACTTAACAGAAAATAAGTGAATAAATAAAAGGGGGACATTGATACCAGATACGACAGAATAGACCTCTTGATCATCACATAACATATTGATGTTGAAAACAGGGGCAGAAAATAAGACACTGGATTGTACATCGTACGTTTTGTGGCAAGTCACGCCAAGCAAAAGGTGCAAAAGTCTGTGGCCATTCCTCTTTACAAGATTATGCGATTTTTGTGACAAGCTAATTATCAGGTTCACAATTAGTTCTTCAGTAAAATGGCATTTCAATTTTGCATTGACAAATATGATGCACGAACCAGCTACATTGCTGCAACACGTGGCAAATACCACGTGAAGGATACGGATTCCCCCGTGATTTGCCGGCAGA
The DNA here is from genome assembly GCF_040414725.1 of Anabrus simplex. Classification (NCBI taxonomy): domain Eukaryota; kingdom Metazoa; phylum Arthropoda; class Insecta; order Orthoptera; family Tettigoniidae; genus Anabrus; species Anabrus simplex. Next base: position 83,168,301 of record NC_090274.1, on the reverse strand, counting down.
CTTGAGCGAAATAGAATAGCTCTCGCGGACCAAACACGCGCGAAGTCATTAATGGCAACTTTGGCAGAGATGGAGACATTCAGTACGGAGCAGTTGGCAGAATAGGTAGTAAATTCAGAAAGGAGCATAGCGTTTCATCTCTACAGGAGCAGCTGCAAAAGGTGTCTGTTCCCATGCTCGGAGCGACATAACTACCTGCTGTTATGAGATCTAAAATGCCTCAAGACAAGCCAGCCGTGAAATAATACCACACACATGATTACAGAAATATATCTCATGGAATCAGAACCAAGGGTAGAGTGTGCTCTAGAAGGGACGCGCATTGGCAGGGCCCAGTCACTATGAAAAGTATGCAAGGGTTGCTGTCGCACGGGCTATGACGGCTAAGCAAGCGAGTACCCCCATTCTGTATCGCATCACTGAACTATGACTGAAGTAGCAAATTTCTCACAGCACTTGAGAGAAGGCACATAGGCATCAGTGAGGTGCAGGGAAAAAGATGGAGTAGAGAAAAGTCATGCGAAACGGGGTGTTGGCATTTTTTATCAGCAAAATTTGACGCTCCAGTCTCCGAGGTGCAAAAGTATGACAATCGCTTTATGTAACTCGTCCACATTGGGGAGAGAAGGAAATTCTAATTTTTCAGTGGAATGCTCCACACACTGGACTGGGCACGGAAACGATACATGCCTACTGGGCACTGCCTGACAAGAAGACCGCTGACAATCTCATCGTTGCCCGTGATCTGAAAGGAAGTTTCGGACGGAGGAAAGAACAGAGTCCATGGCGTTCATGAATATGAACAGAAGAACGACGATGGCCAATACTGTCTCAATTACGCAGAAAGTGATCATCGCGAACAAACAGTTCCAAAAGCGTGATATGCATCCAATCACATACTACAGTGGCTCCCATCCAACTGACATTCACTACATCCTTGTGAGAGGAAGGAATCTCAAAGATGTTCTAGAGACAACAGTTGTTCCTTACGAAACGGCTACGTTGCAACGTCGACCAGTCATCTGTAAGCTGTGGATAAAGTCACCAAAAGCCCAATACTTCACAGGAAATGGACCAAAAGGGATCAAATGGTTTCGCCTGAACAAGGAGGTCAACGTTGTTGCAAAAGATGCAATGCCACACATCACCACAGCTGAAGTGAGCTGGAAGGCACACACTCTATTCTTGAAACAACTCAGTCAGGGCGACGACAACGAAGGATTAACTATGACACGTGGCTTCCAAATGACGATGTTAAGTGTGCAGTACGGTTGAAGAAACAGCTGTACCACGCGATTCATGCTCGTTGCAATGCCTACAAAGTAGCCACTAGTAAACTGAAGGAGGTCGTTGCTGTATCAAAAGCAAACCAGTAGGAAGGTCTATATGTGAAACATGACACACGCGAAAATGACCGGAATATTTAACGGCTAGTCAAATCGAGTCATTGCAAAACGGATGAAGTCCAACGTTTTTACAGCGTCAATGAGGAAAGAGACGATTTGCTACTCGATTGGCGGGAAGCGCGAGTACACTGGCGGAACTACTTCGACAAAATTTCAATCTAGGAAACTCCGTATCTGCCAATCCCAATCACCTCCGCTGTTGAAGGTCCAATGTAGGAAATTGACGTCCCCGAAGTCCAGGCTATGCTGACGGAAATGAAACCAGGGAAAGCCATCAGTCCTGATTAACTTCCGGCAGAGTTTTGTTTCTCTCCATGGGGGGATGCAGCAGTGTGGCTAAAGCAAGCTTTTCAACCAGATCATCAAAGAAAGTCATAAACCAACAAATTGGTGATGCAATTTCCATTCAAAAATAAGCGATTTCTAATTACCGCCAATCATGATTCGGAACCACACAATGGCAGATTTCCAACAGATCTTGAACAAAAGAATTAGCATTTTAGCTCAACATACAACAAGCCAAACTGGATTTGTGTAAAATTGTATATTCGGAGTATTCTTCTGTATAAGTACATTTCAAAAGATTCAATCCGCTTCTGCAATAAAGGGCTAAGCGTCCACCCCTCGAAACCATACAGAAGTACAGGAAAGACATAACAACGTAGCATTCGAACTCTAAGCTGGAGGTTGAGTTCACGGTTGGTGAATAAGGTCCTCATGGTATGGAACATATTTTTTGCTTGTCCAATCCTGGATAAGAGTTCGCATTTTGAATCGCAATGCTGGTTCACTAGAGTTCCAAGGTATTTGATAGAAGATACTTGTTGGACGATGTTGTTGTTGATGTAAAGGGAGTCCTGTTTTGGTGTTTTCGAGAATACAATCAGCTTGGTCTTGTTAATATTCAAGGATGAAACGTAGATTTCACTGGTCCTCACGTTGTTTATAATGATTTGAAGATCACTAGGATTGCTGGCTAACACAATAGTGTCATCAGCAAATCGGATGTTATTAACGACATAGCCATTGATTTTAATACCTAGATTAACATCTTCCATAGCCTCTCTGAACACAGCTTCAGAGTAGATGTTGAAAAGGAGTGGTGGCAGGCACATCCCTGGCGGACACCTCTTCGTATAGCTATGTCCTCAATAGTAGTTCCTTCTATTTTGACCTCTGCCGTTTGATTCCAGTACAGATGGGTAATGTTACGAAGAACACCAACATCTGCACCAATAGATTTTAAAATCTCAAGACGTTTTGCATGAGATACGCAATCAAAAGTTTTCGGTAGTCGATGGAACAAGCGTGCACATCTACATTCATATCTAGGCATCTCTGGGTCAAAACATTCATGGAGAAAAGAGCCTCGCAAGTACCCAGTCAATTCCTAAAGCCACACTATGTCCAACTTGGCGTTCGCATTTGAGGTAGATTCGAGTGTGGATGATACGCAGAAATTCCTTTAGCACATGGGACAATAGGCTGATCATACGATAATCATCACAATGTGATGCACTACCCTTTCTACGTATGATGACAAAAGTAGACAGAATGCTACCAGATTTATATATTGGGTTGAATAATGTAGTTAGCAACTCTATTACTCTGCCATGGCCTTCAGCAATGAGTCTGAGAGTTTCTGCATGAACATTGTCCGGACCTACAGCTTTACCATTCTTCTGGAGTTTGATTGCATACAGTACTTCCTCTTGGGTTATATTTGGACTTGTTTCGCTGCCTTCGCCAATAAACGGTGGTTTGTCTGGCCTTACATCGGTTAATAGTTCTTCAACATATTCTTTCCAACACTTCAATTTGTCTTCGACTCCTACCAAAATGATGTCATTGGCATCCCTGAGTATAGCTTTACATGGCCTGTGACATTTCCCTACAAGTTCCTGTGGAGATTAAACCAGTCATGTTTCTCTTGGAGAAGTTCTATTTCTCTGCATCTCTCCACGAGCCATAGTTCTTTTGCTTCCCTACACTTCCTCTTCACTGTCCTGTTTAGTTCTTGGTATTGGACTTAACTTACATGTTTCACTTTCCGTCTTTGGTCCATAAGCTGTAGAATATCTTCTGTCATCCATGGCTGTTTTTTTGAACATTTCGAATGTCCTATATCATTCTCTCGAGTATCAGTGAGTATGTTCTTTTGTGCAGTCCATTGTGATTCAATATCCTCTGTTTCCAAGTTGTTTATAGTATACATACGTTCGTCGAACTTCAAGGTTGTTTGAGCTCGAAATACGGGGTTGTCAAGGCTCTTTGTATCGATGAGCTTAGGTCTCTCAGAGCGTATGTTCTTGACAAAACGATGAAGTGTTAAGTCCATGACGACGGGATTATGGTCGCTGGTAACAACCGCCCCAGGGTAGGTTTTGACAGCTTCCACGTATCTTTTCAGACGACTTTTGATGAGAATGAAGTCTATCTGATTCCTGACAATATGACCTTCACAATCGGCAGGAGACGTCCATGTATACAAGCGCCGGGGATGTAACTTGAAAAAGGTACTAATAACAGACATATGTTGCTCTGAAAAACTGAACTAGACGATCACCTCTGGCATTTATCTCATCAAGGCCATATTGTCCAACAGTTTCATCCTCTGCACCGAGACCTATCTTAGCATTGAAATCACCAAGAACAAGAGTTACATCCCCTTTCATTGTAAGGTACATTGCCTCCTCCAGAATGGAATAGAATTCTTCGACTAATTCGTCATCCTTATCGTCGGTTGGAGCATAGGCCTGAATAATATTCATGGGACGATGGGAAGTTTGCTGTTTAAGAAACATGACACGCTATCCAAAGGGAATGAAATCGATGACAGACTTCACCAGATCAGACGAGAGGTGCACAGCCACTCCATATTGATGTTGAGGATCGTTACCACCAGAGTAATACAGAACTCCATGATTAGTTTGTTGTGTTCCTGACCCATGTCATCGAACTTCACTAAGGCCCAAAATATTGATTTCCAAGCGTTGCATTTCTGATTCAACGTTTGCAAGTTTCCCAGCCATATATAGACTTCGCACATTCCATATGGCGATTCTTATTCTTTTGTTATATATTTGAAACTTATCAGTACTTGACCTCGGGGGATTCTTAGCACCCTCTCCCCACTTAAGGGGTTCCCCGGACTGAGGGCCGTTTCTTTAGTATCTGTAACCATAATCATACTGAAAGATTTGGAAGGATAGCTCAGTAGGAGTTCCGTTTCCTTTCTGTGCCGCGGTGTGAGAACCGTGGAGGTTGCGCTTCTCACATCCTAAGTAGTATCACTAATGATGTCCTTCTTCACGTTAGATTTACTGGCACGTAAAAGAACTCCTGCGGGACTAAATACCGGCACCTCGGCGTCTCCGAAGACCCTAAAAAGTAGTTAGTGGGACGTAAAGCAAATAACATTATTATTATTTCTTCACGTGCTACTACACGGTACTGTTGGAGCTGCTGCCCTCCAACAGGAGATGACCATTTAGCCCTGGACAATTAGGTTGCCCCTTCCGCCATCTATGCTGAACCGAAGGCTATCTTCTCCACCATAGCTGCCGTTGAGGTCTTCACCGTAACCCTGGCAAGGGACCCTTACCAGATGCTGCACACCGGGTCAGTGTGCTTTGGGGCTCACATAGGCAGGGGAGCCACTCCCTGGGTAGGGCTGCTTCTAAAAGGGTCCCTACCTGCTACCTGCCTTACAACAATGTGAAAGTTTTATTTGAAAACTATGATATCTAAAATGTAGCACTATTGATCTGAACATTTCATTACTACAACACATTTTCTACTTCAGCATCCACAAATGGAGGAATCTGACTTAACACACAGGAGAACAGAAAAGATCATAAAAAAGGCATCTAACCATTTTTTTCTGTACTTAACATCTCTTCAACACGTACTACATGTACGTAACACGACCTAAAACGTTGAAAGTCTGTTTCGATTGAAAATAATTACATTAGTTTGAAATTATTGTACTGTTTACAATGTTCGTAAAACTTAACCATTTTGAATTTGTAGTTTTATTTGACAACCTACAAACGTGGCTGTTTCTGTGTGTTACTGTTGGTACGTAAGTACAAAATTACTGAGAATATCTGGGGGGTAATAGTTAAAGATGACATTTCAGATGATAAGAATGTGATGAACAAATGATGCAATAACAGTGAAAGAAAGAACATATTTTTCATAGTTGCTTAATGGTATTGTAAACAAATACACTTCAATCATACCTAGGTTTACCAGAGATTATTTTTGTAGATATATATTCAATAAAACTACATGGCAGCACATTAAATATGATCTTAAAGTTGCTGAATATTTTAGATAATTTTAACCAATAGAGTTTTAAGATATTAGTGTGTAAATGTAACCTTGTAAATAAAGGATTAAACTGATGAACATGGCCACTTTTTGGAGATAAACCAACTACTACTGAACACAACCGCGAATAGGTACAAGATATTCCATATTGCATAGGATTTATAGTGTACATACTTTGTTTCTTCTTTGATGTATGGCAACAGCTGATCATCAGTATGTTCTTCTATGAATATTTCCTCCTTAGTATCTTCGGATGGCTATAAGTAACAAATAAGAAAAGTAGAATAAAGAAGTAAAGGAATAAAAAATATAAGCCTAAACAAGAAACAGTTGAGAAAATAAATTTCATAGTGGCAAAAAGGAGCATAATTAATTTATCTCACATTTTAAATGCGAAAGAGGTGTCTACCTTGGTGGCAAAAGGTACACAAAAACACATTATTATCAAGCACTAAATTTTAACAGAAAATAGAAGAAGACAATTTCATACAATTCAGTATTATACAATTTACACATTTTCCCTATTAAACACACAGCTCGTCCTAAATAAATTTATATTATTTACAAAATTCTACTTATAATATCGTCTGTACTTATAAACATAAACAACTCATATATAACACATGGAATTACTTCAAATATTACTTTGCAAATGCTATTAGACTAAAATTTACATTGCACTAATTATTTTAACCTTTTTGGAACGTAACTTGCCTAACAATCTGCTGCGTCATAACCTGAGTCCTTTTTTTCCACTGCTTTTCGGATAACTGATAAGAGAGATAAGAACATGAAAACGTACACACTGTAGAATAGGTAGCACAGAAAGGGAGGAAAATTTTTAAATATGTAAATTTAAATTTGCCTACATATTTGTGAATATTCAGCAGAGTATATGTACACATACAAGTGCGGATAGAGACACATCCGTGTATGTGTACATGTAAAATTTAAAGAAAATAATAATAATAATAATAATAATAATAATAATAACTAGCAAATGTACCCGTACTTCGCTACGGTATTCTACATTCTATACGGATATTGAAGTAAATACTGTGCGTGCAGTAAATAATATTCTTTTAGAATTGCATGTCTCTTAGAGTTATCCGAGAAATAGCATGGGGAGGTCCACATACGTTGTTTCCAATGTAAAGTGTGGGTTGCGGAGGTGTGATGGTAACGCAGGCTCACTTGCGTACTGCCATTCACAATCGAGTTGGGAAGTTTACATTATAATTGGAGGCCCCATTGCCTACTGCGCGGTCACAATCGATTTGGGGAGTTTTCGTTTAAACGGCAGGCCTCTTTCCTATTCCAGACATATTTCACTTGAGAAGTTTGCAACTTCCCTACTACCAGTCAAAATTGAGTTGTGCAGTTATCATCCTAATGACAGGCCTTTTTCCTTCTGCCTGTCAGCTTACTGCCAGTCACACTGAGTTGGTGAGATTCCATGAAAATAGCAGAGCACTATGCCTAATGTTGGTCACATTTGGATGAGTACATTTGTTTATAATGGCAAGCACACTTACCTACAGCCAATCACTTTCGGGTAGGTGTGTTCTGAAGAAAACTGCACGCTCCCTTGCCTTCTGCAAGTCAAATCGACATGTGAATTATTCATTACAATGGTAGGCCCTCCTTACTAATGCCAGTTATGTAAGAGTTGGAGAAGGACCCCATTCCTACCGCCAGTCAAAGTCGGTGTGGGGAGTACCGATTACAATAGCAGACACCTCTCGATCGCTACAAATCGACATCAATGAATATAAATCGATCGACACACGAAAGTACATGCATGTTAAAATTATTGCAGACCTTCATAAACAGATTAACTTCTGCTAAACGGTACGTCATATCGACAATGGATTGCACCATAAGACGCAGTATTTAGTGGCCTAAATGGCTGGTCCTATGATATTTTCTCGCATCTCATCTATTCGTGGGTCAGAATGAGTTAGAAACGTTGAATACGTTGAAATTTGTGCAAGATTATCTTGCATTGCGTTACTTTTCGGATAAATATGTGACAGCATTTGCCTCACATATGAGTATTGGGTGGGCCAATGTTCCTGTAGAGGTTGATGATTCTATCTTTCCTGTAAGTGATTGAAGGTAAGAATTATGCATGTAAAAAGGACCAATTTACTTAAAATCGAGAAATATAGACGAATCTAACGTATAAGGGATACAGATACGATAAAAAGTAATAATAAGACCAAGGTTGAAGAGCACTCCAAATTGAACGGAGATTGTGCCATCCGTTATGTGAAAGGACTTCCCGTTTATCCCACGAAATACCTCGAAACGAAGGTCTGCACCATTATTAAAATTGACTCAATATTTCGATATTCTTCGGGGATAAAAAGTGAACATCTTAACGATCTTGGAAGTTTTCCGTCCGTTACAGTCTAAACGTATAATTTTTCCAAATTTCAATTTTCTTGCTCGTCTGGTATATTATGCCGCAATCTGAATTTTGGGTGAGGGGAGTAAAAATTGGGACTTTCAGGAAACTACACCAAAAATATGCAGATGATCATTATTACCCGTCAAACGTGCAGCTGTACGAAAACTTCACCAAAATAGTCAATGTACAGACACATACAGTCGTTACGATTTTATTTATATAGATAGATAAGGAATCTGCTCCAAGTGTAACACATTTGGGCTACGTCCAATGGACTTAATCTGCAAAACAGACCGTTCATGATTTCTCAACTATTAAACCACCTGTCAAAAAATGCACATGAGAAAAAATGTTTTAGAAATGGATTTCCACTAAGGATTGTAGATTTCCATTAATTTAGGATGTACTTATTTTGAGGGAGTGCAAAATCATGGTCTCGGTTTCGGATAAACCCCCAGTAAAGTTAGGTGTTGAGAAATAATATTGGCCCTAAAACCTACTCAAGGACAGGTGGTTTCTAAATATCAAGTTTGGTAGAAATGTATTCAGTGGTTTTTCAAGTTATAAGAACTCACACAATCAAACAAATAAACAGACACCAAAGCTAAGTAATATGCAGACGATCATTATTACACCTGAAACGGGTAACTGTACGGAAATTTTGCCAAAATAGTCAATGTACAGGCAGACGGTCGTTACGATTATATTTAGATAGATGGAAGATGAGCTTTGGCACGTTCGTAATTGCAAACCTTTATTTTGAGATGTACTGCTCTTAAACGGCACATCATACCAACAAACGGTTTGCACCCTCAGACGTCCCATTTATTCGTCTACATGTTTGGTCTTAAAAATATTTCTCGTATCTCCCATATTTATGTGTTCGATTGAGTTACGATATTTGAATGGGTTGAAATTTGGGTACATTTATAACATTTTACATTATTTTTCACATGCTTATGTGGAAGCTAGAATCATGAAATTTGGTTCGCATATAGCCATTGGTTGTATAAATGTGCGTACCAAATGTTATGACTATCTTTCCTGTAAGTGTGTCAATCTAAGTAGCATGCGTGTAAAAAGCACAACATGTACGAACAATCGAAATATACAGCAACATCTACCCTATAACGGAGAGAGAGAGAGAGAGAGACGACAAAATGTTACAGGACCAAAGTTGTAGATCACACCAAATTGAATGGAGATTGTGCCATCCGTTTTGTGATAGGACTTACCGTTTAGCCGCGAAATACCTCCAAACGAAGGTCTGCACCATCATTACATTGCCTCCATATTTCGATATTCATAGGCACAAAAACTGAAACATTATAAGATCTTGAATGTTTTTGGTAAGTTACCGTCTAAAACGTATAATTTTGCTTAATTTCAATTTTCCAACTCGCGTGGCCAATTGTGAGGCAATCTTGATTTTGGGCGAGGGGGGGGGTATAATTTGGGACTTTCACGAAACTAGAGCTAAAAGTATGCAGATGGTCATTATTACCCCTCAAACGGAAAGCTGTACGAAAATTTCGCCAAAATAGTCAATGAACAGACAAAAAATGAACAGACGCACGGTCGTTACGATTTGATTTATATAGATAGATAAGGAATCTGCTCCATATATAACACCTTTTCAGTTATGTCCGCTGGACTTAGCCTGAGAAACCGACCTTTCATGATATCTCCCTTATTAACCCTCCTGTTGAAAAATGCACATAAGAAAAATTAGAATTGGATTTCCATGAAGTTTGGTCAATTTCCAGTCAGGTTGGTCTTGTACTTTATATATTGTAGGAGAGTAAGATCACCATTTCGTTTCTCCATAAAACTCCAGTCAATTCCGGGAATTTGAAATGGTATTGACCTTAAAACCTACCCTTGGACAGGTGGATGCTAAATATAAAGTTTGTTCAAATATCTTCTGTAGTTTTCGAATTGTAAGGAATACGCTTTACACGCACCCGCTCTTGCGTTACGTTCGGGGGACTTGTACCGAAAAACGGCCCGTTAATGATATTGTCCCCGTTAAAATTGGCGATATTGTGTATGTTTTCAACAAGTGGAAATTAAAAGTTTTATTGTCTGCTTGGAACTGCAATGTGTCATTGGGGAAGTAGTGGCGAGCTAAGAACGAGTTTTTTCCGTCATTCAGAGGGGTGATACATGGCCCGAGCTGTGCCAAGGTCGAGGCAAATCACGTGACTACCGCCGCACGCGCGCAACTCACATTCTGAATCTGGAATAATCTGAGCCAATTAAATGAGACCATCAGCCAATTAGCGTTCTCGTTGAAGATCACACCTCTCAGGCCGATAATATAAAAAGGCCTTGTTACGAGTAAATTGCTCTCTCTGAACCTCTGAATATCTGAATCCCTGAATATTCTTCGCTGTGCTGCCAGACTTGGATGTGCGACGCTACTTTATCCGACCACGTGGAGAAATGATTTTCAGTTCAGTCGAAGCCCGTTTTGCCAGAATTTAGCGAGATAATTAGCGAATTCCTATGGAGTAAAACACGCATTAAGAACCAAGTTAAGTGTGACTGTGTAGATGAGTTCTTAACGTTAGACGTGTGCTTGTGCAAATACTTAATCTTGTCATCTCAGTTACAGCCTGTGACCGGAATTCTACAGAAGTCGTCTTAGAAGCTGAACACCTCAAGATGGACAATTCCACAACCACCTATAACACAACTTCATCGAGGGACACCTGCTACAAAGTCTCCATGGAGCTGTAAAATCTGAAGCGTATCTGGTAATTGGAAGGAGACAGACCGGAGGAAAATGCTGGAATAATTGACTGTCGACGGGGATCGAACTCCATCTAAAACTTGAGTACCTTTTAATTTAATTTATCTGTCTCACCTTTTGTACAACTAGAGGTCTTTCTTCTTTAAGTCGTAGATCTATTAGTTTGTTGTAGTTAGAAACATTTCAGTTTTCCACTTCCTGAGGTGTCGTGGTAGACTAGGTACGTGTGAATGAAATTTTGAATCTGTTAGAGTAGACATGTAGGTTGTCTTTGAATGATTTCCCATGCTTAGGAGCTTCATATTTAAAAATCACTGACCACGCGATAAATCTACTTCCTTTGTACTGTTGAAAGTTACTGGACTGAAATTTACGTGTACATTTTAAGTGAATAGGGTCGAACCTAGTGTCCTTCAAGATCACTTGTTGTATTTATGATGAAGTCATCTAATCTTATGATATTCCACGAGGATCAGTAGATGTAATAATCACTTAAATAATAATAATTTTGACTAAAGATCGGGTAAAACAGAATTAAACGCTCGTGAGCCATAAATTTACAGTAGAATCCTTATATGTGAGATTGAATGTGCTCTGTTCATGAAGGGTCTGGAATATGACCAACCCTGAGGGATATTTATTGTATAATTGAGCGATTGATGATTTAATGATGATATTTGACTTATTCTTGTGTATTGGGAGCGCAAGACAGATTATAATTATTGGAGCACGTGTTGCGAGTGTATTTCACAGGCAGGGAATAAAAATAATACGATTAAGGCTCACGCTCGCGATAGTTTCAACCTGTAGCCCAAGCGATGGTAGTGCTTATGGATTTTACCAGAATCTTCCATTATACTTTCAAGAGTTAGATGAATTTACATCGATATGTGAAATATGTTTCTACCAAGTGATACCCATGACTTCGATCACTAGCCACTATTAATGAAGAAAAATTTCGGTACACAGATTATTTCTGCTGGATATTACGTGACCTGACCATTCGTAAAAATCATGAATAAACTTGCCAAAACAGGATTCGATGTAAATAATGTATATAAAATACGTGTTTCCTAGTGTGAATGTGTGTGTAAATATGTATATTTCTCTTGTATCATGTTGGTCCAATTTAATTTGATCTGGTCGTGCACTTGCTGCAACGCAGATTACATTCATCGTTGTGTGCTGCCTTAAGAAGTAATTTTCATGCCCTTAAGGGAAAATTTGATCAACTTAAGTCGAGGAAGACTAGGAAAGGATTTATTTTATTCATTAGCGAGATTTAAAAGGAAAGATCATCTCGTTATTTTACGAAGGCACTCGATTTGTAAAATAAATGTATTTAATTAGCTCACACGTGGATAACATAAATTTCTGACACATTGATAGTTAAACTTTGAAAGATTTTAAGATTAATTTGAATGGAAATGTAATGCAAAGATCAAAAGTAAATGTTCGTTAGCCGCATAATTACTTGGAGTTATGGTGGAAAATAAATCATAATAATTATTCTGGAATGTTACTGATGACCGTTAGGTAAATGATGCAGTGGAAAATTAATGAGAAACATGATCGTGTAATAGTGAAGCATAGGTTAATTAAATGATGAGAGATTAATAATAATAATAATAATAATCAGAATAATAATTAATTAATTTTGAAAATTTTGAAATCAATTTTCATTTTCTATTGAAGTTCATGTTGGTGTCATTGACTAATATTAAATACTGTAAATGATAAATTTAGTTGAATTCATCCTAAAACCACGTGTTGAGACTACTCTGAATTGGTAAAGCTTTGAATACATTTATTGTAAAACCCTCGTTAGCAAGACAGTTGTTTAATTAATTTATGAACCTCTGTGTTAATTTTTTAATTCTTTCAATCAAATATTTTGATTTGGAAAGGCAAGATGCCTAATTTTTCTTTGATTTCATTACAGCACAGTAAGGCTGGAGATTAAGAACACGTGTCATTCAAAACCGAGGAAGAAATAAAATATTATGGAAGTTCAATGTAAAAGAATATCATCAAGAATATTTTCATTTGTTATTTGCTTATGTGAATAAATGTCAGAGTGTTGTCTTAACATTTCTTGTATCCTGCTTGGTCATCTACCCTTAACTTCCCTTAAATGCCTCTAGAAAGTGATAGCCAACGATCGAACGGTCCACCTCGGGATCTCTCGCTCGCTAGCTGGGCTTAGCTCGGGAATAATAGGGGCAATATATCCCTTATTAATCCTGTTGTCCTGTTTAAAAATGAATTTCCATTAAGGCAGGTAGATTTCCATTAAGTTTGGTTGTGTGTATTTTGGGGAAGTGCAAAATCAAGGTTTCGGTTTCGTATAAATCCCAAGTCAGTTCAGGGATTTAGAAACAATATTTATCCTAAAACCTACCCAACGACAGGTGGGTTCTAAATATGAAGTTTGGTGGAAATACATCCAGTAGTTTTCAAGTTACAGAAGGACAGACAAACAGACACCAAAGCTAAAAATTATGCAGATGGTCATTATTACATCCGAAACAGATAACTGTACGGATATTTCGCCAAAATAGCCAATTTACAGACACACGGTCGTTACGATTTTATTTAGATAATAATAATAATAATAATAATAATAATAATAATAATAATAATAATAATAATTGTTACGGGGATACCGTGGTATACAGAGGTGAAAGAAGGTGCGGGCATGAATGGGCGGATATAGAAAATCGAAAGTTTGATTAAAACTCTTTATGTTGGCAATGTTATTTTTGCAATTTTATTTCTTTTCTTGACCTATCTCTTTTTTTTAAATTAAAATATTTACACTTTGCTGAGCAAATAACAATACACTAGAAACGAGGGTAGCCCGTAATCTTGTGTGACAAAATTAGAAGAAAGAACAACTATTTACAACATGAGCTTGAAGCACAGCTGCTCCTTTTCAATCAATAGGCAAGGAGACAGATCTCCCAATTGCTTTTACACCATCAGTAAGAGCATATTTGCTCCGCAAATCTATCTAGGAGACTACTGTCCACACATTACATCATTCCAGCCTAACTAGCCACCATTCAACCTTTACATCAATAACATTACTAGGAAGAGCACCCTTGTTCTATGAATTTACAGCTAAAGATATCTTTACAAACATTCACACTTTCGAGGTCTATCGAAGGCACACACTACATTTAACAAAATTAAACAGTATTCTATGTCTTAACTGCTCAACTGTCTGATACTTTTAACATGAAATAAATGGAGTTAAACAGGGGTAACAAGTACCGATTATACAAAGCCTATGATTAAAAAGGCCAATCTACTGCCCATAAACCAAATAGGTAAGGGTTCGAACTCTGGATCTCCTAGAATTTTACATTACGGCCTACATGCATAAAACACTATTAGGGCTTATGACCCGAAGTTACAAAGGCTAAGCCTATATTACAGAGTTGACTAGAAGGAGAAAAAGGTTTAAGTTACAGAATTTACAAAACAGAAAAGGTCACAAAATCATAGCCACCTTACAATCACGTTGAGAGGGACACCAAGAAGGTGTACACCACGTTCTGTTCCCTGATTTCGGTTAAGCTGAAGTTTGTATTTCTAGAAAATGAAGTTATATTACTAAATATATGAAACCTTCCCCTCGAGCTAGCTTTGGAGGACCAAAAGGATCCGCCATTACCTTAAGCTGGTGGACCTCTCGAATTTTTCTAAAAGTTCCAGATTTTATAGTAGAGGGACAGCTCCAGAAAACTCTGGGCTAAGGCCCGACACACGTTCAAAATTTATAGGATGATCCAATAAACACCAGAAACTTTTGATTGGTGAAAAAGAAAGGTAGATAATTTTTCACTGGCCAACATCCTAAGTTGGCGGGAAGAGATAGAAGTGTTAAACAATTCTGAACATAAAAAACTAAAAAGGAACATTCTAGTTTAGGAAATCATCACCTACAAAATGTATCCAGAATTTTAATAGTTCATCTTCACACCAGATGGCACAACGTAAAAATTATAGTAGAGACATCTGTTGAGAAATGTTCAAACTTATTGTAATACTTGTTTCAAACTTTACTTTAACGAGAGCCTTAGTGAAGGCACTTAAATTAAATAAATAGGGCGGGTGTACCTCCGGTACAGGCCTCCCCCAAACGTCCTTCCTCAGGTGACACATTTTGGAAAATTTTGCGTTTTAGAAAAAATTTGAAATTGGAGTTAGTAGTCGGAAAATTTCTTGATGAAAGTTCATTGTTAAGTAATTATGTCGAATACAAGTCTTGAAGTTTTCCTGAAGCCATATACATCTGGGATGCACAGTTCGCGATTGACAGCAAGAGCGGCCGCAACTGCCGATACCCGGGTGGGGTTCCCCCGTCCCCCCAAGTACCCTCAGGTATATATCTCCAGCTACCTTGAGAAGGGTAGACCCACTCAAGACCAGATATTGAGACTGCTCCAAAATTATGTAGGCGGTAGTGTTACCGCTCCTCAGCCCTTCCGGCAAGGATGGTGCTCAAGTACGCCGTCATGAAGAAGACTGGGCCAGCATCACTCGCCAGATGTTATAACTCGGACGCAGATTGCAGAGAGGGCACTGAAAGATTAATTTACTCGGCTACAGACATTGCACAGCGGGAGTATGTTCATTTTTAAACTGCAGGTTCAGATGAGGCGGGCGGCATCAATGATGAGTGTGTGGAATGAAAGGTAGGTTTTGGAAGCGGGGCAACGGAGGAAAAGCAATTATACTTAGAAGGGAAGGTTTGTACACAGATAGAACAAGAAAACGTAATACACAAGCGGCGTATTAGTGGGGCAGAAGACCACCACTTTTCAACTTAAAATTTTAAGTTTCTGAGCTGTTGAGGAAAGGAATATAACTACTTCCACACTGTCATAACTTAGTGGCTTATATTGAAAACACAGAGATTTATATGGGTTTTATTTGAGAGAGGTGCACTCTAAAAATCTTTCAGTGGCTGGGTTGCTCACCAAAAGAGTGACCGGTCTGAAGAAATCCAAAATAATGCATTGCCCATGAAATCTGGAGGCACGCTTGCCTGCCGGTACAAAATTCTTAACCATTACCTGATCTCCAAACTTCAGATTGGTGGGTCTCCGTCCACGATCATGTCTCCCTTTAACCATCTCATTTTAAGCCTTGAGGTTACTGTTAGCCTTCTTCCACAGGTCCCTGATGCTATCGGGATCTATTGTCTCTGGCAATATCTCAATTGACAACGGCGTGTTAGGTACAAACTTGAACATGAGAGGCAGGCGTAAAATGATGTGACTCGTAAGCAGCTGAATTTAGCGAAGAAGCTAACCAATGGTGAAAGGCTATAAAAGCAGATCGAAGATTACGATTGACTCGCTCAACCAGAGGTGGCTGAGGGTAATAAGCAGAAGTAGTTACATGTGACATGGACAATCAAAACAGAATTTTCGGAATAAGATAGATGTCAAAGCCCTTGCATTATCGGAAACTATATATTGACAAGGACCAATGAAACAAAGATGGTATTAAGGCATGGTCATCTGAGCAGTAGCCAGCATAGTCGGAAATAACCATGAAAATCTAGTGAAGCCATCTACGCATACAAGGATGAACTTATTCCTGTAGGATCCAACATAGTCTATGTAGAAATGCTACATATGGCGAGATGCTTGATGTGATGAAAATAGCCCTAGCTAAGTAGATAACATGGAATCACTAAGTAAGCAAGATTTGCATGATTTAACCATTTCTCTGAAATCACCGTCCATACTCTTCCAGATAAACAGTTACCTAATTTTCTAGTTTTGAAGATGCCTAAGAGCCCCCCTAATGGGGTCTTTTGATACTTGAAGATCATGGGCACGAGAACAGCTGGAATAACTACTTTCATCTTATGATCGGGCCACAGTCTAATATATACAGTCGCAAAGCTCTAATGATATTTTTCATCCGAGGCGACTGCACCGCTCCAAGTGGCAAGGTAGAGGCAAGTTGTTAGCAGACGAAAGGGAACAAATTACCACTACAGTCTAAAATGGTCATAACAACTGAACCATTCATGCAAATAATGTCCTGACAAGGTTATTGTAATCCTTATGAAATAGTGGAGGAGGTCGAACAATATCTTTCGATGAGGAGTTAGAGGATAATATCGAAATATTTATTTAATCTTAAGGAGTTATTTTTCTTTACCGCGGACTATAACATAAAATCGCTTATACAGGGCAACCGGTTCGAAATAGGTATATACCATCCCGGACTTTTTTGTAGGGGTTTCTATGCTCTACAATTCGTACACTTACACTTGGGGTCTATCGTTGACTGTTCAGGCAGCGTAAGCCAAGAAAGCAAGTGACCGACCGACCGACATCGAACCTGCCAAGTTGGGCTAAGAAGGCCAGCGCTCTACCATGGTCGGTCACTTGCTTTCATCGCTTACGCTGCCTGAACCGTCAACGATAGACCCCAAGTGTAAGCGTACGAATTGTAGAGCAAAAAACTTCTACAAAAAAGTCCGGGATGGTATATACCTATTTCGAACCGGTTGCCCTGTAGAAGCGATTTTATGTAATAGTCCGCGGTAAAGAAAAATAACTCCTTAAGATTAAATAAATATTTCGATATTATCCTCGAATTCCTCATCGAAATAAATTGTTTGACCTCCTCCACTATTTCATAAGGATTACAATAAACTTCTCATGACATCATTTGCATGAATGGTTCAGCAGTTATGACCATTTTAGACTGTAGTGGTAATTCGTTCCCTGTTGTCTGCTAGCAAGTTGCCTCTACCTAGCCGCTAGAGGTGCTAGTGTTGCTCGAGCTGTCAAGTGGATGAACCTTCCTGTTATTAGAGCTTCGCGACTGTACATATTAGACTGTGATCGGGCTTCGAACGGCAGCACAAAAACCCAATCCTCAGCACATTAGGGACAACATGTTCGCCAGAAGAAAGGGTTACAATACTAGGAGCCAGCAATGGATCTTCCCGCTGATACTTCCCGATATCACAAAACAACATAGGGGCATCACTCAAAATAGCATTGACACAAGAAGGTATGGGCATGGAAGGAGAATAATTATCCTCCTGTTCACTGAACTCAATGTCACTAGAAAACATGCGGCTTAGTCCATCTGCGACCATTTTCTCTGATGCTGTAAAGTGTCGCACGTTGAATTGAAAAGCTGAATTTCTGACAGCGCAACAAGCGATACGCCCAGTACGGCGAGGCCTAGCCAAAACCCAACTTAAGGCCTGATTGTCAGTTTCTCATTCAAATTTACCATGCTCTAGATAAAGGCGGAAATTCTCTAAGGCAAACAGAACTGCCAGACCTTCTAATTCATAGATGGATTTCTTGGCTTCTTAAACCAATAAGGTTGTAGACGCATACGCAATAGGCCACCTTCCGAGTTCGGTTTCTTGACGGAGGACAGCAGCAACTGCAGATGAAGAGGCATCGGTTTGAACTATGAATTTCCTAGAGAAATCGGGCATAGCTAATACTGGGGCGTTACAAAGAGCTAATATAAGATCTTCAAATGCATCTTGCCGCGATGGTCCCCATTCGATCTTGACACCTTTCCTACTTAGTAGGTGTAGGGGCGCCGCACTATTAGCGAAGTGGGAAGTAAATTTCCTGAAGGAATTCACCATGCCTATGAACCTAGCAATTCCTCTAATGTCCTTAAGCCACTTGAAGTCGCGGATAGCCTGCGTTCTGGAATGGTCGTTAACAACACCATCGGGGGACACATTATGAACTAAGAATGGCATAAGGCTTAGAAAAGCTACCTTAGATAACTGTCAACCCATCCTTAGGAAGGCGATTTAGAACCTCCTTAAGATGATCTAGGTGTTCTTCAAAGGTCTCAGGAAACACCACGGCATCGTCGAAGTAATGACAAAGATAACTTTGATGTCCGAGAAGACCCAATCCAAAAGTCTTGCAAGGACAGTCGCGCCCGTCGGGAGCCCAAAAGGCACGCGGATGTATTCATACAAATTCCAATCAGTGGCGAAAGCCGTCAAATGTTTGGATTTTTCCACCATCGGAATCTGATTATATGCTTGGTTAAGATCCAATATGGAAAAGAACTTAGCCTTACGAAATCATTCAAAACAAGAATGAAAGTCAGCAAGGGGCACTGACCGTAATGCAACCTTAGAGTTTAAAGCTCTGTAATCGATGACAGGCCTGAAACCACCTTGGGTTTTCGGTACAAGGAAAATGGGTGATGAATACGCCGACTCTGAAGGTCGAATAATACCATCCTTTAACAATAAAATCTTTCGCTGCTGTAATAGAGTTTTTGTCGACTTGGTAATTTCCTGCTATAGTTTCCGCGCGCTTCTTTAAAAAAGGGCGCATTTAATAATACAAACATCTATAGTCATGTATTGACTATGTACTAAGCACTGTTTGAAAACAATGCCGCCAATACTGGACCTATGTTTATTTATCTTTCACCAGCCTGCCCGACAACATTCCTGCCAGCTGTCTAGCTGATAACAGGCTTCACTCAGCAGCTATGAGCGCGCGGAACAACATTAGTAATGACAGTGAAGAAATCTTCAATCTTTTAGTGGCAGATTCTGATTCAGAGTGTTCAGTAAATTTGGACAATGGAACAGGTGATGATGTGCATAATGATGGTTCGGAAGAAAGTGCCAGTTGTATCGGACTGGTGGGATATCAGTGATGAAATAAGAATGACAAAAAAAGAAACTATGTGACGGGGCTAATTTTGGTATAACAGTGAAAAGCAAAGTTACTCATTTTGATGACCCATACGAGGCATTACTTCAATTTATGCCGCGCTCAGTGTTTGAGCATACAGTAATGGACACAAATAGATATGCTGAGCAGTGTTTAGATAAACATTTGATTTTCCTCCGCGTGCGAGGTATAATCGATGGAATGAATGCACAATATAAGATAATCAGGCAATGGTGGCTATTGATATTGAGATGGTATTGTGCCGTAAATCAACATTACAAACTTACTTTTCCGAACAATATTGGCTCACTGCTACGCCAAGTGATGTCGCGAGACAAGTACCGCCTTCTTCGAAGCTTCATACTGTACCAGGAATAAAGTCTGTCTGGCTAGCTTGAAGAGCATGGAATGTTTCTAAGGTAGTGGTACGTAAGCACTGAACTTGGTTCAAGGAGGGGTATTAGTTCACTGAAATTATATTCTTTTGAAAATGTGGTTTTATTGTTCATTGGAAACCAATTCATATCACCTTTTACACAAGCTGAGTTGATGCGTTGTAGCAGGCGAGAATCTCCGGACTTCGGGATGGTTGCTAGGCACGGTCTGGACGGGGACCACGCCCGTCCTTGATGTGAAGTTCTCGACGTTCTAGAATTTCCCGAATTTCTGGAAGGTCTGGAAGTTCTCGAATTTCTAAGTGCACAAGTTGCAGGGTCCGATCTCACACGAGAATACTGAGAGATCAGGCGTGCCAAGCACACAAGTCCCCCGTATGGTATTCAACTCACTTGTAGTACAGTCGAATAAATTAACCTTGACCTTTGAATACTGCATTAATTCATTGCAAGTGGGATACGTCAAATGTTAATGAAATTGACACCTGAATCTATGACTCAAACACCTCGTTGAATCACAAAGGTTCATGAAGTTAATACTTGAAGAGAAAACAATTAATACTAAGTAACTGATCACACGTTGCATGCCAGACAAATTGACACTTGGGAAAATTATGCACAAATTTACAATGTAAATTCGCGATGTAAGTCCGCTGATAATGGCACGACAGTCTGAAATATTCTATTAGTTCACTAACTTGTATCATTACTGTTCCTAATTGACTGGCTTCGTCAATTTAATGATTGGAACACAATGTTGAACGTAATATTTACAGTTCGTGCAAGTTCAGGATATACTAGCATAAATTAAACAAATGTAATGCCACTCGGAGAATGTTCTATACTGTCTGTAATAAATTTTTTAATTTGCGTGCACTTGAAAACTGTTCAGCACTGTCCTTAAATCATTATAAAAGTTTAACTGCACTTGAAGAGTGTTTAACACTGTCCGTGGATAATTATTACTAAGTAGAAATTATAAGTTTAAATGTGGCACTGAAAAATTCTATGTTCCCTCGGAACTTCACGAGAAGAAAAAACAGGTTCAAATATGGCATTAATATTCTAGGTTCCCACAATTTGTTACGAATACACAAGTTTAAATGTGGCACATGGAAAAATTACAACACTCACGAGACAAATTCTATGTTCCTTTAGAACGCTACTGTTAGTAAAGGAAACATGAGTCCTAATATTGCACTTGAAGGAAAATACTATATTCCGCTTCCACTGGAACCGAGCACCAGAGATGCAGAGTCCCGACTGGACATAGATTCGGTCTGCCGCACTTGCATAGCTCCACCCATCTCCCGTATCGCAGAGATGGTGGAGTATTACTGATCCAGTAGCCCAGATCGCCTTGCTTTTATACCTGGATCCGACGAAGCATCTCGAAACGTGGATATTATCCACCCCTATAACTCCAAAAGTACATCGTAGATTTGCTCAAGAATTTGGTAGTTAGCATCGGTTATTACGGCCTTAAGTTTGGCGGTGCTAAAATAATTGTATCATACAGTAACTCCAAATAGACTTAACAGATGGGTCAGAAAATTACCATATATGGTCATGCCTTGCTGCGTGATGTCAGCCCGAGGCGGCCACGTCACGGCTGTCTACGCCAGCGAGATTGCCTACCCTTTACCTCGCGCGAAGTTTAACTCTCATACTTCGAACTTGCTTTCACGTAGTGGCGTTTCCGATACAATGCATTTCAATAACAATGAAAACCACATTGCTAAGGGGTCGCCAGGTTATGGACCATTATTTAAGGTAAGACCTGTCACATCTATTGTAGAAAATACGTACCTGGAGCATGCCTCAATTGGAAAATGCATATCAGTTGATGAGTCTACAGTATGCTGAAGTTTACGGGAAGGCTGTGGTGTAAGCAATAACTTCCTTCAAAGCCATCGACAAAATGGGGTGTAAAATTGTGGTCACTATGCGACAGTAAAAGTGGTTATACTTGCAAGTTTCAGACTTAGGTAAGAGAGGACAGCGATGAGTCAGTTTCTGGGGAAACATTGGGAGAGAAAGTGGTAAGAAGCCTGACAGAGGGTTTTGAGAATACTAGCAGAATGGTGTATGTGGACAATTTTTTTCAAGCCCAGCGCTTTTCACCCAGCTTTCTGACAATAACATAGGCGTCTGCGGGACAGTGAGATGTAACCGCAAAGGACTAGCTCAAGAGATGGAAACCCTGAAAATGAAGAAAGGGAAACAACCTAAGCTCTGGCATATTCCATCCAAAGAAATGCTAGCGTGCGCGTGGCAAGATACTGGCCGGGTAAACATTTCACATCTGAGATCGTAAAGATTCAGAAGATGTCAAAAAAGGTGAAAGTGGCTATGTAACTGTTGAAAACCTCAAGTTAGTTGTAAATTACAACCATGAAATGAACGGAGTTGATAAATTTGATTAACTGAAAACTAACTATGCATTTGTACACAAGAAACTCAAGTGGTATCAGGCCTTGTGGTATTTTCTCACTGAAACTGCATTAATAAATAGAAGAATATTGTACAATAAACTTCAAAAGACTGCTCCTGACTTCAGAAATTCTGTGATAATGGGACTTCTACGAGAGTATCAGCGCAGTCCGGCGGCGAAACGAGGAAGACCTTCAGATTACATACCTCAAGCGCGCCTGATGGATGGGAACTTTCTTGAGGAGCAGCAGGTCAAGAATCACAAACCTGTGTTGTTTGTTCCATATTACCAGTAAAATGTTCAAAGAAAAGAAAGGGACCGTGCAAGAGAAAACAGACAGTATTTTTTGTAAAACTTGCCCAGGACAGCCTGCAATGTGCCTAGTTCCATTTTTCGAATGTATCACAGTAATGTGTGTTTGAAGGTCAAATGTCACTGCTAGTTTGCCAAAGTTGAGTTAAAAATGGTGCAATGGTGTTGAATGTCACTAACTTTAAAAAGATAAAGTTTCAGTTCATTGAGCAAATGCGAAATAATTACATCTTCTGCACGTGTTCTGTTTAAAAATAGCACAGCGAAAGAGTTAAAAGCCTTCATTTTAGGTGTATATGGCCTATATGGAGGAAACCTTTCAGGAATGGAATCCGTTACCTCAATCTTATACTCGATCAGGTCAGTGACACCAAGGGTTTGTGAGAATACGTCAGGAAAAGTCTGACACAACCTTCAAATACTTTCAGCCTGGACCTCAGGTAGATGCCTAAGATCTAACGACATCTCACTCTGGGTAGGCAAAATAGATGAAAATGACACAGGATTAGATCTCAAAAGGGGGATGTTAACGTTACTATGAAATATAAATGTGCACGACTTGCCCTGAAGATCGAGCAAAAGACCAGAATGAGACATGAAATCGACCCCCAATATTACAGGGCAAGGCAACTGTTTAGCCAAAAAACAACATAATTTTCCATGTAAATTTTGAGATACGAACTTTATTAAAAATAAAACCTAAAATTTATAATGGTGAAGAATTAGCCGAAACGCATATAATAGAAGACAAACAATAGCCTGGACGTTCAAAACAGGCTTTCAATTTAGAGTATAACTCCTCAGAAATCTAACAGTGCAGTGACAGGTTCCTTATTTACCTCAATTTTTAGAAATGGCACGTACCCTGGGGTCTCAAAAGCAATTGTAAGGCATTCTCTAAGGCCTTCAAATGATAAATTAGAGGAGGTTACTTCCTTGAAGGATTCGTTGCCTGTTTTAACGGGGGCTGAGCCTGGAGAAGATGAACCTTGTGACTCAGCCGACGACCCTAGCCGCTTCCTATCGCCTGAGTTATTGGAGGCAGCACCAGAACTGGAACAGGAATTTGTGCTGTTAAGTGAAGTGAATTTTTTTTTGCTCGATGGGAAAACGACCCGCACTTAAAACAACCTTGGGACGGACCTGCTCCTTTCCTAGTTCCACTAGAATTTACCGAAGGACACTTATTCCTGAGGTGTTCAGTCAATCCGCACGCATAACACTTGCGTGTGGGAAAGGTTCGGCAAGGGGGTGGCCGAGAACTGTTCGATGACGGAGGGGGCTCCCTGGCTACTCGTAAGGTGTCAGCGTACCTCACTCTCTCGGCTGACAATGCCATTCGGAGAAGGTTTGACGTCGAGAAACAAAACATAAGTACGACCTATAAGTTGGAGAAATTTCTTCGACAATGGTTTGGACAATCTGATCTTCGGAAAAATGGAGAGTGAATACCCGCGTATAAAATTATATATCCTGAATAAAATCGGCCAAATTCTCGTCCAACCTCTGTACTCAGAAGTACTACTTCCGTGTTAAGAATGACATTGCCCAAAAGATGGGCATGAAAGTCTTCAATAGAGCATCGTCAGCTACTGCTTTTACAATTACGACCGAGAGGACCCCTGCAGAATACGGGTAAATAATTTGTAGAATTTGAGAATGAGACAGAGCAAATACCAAAGCATGATCTTGAAATAAAACTAGGAATGTCTGAAATTCAATTACCTCATTAGTAGAATTAATTGAAATTCGGAGATGCCCTTAAGCAACATGGCTAAGCGGTGAGGCAAGCTGCAGAAACCTGGTGAAATAATAGGGTACCGGATTGGAGATTGAGAGTGTCCATACACTGCATTACTGATAAAGAAGGGTGGAAGATGTTTTACAGGTCATGCACTTGTTATGATGAGGCAGATGTTTGTTCTGGAGCCACCGATTTCCTACTCTCAGCAGATCTACTAGAGTCCTCCTTCATAGTCAAGTTTACAGTTGGAACATGGTACCTTTTAGCACAAACGGCCTCGAACAACAATTATTGACCAACCCTATTAGACATGTCAGACAGATGTTCTACCAAGTTACTAGCTGCCTTAACATGACGATACTTTAGTTTGAGAGACAATAGGCCCGTGGCCCTATTGTAAAAATGGAACAGTCAAGCCTGAACTCTCTTAAGTTGATTAGAAGAAGGCTCACTTACTTCAAAGAAACTTACAACTGACGCCAGCTCGGTGGTAATATCAGTGACCTTCTCACCAAATACTGAGATACCAATGGGAAACTCTAATGATTCCTGAAGTTCGGCAATATCTGCCGCAACCGTGCCACCAGACTGGACCTTCCTAATTATTAGTTCATAAATCAATTCCTCCTTGCGCAGGAAACCAGGTGCAACGACTTCGCGAGAACCAGACATAGTGATAGAGAATCTAACAAAAATTTTAAAAAATTCAGCAAACAAGAACATTTTTAGAGTTCGGTGTTGATTTCTATAAGTAGCAGTCAAAAGGAGCTTTATGCACATCCGTTCAACCACGCTCTGCTACCACTTGTTACGGGGATGCCGTGGTTTACAGAGGTGAAAGAAGATGCGGGATCGAATGGGCGGATATACGAAAATCGAAAGATTGATTTAAAACTCGGAAAGTTGGCAATTTTGATTCCTTTTCCTGGTCTTTGTTTTCTTTTCAAATCTTATTTAGACTTTGCTGAGCAAATAACAACAGACTAGAAACGACGCTAGCCCGTAATCTTGCGTGACGAAATTAGAAAAATCTATTCACAACATGAGCTTGAAGCTCCCAATTTACAGATTTTACCCAAGCACAGCTGCTCCCTTTCAATCAATAGTCAAGGAGACGGATCTCCCAATTGCTTTTACACCATTAGTAAGAGCAAATTTGCTCCACAAAATTATCTAGGAAACTACTCTCCACACATTATACCATTCCAGACTTACAAAGGCACCATTCACCCTTTACATCAATGCCTTTACAATTACTAGGAAGAGCGTTCTTGCTCACTGTCTTAACTGCTCAACAGTCTGATACATCTAACAGGAAATAGATGGAGTTAAACAGGGGTAACAAGTACCCAATCTACAAGGACTCTAGTTAAAACAAAAGGTTGAGATACTGGTCCAAAAACCGAAATAGTAAGGAGGTGAACTCTGCAACTCCTAGAATTTTACATTACATGCATAAAACCCTATTTGGGCTTATGGCCCGATGTTACAGAAGCTAAGCCTATACTACAGACGTGACTAGATGGAGAAAAAGGTTTAAGTTACAGTATTTACAGACAAAAAACGTTAGAAAATCAAAGTCACCTCAAAACCAAGTTGAGAGGGAAGAGGAGAGGGTAACTTACCCATCAAACAAGTTCAAGGATTAGGCTATAAACGTCGATAATTTAAATAAATGTAGAAATATATCTTTTACCCTAATAATTTGGCCACGTCTATTCCCTGATTTCGGTTAAGTTCTTTAGGCTTGGTTGAAACTTACACTTAGAGTTTGAAATTCACATTTTTAAAAAATGAAGTTACATTACTAAGGATTTGCAACCTTCCCTTCGAGCTAGCTTTGGAATACTATCAGATTTTAATCAGGATCTCCCATTACCTTGAGCTGGTGGACCTCTCGAAGATGGACGAGGCGCAATGGTCCAATTTGTGCCAGCATTTATAGTAGAGGGGAATGTTCCAGAAAACTGGGCTAAGGCCCGACACGCCCCCAATTCTTATTGCATAATCAAATAAGTACCAGGAAATTTCCATTGGTATAAAAATAAGCATACGAAATTTTTAATTGGCCAATATCCTACGTTGGCGGGAAGAGACAGAAGTGTTGAAAACTTCTGAACATGAAAAAATAAAAACGATCATTCCAGTTTAGGAAACCTTTACTTAGAAAATTTACCTAGAATTTTAATAGATCATCATCACACCAGAGGGCACAACATAAGTTTATACTAGAGATATCTATTGAGAAATGTTCAAACTTCTTTAAATAGTCATTTCAAACCTTACTTTAAAGAGGCCATTATCGAAGGCACTTACTTTAAATAAACGGTGAGGGTGTCCTTCGGTACAATAAGGAAGCAACTGTGGCCATAATGAAGGTACAGCCACATCATTTGTTCGCTGTGAAAATGTGAAACCATGGAAAACATGCACGTCAGGGTTCGAACCCAGCATCTCCCAAATTCAGGCCGATAGCTACACGGCCAGTTGTTCAGTACCACAAAGAAGCAAATGCTTGAATTCCTCCTCTTCCGATACTTACTGTGAGGGTATATTAATGTGTAATTTCAACCAATATGTTTAAAAGTTTTTATCTTAAAAATTCGGTATTCACAGTTACCCACATTTACATGTACTTTTGGACATAAGTTCTCATATACATGTCCAAACTTTTACGATACATGCGGTTACTTTGGAAAAGTAAAGAGTAAAATAGAACCCAAAATGCACATCTTTCAAAATTCTATGCAGAACATGCTTTCCTCCATTGAAGTCAACGTGAGCTGCCTACCAATGCTCTTTGGTTCTAGGTTCAACGTAACCCTTACTTCTTCGCAGCTTCTCAATAAGTTAATACTGATCTGCATTTGGGGCAGTCGCCCAGGTGGCAGATTCCCTATCTGTTGTTTTCCTAGCCTTTTCTTAAATGTTTTCAAAGGCATTGGAAATGTATTGACCATTTCCCCTGGTAAGTTATTCCAATCCCTAACTCCCCTTCCTATAAAGGAATATTTGCCCCAATTTGTCCTCTTGAATTCCAACTTTATCTCTATATTGCGATCTTTCCTACTTTTAAAGACACCACTCACAATTATTCCTCTAAAAATGCCATTTCACGCCATCTCTTCGCTGACAGCCCGGAACATACCACTTAGTCGAGCAGCTCGTCTTCCTTCACCCAAGTCTTTGTACAACAAACTTTGCAACATTTTCGTAACGCTACTCTTTTGTCGGAAATCACCCAGAGCAAATTGAGCTGCTTTTCCTTGGATTTTTCCAGTTCTTGAATCAGGTAATCCTGGCGAGGGTCCCATACACTGGAACCATACTCTAGCTGGGGTCTTACAAGAGACATATATGCCCTCTCCTTTACATCCTTACTACAACCCCTAAACACCCTCATAACCATGTGCAGAGGTCTGTACCCTTTATTTACAATCCCATTTATGTGATTACCCCAATGAAGATCTTTCCTTATATTAACACCTAGATACGTACAATGCTCCCCAAGAGGAACTTTCACCCCATCAACGCAGTAATTAACACTGAGAGGACTTTTACTATTTCTGAAACTCACAACCTGACTTTTAACACTGTTTATCAACATACCATTGCCTGCTGTCCATCTCACAACATTATCGAGGTCATGTTGCAATTGCTCACATTCTTGTAACTTATTTATTACTCTATACAGAATAACACCACCTGCAAAAAGCCTTGCCTCTGATTCTACTTCTTTACTCATATCATTTATATATATAAGAAAACATAAAGGTCCAATAATACTGCCCTGAGTAATTCCCCTCTTAATTATTACAGGGTCAGATAAAGCTTCGCCTACTCTAATTCTCTGAGATCTATTTTCTAGAAATATAGCAAACCATTAAGTCACTATTTTGTCTAGTCAGATTGCACTCATTTTTTCCAGTAGTCTCCCATTATCCACCCTATCAAATGCTTTAGACAGTCCATTTGACCTCCTGAATCCAAGATACCTGCTATATCTTGCTGGAATCCTACAAGTTGAGCTTCAGTGGAATAACCTTTCCATACTCTGTATGCTCTTCACCAAGAATCCTTCTAAGAGACTTATCAAGCATATCGGCATTGTAATTACGATAGACGATGCTTCCAAGTATATGCTTATATTCTTGCAACACAGTCCGAACCCACGAAAGAACCCTACTCAGCAAACTGCCAAAGACATGATTCTTGAGGTGATCCAGCTAAAGCAAGTTGAACCTAACAGAACTTCAGTTAGAGTAAAACACTCAAAAACGCATTCACTTCATCTAACATTTGTTGACAATGTGAACATTCAGTACCACTCGATACAACAAATAAATTCTCCCACTGAGGGACAGAGAAAAAGAGACAACAATCAAGAAATAGTTTTTATCAAAATAGTTCTATGAACTTTGACTGTCCTGCATCAACACAAATCTATCCATATTAAGAAACAAAGTACACACTTGTGTGAAGATAAAACCGTCCAGAATTATCCAACGGAATATTTGGAAGCCAATACTCAGAGAAGAGTACGAAAATACTACTACATTGCAGTGTATATGCTGTAAACGGGAATCGTGGATCAACGGTATCTGGGTATAGAGAAATGCTCACGGGTCAATTTTTCTCCAAAGTGAAGAGACTGGGTTGGATCAAACACATTTCAATGACACTTGGGTGAAATATCTATTAACAAATAGCAAATAATGATTATCATTATTTTACCGTAAAACGAATTATATTATTAAAATTAACAGCTAAAAGATAGCTGAGCATCTCAGAAAAGTTAACTGTTAATAATGTACAATGACGCTGCGAAAGCATTGTACAAATCTACAGATAGTATCACTTTAAGGTTTTACACAACAATTAATTCTGAAAATGCGATTTTCACACCACACATGGGATTTCTACAAACCAATTTTACTAATTCAACAACGCATCAATATATCAAAATAATACACGTTTAATACTTCTGTATCATTTATCTCGGTCAGGGGTCATTTATAACAGCTATGGTGAAGGAGAAATTCACCTTTAGGCTCATAGCTGCATGGCCGTGAGGCGATCCGTTCCTTTTCTCTTATTGGTCAGGAGGTTAGCATGCGACAGATATGAACAGTTAACATTTTCAAGGCTAACACCGCCCGGCAAGTTTTCAGAACTCTTCACAAGACCAGTTTTGAAACATGATACTTTAAGTAGATGTGAAAAAAATAGGATGGTTTCCAACTAATCACACCTTCTAGACTGAGGGCTGATAAAAGCAGTGTGTAATCGACGCTCAACTTACTCAGCTCTTACTCTACTGCTTTCATATTGCTCAACTTTAGAGCACAACAGCACATCGCATTCCCACTACAATTCTACAAGATATTCTACGCCAAACGATGTTTATTAGCCGTGATGTCTTACAAAGGGAACACTATTTCGTCTCCTGCAAGACATAAAAACTACAATATTAATTCCAGAACACGTGCGGTATGCATAAATCATCCGAATCCGCAAATTAAGTGTGCGAAGACAGGAAAAAGGGGAATCATCATGCTGCTTGCAAGAGGAATCTTTACTTTGATCATGGTGCACCTTGCAAGGGATATTCCTCCCAGAATGTCTAAATAAAAGGGGAGATCTCACCACACCCTAAAGGATGCTAAAGGGACTAATCGTGAGACGTTGTCAGGCAGGACTGAATCAACCTCCGTCTTAAAAAGTTGAGTATCTTTTTAAATATTCATTTCATTTTCAGAGGGACTTCATTCTTGAAATAATATTTTCTATTATTTTGTGTTGTTACAGATTCTTAACGCTTCTGATCTACTTATTGATGTTGGTAAATTTTGTGAATGATAGAAATAGACTCATGTCCATAAAATCCGCAACACCTTGAAAGACTACAGATAGGATGTTCATGTTCACAGGACATGTGCATTAGCATGTTCTTCAGAAATGATTAGCATTTGAAACATGTCGACCCCAATGTTCAAGGTCCATATCGATAAATCTGCGCAACACCACCGAGTGGTAAATTGAACCTGCGGCTCTCGTTGTCGCTATAAACCAAAGGTAATGGATCAGTGTGACTTGAGCAGACGTGCATGATGCCTCGCAGACGTATGCAAGAAAAGTACTGCTGTCAAGTTAGTGAGTTTGAAAGAAGGCAAATTATTGGCATGAGAGACCGTGATACATCTATCTGGTAAACTGCAGCTTGTGTGCGAAGTGTGTCGGCAGTGCAGCGGGTGTGTACAGAACGTTCATAGAAGGCCGTAGATCACAACGAGCTGGGTCCGGTCACACCAACCAGAGAAGATCGACACCTCATCCGGAATGCATTGCAGCACAGATTGGCGTCCTGCTCGGCTCTGGCGCAACAGTGGAACACATCGTTCACTATCAGGAGTGACAATCCGTCCCCGTTGATTACGATCTGGGTTACCAGCGCGTCGTCCACTTCTCCGCCTACCTTTGACCAATGTGCACATACATGCTAGACTGCAATTATGTATGGAACGACGTCACTGGGGACAGGAATGGCAGCAGATAGTGTTTTTGGACGAAACCAGGTTCTTTCTGTTTGAAAATGATGGCCGCATTTTGTGTCGCCGCAGACAGGGGGAGAGGCATCACACTGACTGCTTTCACACAAGACATACAGCGCCAACTAAAGGCTTTATGGTGTGGGGTGCTATTGGGTACAACCACAAATCACAGTTGGTGTGTGTCCAGGTTACCAGTTTGACATCCTGCGAACTTAGCCACACCCTTTCTGCACAACACCCCAGACGCCTTACTTCAGCAGGTCAATGCGCTACCACATGTCGCTGCACGAACACGTGCTTTCTTCTTGTCACGGTTGCCCTGGCCCACCTGATCATCGGACTTGGCGCTAATTGAAAATGTGTGGGATATGGTGAAAGGACGGGTGTGGAGCTCTGATCGAATGCCAACCACCAAATATGAACTGTGGACCCAGGTGATGGCTATAACCCAGCACCCCTTCTGTGCCTTATACGTGTTGATGCCATCACACATGGAATAAGTTATCAGTGGCCCTGGAGGATCCAGCGCCCACTAGGCAACGGGGCACATGCCGAACCTGGAGTACTGAAATGCTAATGGTTTCTGCAGAAAATACTAATGAACATGCCCTGTGAATATGAACTTCTTATCTGTAGTCTTTCAAGGTATCCAGTTGTTTATGAAGATGAGTGTACTTCTATCAGTTGAAATGTGTTGATAATTTTATTATTCTATTATTTGAATTTTATTAACAGCGTAGTGCACTAACAATTAAGTGTTAAAAATCACAGACCAATTTGTTTAACTTAGAACCTAAAAGACTAACAGGGATGGATACGGTGCATTCCTTTGTGAAATTTTACATTATATCACACCTCATCTTGCATAATTTCATCAATGAAGTATAAATTGTCACCCAAATGTTACTCATGCACATTAGGAACTAAACTTATGATATAAAAGTAAGTTTTGTTACAAGTAATGAACGTGGATGTAAATGATGGAGTGTTAATAATAGGCTTTAATGACATACGATGCTCCATTTAAGAAGGCAGTTAGTACTCAATGGAAATAGCCTAGCCTTCTTAAGTGACAGAATGGATTGATAGCTCATATTTATGAACAGTGAGGAAGTAACAACCAATATTGCATTATGGAGAGTATATTATTGAGTACATGAGGCGAACAGCTCAGTTTAAGGTAATAAATCACTCTCTGTGCTCACTCAACAACATCAACCTTGCCTAATTAAGGAAATGTATCTAATTAATGCAAATTTTAAACCATTATTAGGCTATCTTCTATAATGTGGGAAGATAGATTGACAAATCATCTTAATGTGCTAAAGTGATCATTCTTCTAGTTATTCGATCATGATTCTTATAGCGAGAGAGATATAAGTTCTCGAAAGTTCATGAAGTTAAGTTTTTCAATAAATGATGAAGAACATACGTCATGTAATAATCATGCCTAACTAAAATGATTAACCTCACATGACCTAACGTTTGGAGGGTGGGGGAATTTGAAAAGTAGGGCTTAGCCAAGAATGCAAACTTAACCTAACAGGCATGGATTTGACTCGAGGCCTAACATCACAGGCCATGAATTCAACCCTAGGCTTAACCTTACAAGGTCATTAGCTTTACAGACTCAAGTTTGATGTCCAAGAGTGCTGGCTTAAGCTATCAAGCACGGATTTGCTGCCCGGCTTAACCTTACAAGGGCGTTACAGACTCGCGTTTGACATTCAACCCCAGTCTTAACCTAACTAGACAAGATGAGACAAGGTGCATGGGCTTTAGGAGCAGAGCTTCGTAGAGGATGGCGGCCATTCACATTATTTTAATAAGACAAGGGAGATGGTGTAAAGCTTAATACATGTGCTTTATTCATGGGAGCATACCTCTATAAAGCTACTTCAAGGTCCTCAAGCTGAGCGGCTGCAGAGTCAAAGATGTTGTTGCGTAATGTACTGCTGGTTTTTAGTGTTTGGAACTCTAAATGTTTATTGTAACAATTCGAGCTCAGAAATTTGAATTCTAGAATTAATCTAGAATTCTAGAAATATAATACTGTTGATATCAGTTAAGATATTAAAACTTAAGCGTTCAGAACACCAAACAAATGTTCGCACTACATGTGACTGGGAATGGAACACAGAGCTCATCCCTTTGGACTGCTGAGTATCATGCTAAGTAAATGACTGAAAGTTTCGATTTAATTCAAAACACCTAACGTTTGAGCTGCCTGAAATTAAAAAATTCCCCAAACCGACTGGAAATTTAACTCAGCAATCTTTCCGTTGGACTGTTGTCTACCATAGTAACTAAATTATTGTATGTTGAGTTCAGAAACACCCAACTTTCGAGCTACAAGAAATGAAAATTTCGTCGACCCGACTAGGATTCGAACCCGGGACTCATTTACTTGGGAAGCAAACGACCATGCTTACTAAATGACTGAACATTAACAGCTTATGTGTTTCAGTGAAGCACCTAGTTTAGCGTTACAAGATTCAAAGGAAAAATCACCAGCAATACTAGGATTTGAACATGGAGCATGCTTGGACCCAAAGCTGAAGTGCTATTCAAATATCTAACTCCAAAAATTCAAACTTCTAATTCTGAGCAAAGAAATCTATCGCTGATTTGGGTTCTCAAACCTGGAGCTAACTTCGACTCAGAACTAAAGGTCTTAAGTTCATAAGAAGAAAAAATGTTAAAAGTCTTCAACCTGACCCGGAGTCGATGACAAGCTTTTCTTTCACTGAAGACTAAGTGTGAACGATTGGCACCAACTATGTTAACTGAATGTGGAAAGAGAATGCAACAAATTTTGTATTAAGTAAGGTCGTGACATATGTACGTCTCAGCAAAAGTGAAATTGATTGTAGGAACATTCTGATTAGACTTGGAAATATTTGCTGTGACATGAAATACAAAGTTCATTGTTTTTCCAATTAGCCTAATATGCACATCTCAGAAAAAGAACATTGGCGGTACGAGCAAGTTGACCAGACTTGGAAGTAACTTAATTGCTAAGACAGGGAATACAAAGTTTATTGTTCGCGCATCGAACTGTGGGCTGCAGATTTGAAACCTGCTGAAATGTTTACATCACCTGGTACCTAACATTAGAGCAGGGAGCAATTAAAAAATCCCCAGGCCACCTGGTAATCAAATTCAGCAAACTTTCCCTTGGACTGTTGACTATCATAATAGCTAAAGCATTCAAAACACACAACCACCGAGCTAAAAGAAATTAAAAATCGCCGACCAGACTAGGAATCCAACCAGTGGCTTCTTTACATTGGCAAGAAACAAGAATGCTAAGTAAATGACTGTACATTAAAAGCTTGTTTGTTGAATTGAAACACATCAAATTCGAGTTCCTTTCACGGTGAGGAGGGGGGGGACAATAATAATATTCTCTTTACGTCTTACTAACTACACTGGAAAGTTTGAAAAGTTTGCAATAATAATTTTGAAGAACAAAACTGCTTTCATGCTGAACACTCAACGTTCACGCACAATAAGAAAGATAAGGCCAGCATTTTAACCGCTTGAGCTACTCACCTCCGCAATGAACTTGCTAAGTGCAGAAATTTCAATCCCCGCTTCAAACAATTTTTGAAGATGCCAATGTGCCAGAATTTAGTCCTGCAAGCTTTCTTTCATGTGCCAGTTAATCTAACGAAACAAGGCGGACGTATTTGAACACTTTCAAATACCATTGGGCTGAGCTAGAATAAAACCTGCCAAGTTGGGGTGAGAAGGCTAGCGCCTTAATCGTCTGAGCTACTCAGCTCGGCTATTCAACAATTAAAAACCATAACAACACACACTAATAATGATGGTGATATAATAATAATTTGGAGAATCCAACCCACTAACAAATGTTACAGTTTCCGTGTTTTTATTGTCGGCGAAAAACTTTTCAAAATGGGGATCGTGATAAGGTTAACTATGCTGAGTGCTCGCTAACACTACTGATGAATGATATAAGGAGAAGAAGAGGAGGAGGAGGAAAGGCCAGGATAAGGTGAAGAAGAAGAAGAAATCTGTCGCACTACAAGCTCGTTTCATAGAGATATTTTGAGCACATACTTTTAAATCTTCCTCGGTTTGATATCCCTCTGACCTCCTGCCGAAGGAATTTCCATTCACGGCTGGCCACAACAGTGAAGGAATTATTGTAGGTTAAAGATTTTTGCTTAGGAATAGCGAGCAATGTCGAGCTCAGCGCTCTGGCGTTTTTTATCATGGTGTTCAGAAAGGCTATCAAATTGTTCATACAAGTAAGATGGGGATTGTAAGGTAAGAATTTGATGCAATGAAGTTAGCGTATGCAGCTTGCGTATGTCCTCAAGGCGTAGCCATCCGAGGTCGACGTAAGACAGGGTAAAATGATCTGAAAATTTCAGATTACGTATAAATCTTACACAGGCATTCTGTGCACATCGTAGTTTATCCTGAAGCTCGGTTTTTGCGCCTTAGTAAACTACGTCACAATAATCGAATATTGGAAGGACGAGGGTTTCAACTAGTTTCTTCTTTGAACTGAATGGGGAAAGTAAATTTGAAATTGTTCAATATGTGCAGCATCACGAAAAATCGTCTACTCACAGGTATTGTCTGACCCATCCACGAGAAGTGCTGGTTAATGATCACTCCGAGACTTTTTACGCTCTTGCAAAAAGGTAAAGCTTGGTTTTGAAGTCATACATCAAGAGTGGACATGCAATAATTAGTGGAAATAAGTCTTCAGCGGGCAACAGCTATGGTTTGGAATTTTTTTGGGTTTAAAATAAGTCCATGCTGGGAAGATCATTTGCTTATGGCGCCTAGATCCATATTAATTTCCTCGATTGCTTTCGAAACGTCTGTTGGTTTTGCATGGATGTACAATTGTACGTCGTCAGCAAAACTGTGGCATTTACAATGTGTCAGCTGTTTAGCTAAGTCATTGATATAGACAGAAAATGGCAAGGGAGCTAGGGTTGACTCTTGTGGGACACCTGTTTTCACATATTGCCACGAAGAAAAGGTACCCTGATTGACGACACTTTGGTGACGTTCGCGTAAATAGGCTCCCATCCATTTCAGAGTACTGTAGGAGAACCCTAGGCGATAAAGTTTGGGTAGGAGCAACTCATGGTCTACAGAGTCAAATGCTTTGCTGAAGTCCAACAATACTAGAACTGTCAGCTTTTGCTCATCAATAGCCTGCCTTATATCATCACTCACGCTTAGTAAGGTAGTACATGTACTGTGATTTCGTCGGAAAGCTGACTGGTGTGGGTCTAGTATGTCGTGGTCGTTGAGATAGTTCGTGATTTGATTATGCACAATGTGTTCGAGTACTTTGGCTATTATAGACAGTATATTAATAGGTCTGTAGTCACTGTTTAGTGTAGGAGATTTTGTTTCTTGTTAAGGATGTACCAGGGCCATTTTACAGATATTTGGATATACACTGTTTTGAAGGAAGATGTTGTACATGTCAATACTGGATTAATAGTGAAAATAAATTTTCTTTAGCATTATAATGTATATATTGTCCACCCATGTGGATTTAGTTTTAATCTGCAAGAAAACTGCTTTCACTTGCAGAGGTGAGACATAACTACAATAAAATTTGTCTCTGCCTATGGGTAGTGGGTTGTAATTTGCACTGAAAAGATTTTCTTTTGCTTCTTCGTTTAATTGAACATGGGAAGAGTTTAAGTGATTATTGAATTCATCAACAGAAATCTCCAAATCGTCTACCTTGTCCGATTTATTTAGTCCGAATTGTCGGATTGACTTCCATAAGGTACCGGGTCTTACGTCAGGTTTTATAAGGTCATGGGTGTACGATAGTCGATCGTTTCTTACTGTTTGAGCCGTTTTATTACATAGTCATTTGTAATAAATTTTTCCTCTGTCGGGTAATGTTTATATTTCCTATGAGCTGCATCCCGCTTGGCCATCATTACTTCTAATATTTTTTATCCATGGAGGAGTCTTTTAAAGATGCGTTCTGTTCATAGAGGGGCGTGTTTGTAAAAAATATGTAGTATCATGTTATTGAAAGGGTTGACCATATTGTCAATGTTAGTTTTATGAGTTATCTCCTGCCACAGCATCGAAATAGCGTCTTTCAATAATTTTTCGATGTCAATATGGCTATAGTCTCCGTAAGTCACATATTTAGGTTTATGTTTGGGGTATTGCAGTGCGTAAGACATAAAGATAATGTCATGGGCTGACAGTCCGGGAGGAGATGTCTGGCCATGATGTAATACTCTGTCAGGGTTGTTTATTACTATTAGGTTCAGTAGTGTATGTGAAGTTTTAGTGTGGTGAGTGGGAGAAAGTAGGAGGATCGCCATACCGCATGCCAGAAACATATTCATTAGATGGGTGGTTTCGGAAGGATCTGAATCTAGAAGGTTTGTATTGAAGTCTCCCATCATTATAACATGTTTGTACATAAGTTCTGTTAAGATCCGTCTCTACGTCGTTCAGACGGCGAGCTTTAGGCGGCTTGTATACAGCACCTACCAAGCATTTCACAGTAGAGACCTGTATCTCTATGAACATGTACTCAGGTTTTCGCTCATACTGTTGAGGAGACTGACAGATAATTTGAGGTTTCAAGCACAAAGAGACAAAGCACAGACCCCACCTCCCCCTTTGCCAAGTCTCTCATTCCTCAGAAGGCAGTAGCCAGGTAATTCCAGATTCTTAGCCTGATGTTTGACTCTGAACCAACTTTCACTGCATAAGATTATATAAAAGGACAGTAGTATGAAAATCGCTTTTAGTTCATGTATACGAGTTTGAGAAAATAAACTCTGGGCATGAAGGTGACATATGTGAAGTGCGCTTTTATGTCTATTTAGGGCCGACTGGAGAATGTGTGTTGCAGCTTCAAGGAGTGGGGATTGGGTCAATGGACTAGCAGGTAGACGGGTTGAAGGGATGGGTTGGGAAGGGGAAGTGTGACAAGGGAAAGTATTGCTATGGTCATATGGAATACGGCTGTTTGTGGTATGCATTGCCAATTACTAAAATGAAGTTAACTAGAACACAGTATGCGACTACATCCTATGAATGGTCAGCAATTAACGTATTTTAGACAGTGAAATTGTCCATAGTAGTAATAATAATAATAATAATAATAATAATAATAATAATCATAATATGAAACAGCAGATTAGGCATACAGAATACACAAGTAGGAGCTTATTGTATGTAGTATTGATGTGAGATCTATGTGGACGTAATATGGAGCCTGACTTAAGTTAGTACCAGTTAGGAAAATTAATAAAAAGGGTAAGTAGATGGACAGGTGATAGGATCAGAAGGGAGATAAGCAAATAGATATTTAGATAAATAGATAAATAAATACAGTATATGGATAGATAGGTAGATAGCAAGATACATCGGTAAAGCTACTTTAAAAAAAACTAGGTTCTCAGCTGTGACTTACGGTAAAGGATGGGAGTGAACTCACATTGTCAAGTGATAAGGCAGCACTGCAACAGCAGCTTATGCCATAGGAAGTTCCATTAACTGGCACACTCTTAATTTCATCCCGTCAGCATTTTTGATTACGATGTCTCCTGAGTAAGTCGAAGTGTTTGTACGACCAAAATGCTGGATTGCCACCTTCAAGATGGACATTCTGATAGCCATTAGATATTCATGGATTTTTGTGGATGAGCCTTTCAGTTTCCTTTTCCTAGTGAAGATATCCTGACATGAGCGATAAGACAAAAATTTCACTAGGATAGGTCTCGTTTTCCCTGGTGATCGAGGTTCTACTCCGTGACACCTATCAATGCCATTAATGCCCGGTTTCTGGAATGGTGAGATATCTTTCCGTTAGCTATTGCTTCGTTAGAGCTGTCGACTCGATAAATCTTCGTTGCATTGCACAGTGGAACAACAGTTAACTTATCGAACTGTCAACTATTGGCTCGTTGATCAAGTTTCATAAATACACACTAGATGCCACCCCTCGTACTGCTTTGTTTTTGTGCATTAGTTGTGTTCCCTAGATTGTCAGGCGCATGCGCACAAGTAATGCATCGCATTTGAGCTTTCTGTGCAGCTCCTATTATCCCATCTTTACCATGCAGCGAGAAATGGGTATTCAACTAGTTCTTGCAGACGTGGGTGTCAGTTTCGTGGTATTTAAGGGCTGTCAGAAGAATTTGACATTGTTTGAGGATTTCTAATGAAATATGCACACGAGTGACACATGTCACGCGCAATCCAGTTTGCACTGAGCCTTATAAGTATACCGTATATCATTCCTGCTATTACAAAATATGAACAGTGTTTGATTACAGCATAACGATATATATCGGGTAATTAACATAATATTATATAACCTGTTAGTTCCTTGTAATGTAATATCGTTAATTAAAAACAATCCCACGATAAAAGCATATGCTCACTGCCAATGCAAGTAGGCCTACTGTAGGCCTACTACGATAAATGTGCAATTATCGGTTATACTCAGTTACTGGTACCAGTGCTTTCATGGACACGAATGCAGTCACAGATACAAATATGATAAGACTCAGTAGTATTGAATCTTAAAGGCCATCATAATTAATAATTGATCAACAGGGGACAATGGAAAATTATTTGTCACAGGACGCAAATTGTCGCTCATAACCTCTACCAAACCTATGACAGTAATTTGCTTAGCCTCAATCTGTCTTTGAATTCATTTGCACTACTGTATACTTCATTGGAACATTAGGCCGACATTGATATAATCGTGGTCGTTCTAGAATGTTGACCATTTCAATAATTTCTTCGTCGGAAGAAGATGAGGAAGCCATAGAAAATTTTAACAAACACAATGTTAGCTGCTGATACTGAAGTACTGCGCACGCGCCCAGCAAGTTAACAAACAGATATCTCCTGCTCACGGCCCTCTAAGTTAG
Source organism: Anabrus simplex (assembly GCF_040414725.1). Lineage (NCBI taxonomy): Eukaryota > Metazoa > Arthropoda > Insecta > Orthoptera > Tettigoniidae > Anabrus > Anabrus simplex. The sequence goes on along the minus strand of NC_090274.1, from coordinate 83,128,315 downwards.
CAAGCAATTTATCGAACCGATAGATGTATCTTACGTTCGTGCAACGCCAAAACACAAGTTAACCATTCGATACCGCTATAGGTTCGATATCTCACGTTCCGGAAACTGGGCATAAGTCTAACATCTGCACCTACTGCTTTGCACATGTTCAGCACTGGTTCATCACAGCTTTCGTTCGAACATTCAGGGATGCCGAAAATTCTTACATTACTTCTGCTGTATTGCTCCAATGAATCACACTTGGCATCCATATCCTCCTTCAGTTTGCGGATTTATGCCTCCTTCTCATCATGTTTCTTAGGTAACTCTGAAAATGTTCTGATATTAAATTTTAAACTTTTTTCAAGTTCTTTATGACCACTTCTGTTATGCAGGTCAAAATGGCCTGCAATATTTTTTCAAGGAAGCTGTCCGAATTAATGAAGTTGTCCAGCACGCACTTCACGAGGCGGCGTATGTTGGCAGCACTAGTAGTGGCTGGGCTTCCAACGTTGTTTTGGTGGGCTAATTTCTTTACAATGAAAATTTGGAAGAAAATGAAGATCAATACCAACAAAACGCACGGGTATATACAAATGTAACACTTCCGCAAGTTTTTATCACTTCCACTGCTGTATAACACCTTCAAATCACTTGATTACTGTGGAGCCTCATTCACTCATGTCCATCACCAACCATTTCAACAGATAAGTTAGAAACTCATGGCCCGAACGGTGTCCCGATGCATTATACATTTACACAAGGTTTACCTACATCAGTACATTTAATAATTGTAATAATAATAATAATAATAATAATAATAATAATAATAATAATAATAATAATAATGAGCACTCAAATGAGTATTAAGTTTTAGTGAATTTTACACTTTCCTGCATTCAGTCAGTGATTTTTGTCAGCATATACATTTTATGAGGTAGTGACTATCGCACATGTCATTTCAAAGTAAACAAACAGTCATCCGTTGGGTTGTGGCACTTTGTCTATACGCAAATTTTGTTGTGGAAGCAATATATTTAAGCAATTAGAAAATTGAGAACGCAATATAGACCTCGCCATTCCCCAACAACACAGAATATACAATAGTAAGCAGATCAAAACATTGAAAATTTAATCGACCAGTCGATCGATCAGAGTCGCTACTGCTTGCTATAGCCTATCCAGATAGCTACTGATACTATTGGTTACTTCACATTCGCGATCACACTTGTTTTCTTTAATGTTTATTCAGATTTACTTACAATTTATTCCTGGCATAAAAGACATGCCCGAGATTAATATTATAAAAATTGAAACGTGCTTCTATTAACGGATAAAATAGGGTATGACCATTTCATCTGGCAGAAGAACGAATTTCGAGACTTTTCTGAATTCCCTGTTATTTCCTGGATTTCCTGCTATTTATCAAATTCCCTGACATTCCCCGGTTTCCCGTATGGGCGACACTCTGTTAAACCTGTATTTGGATGGTGAGGCCATAGTCTTCCTTTTTTTGTAGAAGTGAAAAGATGTTCATGACTGCGTGTTGCCATGTATGTCTTTACTAGCTGATGTGATAACCTCCTCCTGTCTTATTAGAGCAAATGGGGATGCTCGTGCTTGAAGTCGGCTACAGCTTCAATGTTGAAATCTACTATTGAGGGATGTGTGGTAAAGAATCTGTAACGAGAGGAGGGTAGAAAGATATTCAAGATTAGGAAATAAGGGTTAAATCTGACGAAAAACGCTTACCCCCTCGACCTTTCTGGTGTGAACTACTTGCCTATGCAGCATCAGAACAAATGACACGTGCACATCTTGTATTGTATCTGTGTGGCATTTAGGGAAGGGGGTATGGCAGAGAAGAGGACATGGGCGGAGCATTGAGCTTATGCGCTGTTGGCTGTAGGCTGAACATTTACACCGATAATGGCACAAACTTCTTCGGAGTAGCTAACGAAATCAAGGCCTTCCTCACACAACTGCAGGCATGCGACTGACATGGCATTTCATCCCTCCTGCAGCAACACACTTTGGTGGAATCTGTGAAGCAGCTGTCAAGAGTCTGATATATCACCTCAGAAGAGTGATGGATTCTTATCGCTTCACCAACAAAGAATGGACCACTCTCATAACACATACATACTTTCACCAAACATCTTTTAGACGTGCCTTAATTGTGTAAATTGGAATTTGTGAATTTAGACGTGTTTTAGTGCAAATTGCCAGTTGTGAACATACAAGTCTCTTCATATTTTTAACACATGTTCCTCTATGTAACACTTTGACTAGAGTGATCAGGATCGCGATTTTTATCCCTTAGGAATGAGATCAAGGCTGATGGTGCCCATGCAACGGGCAAAACATGTCCCCTTAAATTAGTATAACAAGATCAAAATCTTAATATTAAGAACCCAATGTGTACTGAATACATGGATTTCAATAAACTTTTGTAACATTGTTGAATTAATGTACATTTTAATACGGACCAGTCATGAGATTTGTATCATATAATTATCTGAGATTGTTGTAAACAAACCGCGGAGTGAAATTAAATTCCAATCTTAATATTAAGAACCCAATGTGTACTGAATACATGGATTTCAATAAACTTTTGTAACATTGTTGAATTAATGTACATTTTAATACGGACCAGTCATGAGATTTGTATCATATAATTATCTGAGATTGTTGTAAACAAACCGCGGAGTGAAATTAAATTCCACTGTTTGTATCGGAGATGAACCCTGTATACAAATGTTAGACTAATATTGTGTAGGAAACTATCAACTCATATAAAGACTATACATCCAATCATACATCAAGAAAGCCATATTCTTGTTGGTGGAAGACTGCACAATACACCAATACTAGTGGAGTGGAAGCATTAGAAATTCTGCTTCATCTCATAAATATAATTATGATGGCAGAACTCCTTCAACTACTTCATACTGGCACTCAACACACTGAGAGGAAAGTTTAGGATCTCATCAGCAAGGGGAACTGAAAGAAGCCACACTCATACACATCTCAAGTGTTCTAAGTTGAATGCAGATAACTCAGAACAATTAATGCAAAATACACAAATGGTGCCTCTAACCCTGACATACCCATTTGTTAAAACTAGCATAGATTATGCTTGCTCAATTCTAGTAAAAAGTCATGTGAAATCGAACAAGACCAGACCGCCTAGCTACCAAGGCCGTCTACATAGACATGATACCTGAACTCACCACAACAACATTTCTCTCCGCACTTTATCAATTTAGTTCTCATAGAGGTCAACCCCTGAACATTTACAGCAATAATGGCACAAACTTCTTCAGAGCAGCTACAGAAATCAAGGCCTTCCTGCAAAACAAACATCAGAAAACCAACTCTTCGCACAACTGCAGGCATGGGACTGAGGTGGCATATCATCCCTCCTGCAATACCACACTTCGGTGAAATCTAGGAAGCAGCTGTCAAGAGTCTGATTCAACGCCACAGACAAGTGATGGATTATTATCACTTCACCAACAAAGAATGCACCATTCTGAAACACATATATCCTCTCACCAAAGCTAAATGATGAACCTTTTGACACTTCTTACTTACCTACAACCCATTTCCTTATAGAAGAGCCAATTACTACACTCTCTGATCATGATTATACTTCCTCTCTCATCACAACCTTGCCCACATGGATATATTTTTAGCAGCTAACCCAGAACTCCGCAACATAGTCATAGTGAAAGAAGATGACACGCATGCTATGAAGTGGATGATGACAGTGATCAAATGTGCATCCTGGTAATGATGAATTCATTCATGTAACGAATGTTCAAGTGAGTAATGATGAATTTACAAGGCCTATTCACAAACACTGTCCCTTACGAATATGAAACAGAAAGGCAAGATAACTCTTGAATGGCTTATTTTTTCATTGCATGTTTAAGTAATATTGTTCTGAGATTATCTGTGGAACACAGAGAGGTGAAAGAAGGTGTCAGCTTGAATGGGTCTATCTACAATATCAAAGATTAATTTCAACTTTAAAATAAAGGTTATATTTCTTTCGAGATCTCAAACTTAACAATATTCTTCACTAGGTCAAGGAACATAATGTTAGATACAAAATAGCAAACAAGAATAGAAACCCAAGTGTTGTAAATTACAAGTTTTGAGCTTCCAGCTCCAATTTACAAGTTTACATCACAAATGTTGTGTTTGGTTAGATAACGAGAGATATCTCCCAAGACACAGTTCAAGAGATATGGCCTTCCAGAGGCCCCACTCAAAATTGCACCAATATCAGACAAGAGTTTACATGCGCTTTAAATTCATCCAAGGAGGCTGTGCTCCCAATTCCTTACAGCCTACACAAAACCTTACAATTTCTGGCATCTCTAGGCATAACCTGCAATTTACTATTCCTTTACACAGGGGTATCTAGTACCCATAATACTGGGCCTTCATGGAAAAGAAGAACAGGTTATATTACTAGCCCAAACTCAAAATGTATGCAGTCGTAAACTTGCGCTCCTTGAAAACCAAGTTTTGAAACTCTACTAGGGGCTTGTGGCCTGATGATGCAGAGGCTAATTCTACACAACTGAGGTGACTCAAAAGAGAATTTAATGAGTGATTTACAGGAGAAAAAAGTTACAAAATTTTAGTCACCTCAAGACAAACTGAAGGGGAATTCAAGAGGGTAACACAATATCTCTCCCCAATTTACAGTTTAAGTCTGTATGAAATTTTACATTAGTAGAATGAAAGTTTACATTTTTGGAAACAGATGGTTACATAGTTAAACATTAGAAGCTTCCCCTCCTGTGAGTTTGTAGAGATAGCTACAGATATAGAAAACTGGTGGCCATTACCTGGGCTGACGTTCTGCCTGCCTAAGAATTAGGCACCCCGCCTCCTGTCTTAACACACACACTCAGGAATTTGACGGGAATAAGACAAGGTAACTAGAAAAAGCCGTGGCTTTTATACCCAAGGGGAGGGTTTGAGAAGGCTCTGGGCAAAATCCGACCACACCCTCTCATTTTATTTGATACTAAAAAAATTACAAGAAGCTGAAAAATAAATACAGAAAATTTGTGATTGGCTAGACTTCAAAGGTGGTGGGATGAGAAGGAAGTGTTGCAAAACATTGAAGTATCAAAATAAATTAAATACATTTAGTTGAGAAAACTTTTAAATTATAAACTTCTTTAAATCAATCATTATTCCACCTTGCACCAGGGTGCAAGACCTCAACTTTTTGTAGGGACATCTATGGAGAAAAATTCAAACTTTTGATGTACACCAAAACAAAACAAAGAAATCCAGTCAGTTTAGGAAACTTTAAAATAACATATTACTCAGTAATTCAGTAGTGACATCTTCTGATCAATGTCCCAACTTTATGCATTAGGGGTTTCAAGTTTTGTTCGTTAGATACTGTTCCTTAAGGCGCTTCTTTTAAATGTGCGGGGTTGAGGTGCACCTCCCAGTACAAATATTATAATTCACAATGGACTAGTACAATCACAGACCACATTAGGGAGAAAAAGAATATTTTTCACTTGCCAAGAGATGGCTACAATGTGTGTAGTATACAAGCAAACAATCACTGTAAACAAGCATATCACCTGCAACTTGTATCAACAAATTACTGTATTATCTAGAAAACAATAATTAATATAATCAATAAGATAACAAAGGTGTTTCATTTGGAAACAACTAGTAAAATATCCTGTAACAGTAACAAAAGAATTTATCTTTTAGCTACTTTGCGTTCAAAACTAATTCACGAATTCAAAATTATTAGTAGCAATGATGCCAGCTACCAAATGAAACAGAGTAGAGGTCTCTGGAATAATCCTAATTGGTGCACAATTACTAATGCAAGATCATGGAACAACTTGAAGGAAAAGTGAAAACTAGGTAAGTAAACAGTCAATCTCATTAAAAAGTATATTTTCTGTAGGACTATCAATCATGCGCACTAAAAAGATGGATCAAACCCTGGTATCTGTTGAGCCATTTTCTACCCATTTCCATTACCTGACGATGGCTTATCAAATTTTGTACACTACCTCAAGAGAGTTTTCCTGCGATGACTCTGGCTCTGTTATCTCTGATTTAACTTCTTCTTTCAGAGCTATCAATTCTGATACATGTTCAAAATTTTCCTGTGGAAAATAAGATATATTAGGTATGCTCATAACACATATCTACAAATATAGGCACCAACAAATGAGCATGTTAATTCAATAATATCCAGTATTACGGTTACTTTCAGAATTTCACTAATGTTTAAGGAAGATTTCTACCAGCAGAGGATTGTTATAATGAAAGGCTGTACTGAGAAGGGTGTTACTATTCTTGCTAACTCCTTATGTCAGAGAAAGGATGAAACTGAGAACAAAATATAAAATGAGAAACATTTTCTAGCCATATCAGAAGATATCCTACCAGGGATGGAATTGGGGCCATCTCACACAGAATTTGGAAGGAAGCAGCCATAGGCATAAACACTAAATTGTATGAACTGTTTTCATATGTTCAATCATATCAATCAAATCATAAAAGTTGTCTGAACCAATTAGAAGCATTACAACATTCCTAAATGATTTTTTGTTCTCAGCATAGAGTTTGTTTGTAGACAGATTAAAGTTACTTGAAATAATGGAATCACATTCTCTACTATGGTTTTGCTGAGATCATAGGGGCTACATAAACATTAATACAGTTCTGTTTCAAACAACAATTTTCCTTTTTTGCTTTAAGTCGCACAGACACAGATACGTCTTATGGCGACGATGGGATAGGAAAGGCCTAGGAAGTGGAAGGAAGCGGCCGTGGCCTTAATTAAGGTACAGCCCCGGCATTTGCCTGGTGTGAAAATGGGAAACCACGGAAAACCATCTTCAGGGCTGCCGACAGTGGGTCTCGAACCCACTATCTCCCGATTACTGGATACTGGCCGCACTTAAGCGACTGCAGCTATCAAGCTCGGTAACAACATATTTCAATGCTTCCAAGTGTAAAATAAAAAACATAAACATGAAAGAAGCAGGCTTAACACAGTCATATAACAGTGAAAGATGTGATGTAGCCCTAAGTCAAACCAGCTAGAAATGAATATATTTTACTACTATAAGCATGTTATGTAGTGTTCTGTGAAGAACTGAGGTGATGAGGATACCGTCAGTGGAGAATCAGCAGTGTTGCAGTGTATATCTGCAGTTTCAGAAGATCTTTTATGATCTACTACGAGACATTTAAATTTCACTCTTGGACTCATGAAACCTTGTAGGCATTAAAGGGGGCAGGGATTGTGATTAAAAGCTTATATTCTAATGTAAGTTAAGTTACTAATAAAAGTGAATTAAAGTAACAAGTTCTAGAATATGCCAACTTAACACATTCAGTACAGAAGAGAAGAGTAGCTGATCTAAGGAATGGATGAAAGGATGCACAAAAAGGACAGGGAAATAATGACAAAGAGTAAAGAAAAAATTATGTTTAATGTGCCTAAGTCCATAAAGTGTCAGAGCAAACTAAGAAGGGGCATATAAAAGAAATTATTCTCAGAAATCATTCATTCTAGAGCCCTTAGACACAGTTCTCTATGTAACATAGAATCTGACCTGTATTTGAGGAATAAAATGAGCTAATCTCTATTCTGTCTTTCTAAAAGAATTCAACATCAGAGCAAAATACTTATTTCCAGAGAACGTACATTCAGATTTTGAGCTATTTCATTCATCGTATGTCATAGGCAAAAATGCTCGTTCCTTAAAACACATTTCTTCCAGCACATTGTGAATGTGAGGGTAACCCAGAATAATCACACCTGTGTTGCCATTTTGTTTAGCAGACTGGTGTATCCAATCTCAAAAACACTAATGAAAGATTTGTGATTTAAATTCTTCTACACTATTTATGATAGGAGTAATAACTTTTAACATGTGGTGCTAATGCTGGTGCAGTATTGTAGGAGGATATTAGTATTTTAAAAAGTACGATCGGCCAACCATCCTCTATTATAATCAGAGAGGAAAAATAAAAAAGGTGCAACCCCAAAACCGAAGAAATTTTGATACGGACAGTAAAGGGTACAGACTAATCCAAGCCCAACCTTAAGTTCCTAAGTGTTGGCAGCTTTGTGTAGTGCATTGTGGTGTATTCCCAGACAAATATACAAAACAGAGTTGTACTACGCACAGATGCTCATTCAGCAATTGGTGATTGCTGGTGTTAATACTGAGAAAATTATGCGCCTGCCAAACTTATTCAGCTATTAAGGGTTAGTTTCTGACCTCTATAAAGTTATCTGGAATGAGACTTACAAGTGATGCAGTTGTTTTTCCTTCAAGCCAGGCTGGTTCCTCTTTGATCTTTGCTTCCAGGTCCATTTTGCACTGCAAACTGAAGTACTTAGAAAGTACTGGGATGGTTGATTACTTCCACTGACCTTACACTGAAACATAAGCCAGAAAAATATATTACCTTATTGATGTCATTGATACTTATGGTATTTGTCAACAGACTAAGCAACAACCTTGTCATTTTATATGACCATCAATATTATGATCATACCAAAAAACCCAAAATTTTACATGACCGTTGGTATTGTGATGATACCTATAGGACCTCAAGTTTTCTATGGCTGATACTTCGATCAAAGCTAAGGACCTGCAGTTTTACATGACTTCTAAAACAGTGATCACATCCATAATATAATTTAACTTATCTGTCAATATCAAGTTCATAGTCAAAGGACACCTAGTATTACATGACACCTTATATCATATTAATAGCTAACATACAGTTTTATATGGAACTGAAACTGCAACAAGATGACCTTTCTTGAAAATTCAGTGACTGTATGGTTTGCATATCACTCTGATCACCCGGGTCCATATACCGGAATCTTCCTACCATTTTTATCCTTTGCAATCAGCTTCAAAACTAACTGAAAAAGTTCACAGTTCTTTGAGATATGTTCTATCAAAATTTTCCTCCCCAGGATCAAATTCACTCATACCATTCTCCTCTCATTAAGATTATTCACTATCTCTTTATTTGAGACATGTTCTTTCAATCTGATCTTCAAGAACTTCTGATAACATGGCATCTAAAAGGCTTCAACTCTGTTTTTCTTGGGACCAGTTATTATCTGTGTTTCACTTCCATACGGTGTCATACTCCTTACACAGTGTAAACATAATTTTAAAAGTTTTCAATCTGTTGAACCTAAAGAACGTGATGGAGAACAGATGGGAATTTAGGCTGGATTCAGTGATGATATTTATCGATATTGAGAAGGCATATATCAGTGTACCACAGCAAGTGGTCTCAGATGCATTGATAGAAGAGAAGGCAGGGAGAGGTGAAGAACCAATTATAAAAGCCATGAACGAAAAGTGAGAAAGTAGTATGAATACTACAATAGGACCAACAAACTGGTTCAAAGTAGAAACAGGACTTCAAAAAGGATGTGTTTTATCCCCTCCAATCTTCATTACAATTATGGATGAAATCCACAAGAGTATACAACAAAAAATGGGAACCAAGGAGGCAAATGTCTCACTCTTTGCAGATGAGACAGTAATATGTGGAGAAGATGAGATGGAAGCACAAGAACAAGATACTGTATGGAATCAGAAGATGGAGGAATATGGAATGAAAATAAGTGTGGAAAAGAGTACGATAGTAGTGGTGATGAGAGGTAATAGAGAAGGAAGTGGGAATATTGAAGTAAAGGAAGACCATTACAAGATGTGGAAAGCTTCAAGTATTCGGTGAGAATAATTGAAGAAGATGGGAAAATAAATTAAGGAATTGGATAGAGACTTGAACAAGACAATGAGTTTTACCAATGAGTGAGATGTATAGTCTGTAACTGGGACGTCCAACGGAATGCAACAAAATTTTGCACCCAATGTATTACACACCAATTTTGACATATGCATCAGGCACATGGACAACAAAAAAACATGATGAACACAGAATGCAAGAGGCCAAGATGAAATTCCTTAGAGAAATAGTAGGGAGGACATAAAGGGATAAAGTCAGAAACATAGAAATCAGGGAGTGAATTTGATTCCATGAACTGAAAGGCAAGATAGAGACCCATAAGCTGAAATGGTACAGACACATGATGAGAATGGAAGAGGATAGAGTTCCACAGTATGTATTTGCAGAGAAAATCATAGGAGAAAGACATTGGGGAATGTCCAGAATGGGGTGAATGGATACGGTAAGGAGAGCACAGAGAAGATGGAGTAAAAGCAGAAAAAACATTCGAGGAAGGAAAGGAGTTGTGGAGAGAGAAAAACTGAGGAGGTTCTTGATTCACATTTCTACCCAGAATACTGGAAATGGAAAATGAAGAAAATTCTGCTGAACTGAAGACAAAAACTTATACGATACTGCTATCAGCTCATTTCATCGAACAATGCCACCAACCTTTACTTAAGTGCCTTTCCTTTATTTTGCTATACATGTCATGTCTAATGACACAACCGAGTGGTGTTTACCAGAGTGCCCTTGTAGGGAGTTCCACGTCAAATGAGTGGTTTTAATGTTTAGCAATTTTTATTGTTCCCCAGGTGGCACAAAAATTGTCTATGTTGAATACCTCGAGTAGTGCCTCAGAGAATACATTTCACCCAATAGCTCTGTTCGTTAGTCACTTTGTTATATTTTACATACTGCACTAACAATGAATACTAAAATTTCTCCTACAGGTAATACAAGCTTCATTCCTGTGGCTAATTGAGTTGATTCCTATGCATTGCCAGGGAACATATTTCCACGTAAACACATATCTATTCAGGTAAGAATGATCAATTGTATTTTGTATATTTCACTGGAGGGGACAATACTGAAGAGTGCCGTGTTTACTTGTTCTGGCCATCACATGTTATTCTAATAATATATTACTGAATTTACTTTCAAGCAACTACCTTTTATTGTTTCCACAGCCAGAATTTATTCCTGAAGATTGTTCTTCCATTCCTGCTAGCAGTTTAATGTCGCACTAACAACTCCAAAGGAAAGGGATAAGATTAGGTATGCAGCAGCATTATTTAAGGTTAATTAATGATAAATTGGGGAAACCACGGAAACGTTTTTCAGGACTGCAGATCCTAGAAATCGACCCCATGCAAACTCACCGTCACTCACCCCTGAAAATCTTTTACACACCAATAAATCAGAGAGGAAGCCAACTGTTACCTAAATCATCACGAATAAATACCGGATATAACTGTTGTGGGGTAATGATGTGATACAGAAGAATCTCCATAACAACACTGATATAACAAGATACAGATATTCTAAATGGAAACCTCTCATAATTTTGAATGCTACTACAATATGTCATGGCATACAGAATAAAGAACAACTCAACATTCACAGCGTCACTATAAAATTGCACACAAAGGTAAATAACACAGCAAAACAATAATTAAAATTACACCCTACATATCGCAATTTCTTTCTGAAACAGCCATCCGCATTTCTTCATCTGCGTTTCTCTTCAGAAAAAAATCCTCATTCCACTAAATTTAGATATACGATATATTGCTACTAACAGGGTGAAAAATTAGAAAGAAGTGGTGGGGGGGGGGGGGGAGAAGGAAAATAGGACTTAATTACTAATTTTTTCATTCGGGCAGTACCTGGGGTGGGGTATAAAATTCCACTGTATTTTAATCACCCTCTCCACCAAGAAAAATGTAAATTTGAGATCTTTTTGTTCGAATTTTGCTGTTATAACGGGAATGATAAACATTAGAACGTTATTCCAATCAGCTGAGAAGTTTATGAGAGACTCGCTATCTTAAGAAAGGCCAGACAAGGCATGAGTTTCCATGGTTTATTGCTTTTTTAATGGAGCTTTCCTCTACCAGGGCTATGTGTTGACTGAACAAGTTTGTCAGTTTGTACCCCGCTCAAGTGAATATTGTCCTATTGATAGCTATAGGAAACACACCCACTCCAAGAAGTACAGGAGTGGTGTAAACTCGAGCTATTTATAGCAATGACAAGGGAGGATGGACTTGCCAGAGTGAAACATCAACAATAGGCTGCAGGTGCGGAGTTGTCACTGCTGTGTTGTTTCATTGCTCAAGGTCTGGCAGTCATTTGAATTATTTCTGATGTTTTTATGAATATACTGTATGCCCAGAAAAATCATTAATTTCAGTAATAAATTATGAGTTCTACATTTTCCTGTTTATTTTATAATGAAAGGAACCCCCCGGGCAATTTTAGTGGGGGGAGCCTCTGAGATGAAATCATCGGTGGGGGAGACATCCTTCCCCCCCCCCCCCCCCCCTCCCTCATCCACGCGATTCCGCACCCTGGCTAGTACACACAACTTTCAGGCACTTGCAACGCAAAGGCTGGGAGTTTTCTAAAAAGCAAGCTAGTTATATGCGTATTCATTTTTCATGCTTAATTAAAAATAAAATTTAAGAAAATTAATAACATTAAATATTATAAATATGTAGAATGTTGAAACTGAGAAAGATTAGTATTAACTTCTAATATTCTCAATTGAGATCTATACATTTAACAAAATTGAATTATTGAATTTGAACATTACCGACAGTATGTTAGAGGTTGCGGACACAGTGTAAAATGATAGAAATCACAATTCCTCAATGAAGAAAATCCGTAACTCACTTAACGGAATTAGCTGTAGAATAGGCTAATACGCGCCTTGTATAACAACATACCAGTCACTTCGAAACAAAACCAGGTATTTGAATGTTGTTTAATCACTTAAAACAAACTCTTGAAGAACAAATTTGATTTGTAACAATCAGTAAAACAGGCTGAATTTAGGAAAGGATGTATTACTAGCGACAAATGCAGAGTATGCGACACTTCTTCTTCTCTTGAAATGTGAATGGGCCTGTTATATCACCCAGTTCCAATAATTGTAATAAACCACACTGTAACACTATTAACTATCAATACAGACCTTTCCCTGGTGCACTTTACACGGGGTAGTGGTGGGGGTAAGGTTCGGCAGTGTTCGGTTTTTGGTGGTGGGGAGGAAGGGGCGTTGGCGTTGAAGGAAGGATTGGATGCATTACTGATTGAAAACAGCTTTAATCTGAAAATGCAACAACCCGATCAATAAAGTCAAGTTGTGAGTTTCACAAATAGGAAAAGTCCTCTCAGTTTTAATTACTGCGTTTATGGCGTGATGCCAATATGCAAAATGTCACGAATGGGCAAAGTCTTTTACTCATAACAACGGATAAACATATTACTTAGTACTATTTAGGTTAAGTTTTAATCCTAATAATTGCTTTAGGATGCACGTGTAAAATGTTATGTATTAAATCAAATTATAAGTTGGGGTAGCCTAGGCTATATGAACTTGTTAAAATCCACAGTTTCTCTTTATATAGACCTACATTGGTGGAGATTCCTTTTTGTAGGTTAATATTCGGTTTCCTTAAATTGTTATTTAAAAAAAAAACTCGCCGTGTTTAGTAGGTACCTCCGTGCTCAAATACGTCAGCCTTGTGTCAGTGTATTTACTGGCACGTAAAATAACTTCTGCGGGACAAAATTCGGGCACCTTGTCGTCTCCGAAAACCGTACAAATATTTAGTGAGGATGCATGTGTAAAATGCTATGTATTAACACTTTCAGTCCCAGAGGTATGGAAGGCACATTTCCTCCCAGCCCACGATGTTTTAATTAACACGTGCTCAGCCCCATGTGCATCATATGGACACACGTGACATGGCCTTGTTCTTCAAAGTGTGAGGCTTTCAGATTCACACGTACATTGAAATAGCATAGTGTCTTCTTCTCCCTGGGGCTGTGGGACCACAGGACAGTGATGGGTCGTATATTGGTGGAGGGTTGGCAGCATTGCATAGCCTTTTCTTGTCTGCCAGTCTTGCCTCCAAATAATATTGTTTACATCCAGTGCTGGTGTGTCATTGCAGGAATATGGATTCTGATGAGATTAGAGACGAAATAGAAATGCATTCAGATAGTAGTGGTAGTGAACTTAGTATTTTTAGAAATATGAGTGACCCAGAAGATCCGACAGTGCACTTGTCAGACCTTGATTTCGACAGTAGTGATAGTGATAATATTGTGATGGACGAACCTAACCTCAACGACGTGGAAGTATTAAAAGAGCAGGAACAGAATCAGACTTGCGTTTTGAAAAGTGATGATGACGAAATATTGATAACAAAAGAAGGTGAAGTCATAATTTGGCAGAACGTTGAAGGTAACTTGAATACCTTCCATTTCACTCCTAGAGAGCCACCAGGTGTATCCGAGACAGCTAATAATAAACTGTCCACAAATTTGCCTTTTGAATTTTATTCTGTGTTTGTTGATAGTGACATTTTATATCTGTTGGTCAATGAAACTAATAGGTATGCTGAGCAAAGTATTGTTGATGCCATATTGAAGGGGAAAAAAGTTCTGTTTTAGAAAAATTGTATGATGTTACAAGGGATGACATGCTAACATTTTTAGGTTTAGTGTTATGGATGGGTCTAGATAAAAAACCTAAACTAAGGAACTATTGGTCCAAAAATGCAATTTACAACAGTAAATTATCCAAAGCTATGAGTCGTAATAGATTTGAAATGATTCTTAGTTACTTACACATTTCCAACAACGAGATTGCCCAACTAAATGACCGATTGGCAAAAATAAGACCGTTGGTCAGTGCACTAAATGTTAAATTTCAAAATGCAATGAACCCACAGGAAGAGTTATGTATTGATGAGTCAATGATTCCGTTTCGTGGTAGGGTCAAATTTCGCCAATACATCCCAAACAAAAGGCATAGGTATGGGATGAAGTTATACAAGTTATGTCTCAAAGGTGGGTACACCTGGCACTTGAAAGTATATGCTGGAAAAGAAAACATCTCACGCGGTCAGTTAGCTTCCGCTAATACAGTTATGGAATTAGTGCGTCCACTGTTAGGAGAAGGACGTACTTTATACACTGACAATTTTTATACGAGTGTCCCACTGGCCCCCCAGCTAAATGATAAACAGACACGTCTAGTTGGAACACTTCGTAAAAAAAAGAAAAATGAAATCTAAAACAGTCGAGAAAAGTACACTCCACAGAGGACAGATGATTGTCAGGGAAAGCAACACAGGAGTAATAATGGGAAAATGGAAAGACAAAAGGGACGTGATGTTCTTAACAACGAAACATGTTCCTGAACTGGCTGAAACTACTACCAAACAAGGCGTTACAAGGAAACCATCCACAGTGTTGCAATACAATGGAGGAAAGTCATTCATTGATGTTTCAGATCAACTAGCATCTTATGGCACATCTGTACGTCGAGGTGTAAAATGGTACAGAAAAATTATGTTTGAGCTCTTGACTAATACAGCTGTTGTTAATGCACACACAGTTTACAAGTCTACTGTTTTTGCGCCAAAAGACATTGTATCATTCCGAGAAGAACTTGAAACTTACCTGCTTTTGGAACGTCTTCACAACAATGACAAAGACGACCAACCGAAGAACCACAAACTCAAAACCATTGAAGATAGGCCCAGAGGTAGATGCACTTCTTGTTACCAACTTTTATCAGCACGTGAGGGGAGGAAAATAGCTGCTAAGAGATGATGTCAAGTAAGAACAATGTGCTTTGGTTGCCCAGAATTGAAGTACATGTGTATGGACTGTTTTTTCAAGAAACATAGATATGTAGCGAAGTAACAGAAAGTAAAATGTTGCTCTTAGTAAAATGTAAAAAAAAAAAAATCAGTTGAAGGAATCTACTGAGTTTTAAATGTATTTACGCCTAATGCTGATTCCTGTGTCCATTTTTTAAATTTCAAATTCTTGTCACCTAATCTAACCTAGCCTATTCTAACGTAACTTAACCTAACCCTGGTAACATAAAACAATATCCAAATCTGTATGGAAGTGTTTGAAGTAAAAATAAATTAATAAATAATATTTTTAAACCATTTTTGTGCGTGTATTAAAATGACGCACGCGAAAAGTGCATACATAAATTACTCAGAGCCCATGTGCATCTTATTGACTCACACCTTATTTAGGAGAGTTCAAGATGAGAAAATGTTTTTGTTTGTTTTAAAACACCTGTAGGCCACCAGAATAACGAGTTCATGCAATAGTAAGCCTTGGGCTGTGGGTGAATTTACCAACTTTCTGGCTGGGTTTAACGGTGTATCAATTTGATACACATGGGGCTGAGCTCATAGCTTGCCATGTATCAAATTGATACACATGGGGCTGAAAGTGTTCAATCAAATTAAAAGTTGGGTAGCCTGTATGAACTTGTTAAAAATCCACAGTTTTTCTTTATATAGGCCTACATTGGTGGAGATTACTTTATGTAGGTTGATATTCGGTTTCCTTAAATTGTTATTTAAAGAAAAAACCCGCCGTGTTGAGTACCTCCGTGCTCAAATACGTCAGCCTCGTGTCAGTATATTTACTGGCACGTAAGATAACTTCTGCGGGACAAAATTCGGGCACCTTGCCGTCTCCGAAAACCATGCAAGTAGTTAGTGGTACATAAAACCAACAGCATCCTCACGTTATTATTACTAGCACGTACCCGAGCTTCCGCCTGCGTTTATTAATTCACCCGTTAGATGTTTTTGAACCATGTATTTATTTTTAAAATTTAGTAATACACAACGTTTTGAATTAATTGTATGAAGTACATTATTTTATTTTTATTTTCACCCCTTCTCACCCCCATCCCTATGGGGACCGAACTTGGACTAAAGTGATATCATCATCTTAGCGACCCCGATAACCATGGATTCTACATTAATATTGGTCGTTTTCTATTATTATTATTATTTTATTTCACTCACATTCTTCCCCTGCCCCTTGGGGTGTCTTACCTCACAGTACTTTCTTTCCAGATAGTAAGTATTATGTGTACCAAGTTTGTTTGTAAAAAACACAGTACACACTTACATCTGTAATCTCTGTCATTTTGGACATTTTCTTTTTCACCCCTTCTAATACCCATTCCGATTGGGGATGAAATTTGACTTAAACGACATCCAGAGTGTTACAGTTCTTCTCAGCGTCCACAAAAACAATGGATTCAACACTAATATCAGTCGTTTTTATTTATTATCACATGTTATCCCCTCCCCTATGGTTGCTAGGGTTTCTTGCCTCCACAGTATTTTTTTTCTGGATAGTAAGACATATTTTTACCAAGTTTAATTGAGGGCTATTCTGGAACTTAAACATATCCATTTCCAATCTCGGTCATTTTGGACATATTCTTTTTCACCCCTTCTCATTCCCCCCCACCTCCAAGCCCGATAGGGGCTGAACTTGAACATAAACGATATCTGGAGAGTCATTATTCATTTCAGCAACACTAAAAACTATGGATTCGATACTATTTTTAATTATTTTTACAACTCGCCCCTTCCACCACCCCTAACCCCTAGGGGTGCTAAGAGTGTCTGATTCAGAAACTTTCTCAGGCATACGCACAACAACTCACTAAAGTTTCATCGCAATCGGATGAATGGTGTAGGAACACATAGGGGACAAAGACACATTCGTTTTTATATACACAGATAATTATTATTATTAGATGGCCTGTCATGTGGTCAGCTTGAGGACATCTGCGGCTTTTGTAACCAGGTCTGCTGCAATTTGTATTGAACAACTCCTCAGTTGGTCTCATGAGGTTCAGAATTAAGATCTTTGTATTTGAGTTTTGGGTCACATAGCTATAAGCTTTCATTAGGGAGATCGTGGGTTCGAATTCCACTCTCAGCAACTTTGCAGATGGTTTTACCAAGTATGTGGTTATACAGTATAGGTCACGTAGCGTGCGGTTTGCATTCAGGAAATAGTGGGTTCGAACCCCACTGTCGGCAGCCCTGATGATTATTTTCCGTCGTTTCACACCAGGCAAAATCTGGAGCTGTACCTTGATTAAGGCCATTACCAGGCAAGTTAGGCGTGTGGTTACGGGCGCGCAGCTGTGAGCTTGCATTCGGGAGATAGTGAGTTTGAATACCACAGTCGGCAGCCCTGAAGGTTTTCCGTGGTTTCCCATTTTCACACCAGGCAAATGCTGGGGCTGTACCTTAATTAAGGCCACTGCCGCATCCTTCGAACTCCTAGTCCTTTCCTATCCTATCGTCGCCATAAGACCCATCTCATGCCCTCAGAACTGGAATCTGAGCTGCTGCCCCGATGGCCTGTTGTATTGTGTGTTGGTTTATTGTAATGTTGTTTGTCCCTAGTCCTTCAGAGTTTCTGGGGCAAACACAGCACAGTGGGGCTCCTCTTAATTCTGTGCTTGAAAATAGGCTACCTTTAACCTATGGAACAGATGCCTTTGACAGCCACTTCTAACCTGGAGAACAGAGGAGAGTAACGAGGGTGTTATGTTTGTGAACTGTAGAGCTGTTTTAATATCCATGTCTATTGAGTATTCAGACTGAAGCATGGTCCAACCCCTAATAGCTCCTCCGTCACCCATCACACACGGCCTAGATGTCACTGAAGAGTTGTACTAGGGAAATGAGAAGTGAGATTTTTAGTTTCCAGTTGCTTTCCTCACCGAGTCAGGAATTGCTATTAAATATATTAAATATCATTCTGTCAAGCCTGCTGAAAATGATACACCAACTGACCCTATGAGCAACATTTTCACACCATTCATAACAGGGACTGGCTGCATAACGAATGGCATTACTAGCATCACTCATATCCAGTAGCGGTGATTGGGGGGGAGGCAAAAAAAGTACAGACAACAAAATGTACCTGGGTTTGTGGGATATAGTGGCGCGGGGGGAGTATAGACATCGAAACTGGAAAAATGCTACAAAGTGGTAAGTTTTTTATGCTCACTGAGCGAATTTCGAGAGATAGTTAAAGGTTGACAGTCAACCAACTTAAGTGCGGTAATAATAGCTTTTTGAGATTTTGATTCTATACTGTACAATAAGTATGATATGATATGATATGATGCTTTATTATTTTTCTCTAGATCTACACTAATAATACCGATTTGATCCTTTAAATGAGAAAAATAACATGTTCAGCCCATGCCAAAATTCACTCTTTCAAACTCTACATACTGTACAGAAAAAGGAAAAGAAAAATAAAACACGCAGAGAACAAAAATGAGCAAACAAAACAATATTAATAAGAAAGAAGAAAAGAAAAAAATCAAACGTACTCCATGGACATGCCATGAAATTCCTCAGATACTCCGGAAACGTAACCCCCAAAGTGAGGGTCACCACGGTAGTCATCCTCGGCCCTTTCATGCCACGTCCAACGTCTTTGATGAATATTCCTGTTGTCTTCCCAGAATGTGTACAGTAAGTACCTCTAGGCCTAGAATAGAGAAAGTGAAATCTGTCTGCAGACGAACAAGAGAAGAGAATCTCCTGGACACGGGAATTGGACAGAAGTACATGGATACGATTATTGAAAGGCTCCAGGCAATAGACTGGTTCAGGTGGCATACAGGGTTAGTAACATAACACTTAAGGAGGTGGAAAGAATGGTAAATAAACTCCATTGCCATAAAGCAGCAAAAATAGATGAAATTAGACCTGAAAAGTTGAAATGGAGTGGGAAGGCTGGGATGAAATTGCTACACAGAGTAATAGCATTACGGGTAGCGACTCTCTTTGAGGCAGCTCTACTGCAGAATGTGGTGAACCTGCTAACGTGAGTCCGAGATCACACTGACCCGGTGTGTGGCATCTGGTAAGGTTCCAGCTGACCGTTACGAGCGAAAACCTCTACGACATCTGCAGTGGAGAAGATGGACTTCGGTATAGTGGAGATGATGGAAGAGGCAGCCCATTACTCGGGGATTAATAAGAGTGCACTGAATTAATCTGCTGCCTTGTAGATGAAGTAGAGGACTACTATAGGCTAAGGGAGTTCTCGCTGACAGAAAATCCCTCGACTTTGGTAGACCTAGCAAGTCAGCAGAAGAGGAAAGTAAAATGGATTGCTTTCAAATGTTTGATAAGTTTCCAAGTTTTTTGAGAACTTTTAAGGAAAAGCTAAACAATTGATAGGGAATCTGCCACCTGCATCGATTATTGATTGATGATTCAACACAAAAGAAAGAATAGTAAAATACAGACTGCGACCAACATTTCTGAAACATTTGGAATTAATTATAGCTCCGTAGGATGTGATGTTCCTCCAAAGTGTACTAAAAGAGACACTTTAAAAAGACAAAAAGAATACAATTTAAGAATTGACACATTGAATATATTAACCGGGACCAATAAAGTCAATGAAATCACTGACATGTTGGACAGGAGACATCTAACGATCTCAGGCCTGAGTGAAACAAAATGAAAGGGTTGTGACACAAAAACATTAGATAATGGCCTTTAACTTTGTTAGAGTAGAAATAAGACTACAGCAACGGATAGTCCTACACCAGGACATTGACTGTATTTCTGATGTAACCTATGTTATTGAAAGAATAATTAAAGGAAAGGTTTTTTAAATGAAGAATATCTTACAATTGTTTTCAGGTCCATGCTCCCCAAAAAGGCTGTAGTGAAGAAGAAAAGATAAATTTCCTACAGCAGTTGGAAGACAACATCGATGAAGAGAACCTCATAATGATATGTGACTGTAATGCCCAGTTACGAACAGAAAGAACAGGATACGAGGCAACCATGAAAGCATTCGGGTATGGAAGGAGAACTTTCACTTGACCTATGCTTGAGAAACAAACTCTTAGTCAAAAATACATGGTTCCAGAAGAAAGAAAGTTATAAGGTGACAAGATACAGCTGGGATGGCAAATCAACATCTCTGATAGAGTATGTTATATTAAGGACATAGGTAGCGGAGATAAAGTGCGAGATATCAAAGTCTTTCCAAGTGAAAGTCTTGAAAGTGATCAATCAATCAATCAATTAATCAATCAATCAATCAATCAATCAATCAATCAATCAATCAATCAATCAATCAATCAATCAATCAATCAATCAATCAATCAATCAATCAATCAATCAATCAATCAGTACTGATCTGCATTTAGGGCAGTTGCCCAGGTGGAAGATTCCCTATCTGTTGTTTCTTAGCATTTTCTTAAATAATTTAAAAGAAGTTGGAAATTTATTGAACTTCTCCCTCGGTAAATTCCAATACCTAACTCCCCTTAATATAAATGAATATTTGCCCCAATTTGTCCTCTTGAATTCCAACTTTATCTTCATATTGTGATCTTTCCTACTTTTAAAAACGCCACTCAAACGTATTCGTCTACTAATGTCATTCCACGCCATCTCTCCGCTGACAACTCGGAACATACCACTTATGATATAAATGTTGATTCCTATACATATTTACTTAGATACTCCCATAGATATTTAATTACAATCCCATTTGCCTGATTACCCCAATGAAGATCTTTCCTTATATTAACACCTAGATACTTACAATGTCCAATAACGGACCATTAATATTGGTATTACATACCACTTAGTCGAGCAACTCGTCTTCTTTCTCCCTAGTCTTCACAGCCCAAACTTTGCAACATTCTTGTAACACTGCTCTTTCGTCGGAAATAACCCAGAAGAAATCAAGCTGCTTTTCTGGATTTTTTTCCAGTTCATGAATGACGTAATCGTGGTCAGGGTCCCATACACTGGAACAATACTCTACTTGGGGTCCTACCAGTGACTTATATGCCCTCTCCTTTACATCCTTACCACAATCCCTAAACACCCTCACAAGCATGTGCAGAGATCTGTACCCTTTATTTACAATCCCATTTATGTGATTACCCCAATGAAGATCTTTTCTTATATTAACACCTAGATACTTACAATGATCCCCAAAAGGAACTTTCACCCCATCAACGCAGTAATTAAAACTGAGAGGACATATCCTATTTGTGAAACTCACAACCTGACTTTTAACCCCGTTTATCATCATACCATTGCCTGCTATCCATCTCACAACATTATCGAGGTCACGTTGCAGTTGCTCACAATCTTGTAACTTATTTATTACTCTATACAGAATAACATTATCCTCAAAAATCCTTACCTCTGATTTCACTTCTTTACTCATATCGCTTATACAAGGCGTTCGGGTTAAAGGTATAATAATATAAAATTTAATAACTTGAGAAGTAGTGGAGATATTTACTTTCAGTTTGTTTCTACAAGTAGGGAAACTCAAAATGGTTGTTTATATACCAAATAAATCTTGATATGCGCACAATTAATGGTTCAACAGACATCTAATCGGTATTCCACTTCTCTCCAAGTGTTCTGCAGCATTGTAGGCATAACATTTGCCACAGCTGCACGAATGCGTTGACGCAGATCTGGTAGATTACGAACTGGTGTCTGGTACTCTTGATTCATGACAAACCCCCACAGAAAGAACAAGTGGCGTAATGTCGGGGCTTCTGGGAACTCACGATTCAAGAAATCCCTCACAACTTCCGCATAATAGCATGGTGCACCATCTTGCTGAAAGATTACGTCACGAGGAAGTTGTGGCAAACATACTGCTCCAACATTTCTACGTGACGTGTCCCATTAACTGTAGGCTCCGCGAAGAAGAATGGGCCAATAAACCTGTCCTTCAGCAATCCACACCACACATTCACTTTCAGAGAGTCCCGTTCCAAATCTATCACTATGTGGATGGGGAGGGGGGAGTTTCAGATCCCCATATGCGACAATTGCGCTTGCTTACCGTGCCGGAAATATGGAATGTAGCCTCGTCTGAGAAACAGACCGAATTGAGGAATGCCTCGTTTCCATCAATTTTTGCCAGAATTGTCTCCGCAAATGCCTTCCGTAGCGGCCTGTCCTGAGGTTCGATTTTCTGATGAAGCTGCAGTTTGTACGCCAGTAGGCGCAACCTTTTGTGGACGACATCGTGTAATCTCGAACGAGGTAACTGTAACTGCCTACTTGCTTGTCGAATTGACTTACGAGGGCTCCGCTTGAAGGACTCACGCAGTCTCTGAAACAGCGTGCTTGGCGTGGCGGCCCGACATCAACAGCAAGGTCCCAGATTCTCGAAGGCGCCTGTGGGAACATCATCAGTTCGTAACAGTCCATACTCACGCCGAAATCTACGGTTTCCTGGTGTAACGGATTTTATCTCCGCAAGCGAACACAGAAAACATTTTGAGTTATCCTAGTTGTAGAAACAAACCGCCAATAAATATCTCCATTATTTCTCAAGTTTTTAAATTGTATATTATTATACCTTTAACCCGGACACCTTTTGTATATATAAGAAAATATAAAGGTCCAATAATACTGCCTTGAGGAATTCCCCTCCTAATTATTACACGGTCAGATAAAGCCTTGCATACTCTTTTTCTCTGAGATCTATTTTCTAGAAATATAGCAACCCATTCAGTCACTCTTTTGTCTAGTCCAATTGCACTCATTTTTCCCACTAGTCTCCCATGACCCACCCTATCAAATGCTTTAGACAGGTCAATCACGATACAGTCCATTTGTCCTCCTGAATCCAAGATATCTTGCTAGAATCCTACAAGTTGAGCTTCAGTGGAATAACCTTTCCTAAACTTGAACTATCTTCTATCGAACCAGTTATTCATTTCGCAAACATGTCTAATATAATCAGAAAGAATGCCTTCCCAAAGCTTACATGCAATGCATGTCAAGCTTACTTGCCTGTAATTTTCAGCTTTATGTCTATCACCCTTTCCTTTATACACAGGGGCAACTATAGCAACTCTACATTCATTTGGTATAACTCCTTCATGCAAACAATAATAAAATAACACTTTCAACAATATGCCCGTACGGGATACGGGCGCGCTGCTTTCCTGCTTCTGGACGGCGCCCGTATGTGATGCGGGCGTGATTTTCTCGTGTATTTATATCCAGCTGCACGTATCACGTAGGTTTCCCGTCCCTTGGTTGGAGGTAATAGTTCATCTAGTGACCACTAGAATGCAGCAGTTATCGGGAATTTCGAAACGAAACGATAAACATGGTATTTTCTCCTTGCCGTAACGTCTACCGAAGCACTCTGTGTGCCGTGTGCTGCGCGCGCCAAATCTGCCACCCTGTCCGCTGTGTTACTGTGTAAACATGTCTTCACGCCGGCTCAATGATAATGATATTTTGGATATTTTATCGGGAGAAGCGGGTTCAGAGATGGATGAAAGTGATGACGACCCTGCTTACGAACCAGATAACGTATCAAGCGATAGTTCAGGTAAGTTTTTTTTATTTATTATGCCACTTTGAAACGTAAGTGTTTAGCTGTATTATTTTACTCCGAATACAAACGATAGAAATACTTCGCCTACAGAAATTTGGGTTTATTTTTTTTTTCGTTTAGATGAAGAGACGCAGGCTGATGATTCACCTGTGCCGGGAACATCTGCTGGATCATCTGAACCTGATGAATGGTCAGAAACAGATGACCAGCCACAGCTGCCTGTCTTCCAGTCGGCATCTGGTTCTACTCAGTTTATGGTGGGGAGTGATGAAATTGATTGTTTCAGTAATTTTTTAGTGACGATGTGATCAAAAATATAAAAACAGAAACTAACAGATATGCAGGTACGACAATTGCGGCAATGAAACGTCAGGGCAAACTGAAGGAAAATTCCAAGTGGCACCGGTGATCTGCAGTAAAACTTCACCAAATTTATTGGTTTTTTGCAACAATTTTGCATATGTCTGTGGTGAAGCTATCCAAACTTAGTGATTATTGGTCTACTGGTCCCTTTTATCAGACAGGATTTGCCAGTCGATTGTTGAGTCGTGATAGATTTTCCGGAATTTTATATATGTTGCACCTAAATGACAATACCACCTTCATCAAGAAGGGGGAACCTAATCATGACCCACTACATAAACTCAGGCCTTTCTTTGACTTTTTTGTGCACAAATGCATTGCCAGTTTTCAGCCTTATGAGAACCTAACAAGAGATGAGGCTATATGTCCCTTCCGTGGTCGAGTAGGGTTTAGGGTTTATATGAAGAATAAGCCCAGTAAGTACGGTATGAAAATGTATGTTTTTGCGATGCGGCAACAGACTACGTACTGAATTGTGAAACATATACGGGATCCGCAGGGAACGTTGACAACAGCATTTAGGCTCTTGTAGATAGATTATGCTCACCGTTTTTCAGTAAGGGCCACTGTATTTATATGGACAGGTACTATACTAGCCCCTCCCTACTGAATATGCTGTGGCAAAAGAAAACCCTGGCTGTTGGAACTGTCATGAAAAACAGGAAGGGTTTACCACCAACGTTCAAGACAAAGAAATTGAAGAAGGACGAGATGATATTTTTGAGGAAAGGGCACCTTCTTGCTGTGAAGTGGAAGAGCAAGCGGGATGTTTTATGCATTTCAACAAAACATAAGGCTTCCACTACACTTGTTTCTGGTAGATCGAAAGGTGGTGTCGTACAGAAACTAAAGCCCGACGTAGTCATCGATTACAATATAAATGAAACTGGTGTTGATAGAGCAGATCAACTGAACAGTTATTACCCATTTGCACGAAAGAAAAAAGAAATGGTGGAAAAAGCTCTTCTTCCATTTGTTCCTTGTGTCTGTTGTGAATGGTTTCATTCTATATAAAGAGATCTCAAAATCAAAGATATCTCTTGTGGATTTCATGAGAATGATCAGTTCGCGGTTAGCAGCTAAAGGAGGAGACATCTCAAGGCTGGAACCTACTCCCTCCCCCAGTGTTGACAGGACTTTTGCTCGCCATTTTCCAGAAAAGGTTCCTCCAACGAACAATAAAGTGAATGCTACTCGTTATTGCAAGGTATGCTCAGACAGGGGCAAGAAGGAAAGTGGTAAGCGCGTCAGAAAAGAGAGTAGATGGTGGTGCAAGGAGTGCAAAGTAGGACTGTGTATAGTCCAATGTTTTCAGGACTATCATACGAAAACAAACTATTCCTAAATAGGTAAATATTTTATTTCACTGCATTTGTGTTTATTTGTGGCATAAGTAGTCGCATTAAATTATTATTTTTTTATTGTTTGAGCAAGATAATTGGTATAAACTCAATGTAAAAAATATTTTCCGTACTTTTTTCATGTTTTTCATAAGACTAGTATAATTAAATTAGTTCAGATATTGTCCGCCTCCGTAGCGTAACGGTTAGTGTCATTATCTGCCGTCCTCGGGGGCACGGGTTCGATTCCCGGTACTGCCAGAAATTTAAGAATGGCAGGGGGGCTGGTATATGGTTGAAATGGTACATGCAGCTCACCTCCAAGGGGGGTGTGCCTGAAAAGAGCTGTACCACCTCGGCATGAGGACACGAGTTTGCATTTTTTTTACTTCAGATATTCACTTGTTGATTAACATCTTCATTTTGGATGGTTGATACTTTCATTCGGTACAAAAATCAGGCATGTAATATGTTTCACTTTTCCATAATAACGTGTTAAAAATTAGCAAAAAGACCCAGTTCACAGCCAGGATCCATGTTACAATATGGCAGTGTTGAAAGTGATAAGTACTTCAGATTTGGTACTATATCCCAACCAATTGTCTTCGGTATATCCCCAGAAATTTTATCAATTTCAACCGATTTTCTAGCTTTCAACTTTTTTATCTGATTGTAAATGTCATCATCGACTTCTTGTGGCAATTCACAAGTAGGAGAAGGAAACCTTAAATTAAGAACTGGAAACTAGAGGAATGGGATGACAAGTAACAGTTTCAAGAGAGGAAAAAAAATAAACTACCAGTTTCTGAACCAAAAAGGTGTAATGAAAAATGGGACAACATGAAGAATGCTCTAGTAAGGAGTGCTGTCGAGCTATGTGGTAAAACACACACTAGAGTTGATGTAAGAGAACATGTTGGAACAACCAAGTAAAGGAGGCAATACAGAAGAGAAATGCAGCCAGGAGCGACAGGGATAGAGCTAATCTCAGTAACTGAAGACACAATAAGGAAAATTGAACAAGACAGAAAATTACAGGTCAAATTAATTGTTTGTAAGGAAAAAGAAAGATGCTGGGATGAATTAACACACAAACTGGAGGAAGACTCTAAACGTGAGATGAAGATGTTATATGGCATTGTGGAAATTAATAGAAATGACAAGGAAGACATTAGAGCTATAGAGACTGCAGATGGACAGACAGCGAGGCACGTGCAGGACGTCAAGAATGTTATTAAGGTACATTTTGATAATCTTTTAAATGGATCTGTAAACTCAGGAATGACTGGAAATGATGTACTGAATACATCCAGACGCACAGAACTACACCAGATGAAGAGAGGTAATGGATGAAGTAACAGCCTGACACCGTGGCTAGTCGGTTCGGGTCCCATTCACCATCAGGATGTTGGCCAGCAGGTGATGGTGCAGCAGATTGCGTGCCAAACCTCCCTCCAGTGTTTATATGAAGGGAGAGCACGTGACGCTGTTGATGGTAATTCGTCCATCGAATGGGATGTAAAGTTTTCAGCAGATGCCTTGGTGTTATTCAACAGGAGGTGGCTACGTGCCGACAACAGGTCTCCCCCTCTCTGACTCATTATCACACATCCCGACGCAGAGCTCGCTCATGGGCAGAAATGCACCAGACAAGCCGAACATGTCCTCGGAAACTCCCAGCACTAAAAGCCAGTAAGTAAACAAGCAGCAGGACCATCTGGCGTCCAATGGATGTATCAAATTCTCAGTGTAGCGTGAGGTGAAAATCAGGTACATGATGATTGGTCCAAGGGAGTAGTTTTTCAAATATTTAAGAGAGGGAGCCATCAAAAGTGTGAGAACTACAGAGGTATTACATTTCTGTCCAATGTTTAAAGATTATGGAAAAGATGCTTAGTGACAATTAAGTGTATTCTGCAATAAATATGTTAGATTTGGGAAGTTCACACAAGTATAAAGAATGAGAGTTTTCCACCTAATCAATACTTTATTATATAAAGTGTCTAAAATATTTCAATCACATTAAAACACGGTACCGGTTTTGACCTGTTAATTAGGTCATCGTCAGCTGCTGATGAACCTGCTCACTCAGTAATGATTGTACTTAGACTAAACATGAATGCCACATATTCCAATAAAATGTTATATACACCAGGGTACAGTTCTTGAAGTCTTTAGTGCACTGCTCATATATTACAGATATTCTAACTATATATTCATTATTTGTCTAAGACGATTATTAAGAAATTTATAATTTTTATTAGGTAAATTTTTATAACTTGAAGTCAGTTTAAGAGAATTTTAGGGCCATTCTATAGGACATTTTTCAATAATTTTTAGGTTATCAACATCCGGGCCCTAAGGATGAGTAATAGCATTAGTTTTGAAAGTTGTTAAGGTACCTTCTGATTGGATGAAAGCAGTAACTGCACCTCTCTATAAGCGGGGCAACAGGAAGGATTGCAACAACTGTATTCCATTGATCTGTATACCAGGCTAGTCCCACTCCTTGGCTGAAAGGTCAACATTGACGCCTTCAGTTCAGAGGGTCCCAGGTTTGATTCCTGCCCAGGTCAGAGATTTTAATTGAGTCTGATTAATCATTCTGGCTCTGAGACTGGGTGTCTGCGTTTGTCCCAGCACTCTCCTCTTCATACACAGACAACACACCACACTACGAACCAGCACAGAAACACACAACCAACAGTGATTAAATCCCTCCATATAGAGTTGGCGTCAGGAAGGCCATCCGGCCATAAAGAAGGGCCAAGTCCCCATGAGCAACACAGTTTGCACCCCCACAGGTGTGGAAAAAGTGATACAAGAAGAAGTACAGTATACCAGGCTAGGTGCTCACTAGCTTTTTGGAAAGGAGGGTACGATCAGTGGTTGAAATTCTGTGTGTTTTCAGACCTCGAAGGTGCTGTTCAGAAAGGCGTATGAGGAAAAAAATGTTCACCGTACTAAGAGATTATGGGATTAAGGGTAGATTATTAAAAATAATCAAACATATATTTATATTGACATTTGGGTTACAGTGAGAACTGACGACAGGGTGAATTCTTCGCTCAAGGTACTTACAGGCATTAGAAAAGGCTGTGAGTTTTTCACCTTTGTTGTTCGTAGTTTACCTGGATCATCTACAGAAAGCTATGAAGTGGCAAGCAGGGATTCATTTAGGTGGAAATGTGGTCTGGCATGTGCTGATGACTTGGTCTTATGGTAGTCTGTGCTGAAAGCCTGCAATCGAATATCTTGGAATTAGAAAATTGGTGCAGCAAGTATGGTATGAAAATTATCATTTTCAAGACTAAAGTGATGTTAGTAGGGATGAAACCTGAGAGAATTGAATGCCAGATTGGAAATACAAAACTGGAAGAGGTAGTTCATTTGAAGTATTTAGGTTGTGGATTATGGTGAGATTGAATGAAGGTGCAGCAAAGCTATTGCAATGAGCTTGCAGTTACAATCAACAGTATTCTGTAAGAAAGAAGAAACTATCTTTATATTGTTCTGTTTTTAGGCGAACTTAGCTGTACAGGAGTGAAACTGGGTGGACTCAGGATATCTTATTCATAAGTTAGAAGTAATAGACATGAAATTAGTGAGAATGACCGCTGGCTGGTACAAACATGTGGGACAATGGCAAGAGGAACTCAGAATGGTGAGATGAAAGTTAAGTTAGAAACCGATTCGATTGATGAAGTTGAGCACATAAACTGGATTCGGTGGTCTGAGGCGAATGGAGGAGAATAGATAACCTAAGAGACTAATGGATTTGATCATGGAGGGTAGGAGAGGTAGAGGGAGACCAATATGATGATGGTTAGACTAATTATGAACATGATATGGAGGTAAAGAACCGAACTTGTTACAAATAGAGGACTGTGAAGGCATTTAGTAAATTCACAGAGGCTTGCAGACTGAACACTGAACGGCATAACAGTCTATAATGGAGATGTATGTATGATGACGAAGGTAACTACCATAAATGCTTCAGATCAATATGGTAATCTATAATCCAAGTCTCTCCTGCATTTGACTGAATAACAGTCATATTAACAAGATTATGCCTTTCTTGTTTTGTGACAGAGATATGGCCCTTCAGTTGATACCAAATAGAATATAATTTTTGTTTCTTTAGGTCTGGTTCTGTATATATGTATGGGATGGTTTCACCTTTCATTTCGATAATGTATTTTATTAATTGTAAAGGGGAATAATACAGGGTCTTTCTTTATGGCTTGTTCCGTGTGTCAGGGGAACACGCACGGAAGGCGATAGCGCGGCCGGATGACTCATTTGTCGAGTGATATATTGCTTCGTGACCGGCTGAGATGATCTAATGCAGTACAGTAGCGATAACCATTGCTTCACAGCAATACATCAGTTTAAAGTCTGCGGTATTGGTAGCGTGTTCATTGTGTTCGCTTTAAAATAGGAATACTAGGAGGGATGTACGGTACACAGTAGAACAGCGTGTTGTGCTATGCGAAGCGTTCTTCTCATAGAGAATGCCGCTTTCGATTCATTCGCAAATTTCCTGGCATCCTCCCTCCTCACAAGAGTACGGTACGTAAATTAGTAAAGAAGTTCCGCACCACCGGGTCCATTCTTAACAAGAAATCACCCAGGAGACAAACCATATTAACAGAGGAAAATCTTGAAGAAATAGGAGCTCTCTTGGAAAGAACTCCAACAAAATCCCTGTGGCTTCTCGCCGTACAAGTTGATGTGTCATTATCTCCTACCCACAAAGCAACAAAACTGTTAAAAGCAAAACCGTACAAACTCACCCCTGCCCAATATTAAAACGGACCTGACAGTTTCGCTAGGGTTCGGTATTGTAACTGGTTGCTTCAGTCAGTTCACGATAGATATGTTGACCCAGAACTTTTATTTTACAGTGATGAAGCATGGCTACACTTAAGTGGCTTGTAAATAGTCAAAACTTCGCTACTGGTGTGCAGAAAATTTCCACCAGCTGCATGTCCGTCCACTTCATGATGTGGAGATAGGAGTTTGGTGCCCAATAAGTGCTCGCAGAATTATAAGGCCTATATTTTTCCACGAAACGATAAATGCTGATCGATATATAGACCTCATTCTCAGACCATTCTTTCAAGACCTGACGGAAGAAGAAAGGAGTAATGTTTACTTCATGCAAGATAATGGGATGGCTCACTCTGCTAATCGGTCTATGGAGGTAATACGGGAAGTTTTCGAAGATCGTGTGGATAATTATAACCCTAAATTTCACGATTTAAATCCCTGTGATTATTACCTGTGGGCGATACCGAAGGGAGAAGTGTATGTGAACAACTCTCACATAAGAGAAGAACTACAAGAGAATATTACACAAGTTATTTCGAACATCACACTGGCTGAGATTCGCTGAGTGTCTGCAAACCTATTTACGAGGTATCAGGCGTGTTTGACAGCTGAGGGACAACATTTTGAACATGAAATATAATTCCAGGTAAGGTTTTAAACTAATAATTTCACTACAGATGGATTTCTATAAGTGTGAATTGCCGTGAGTAGTAGGGAGGAAAAGCGCGCATTATACCGGCTAGCGACCGAGTGTCATTGCACCAGCCGTGCTCTGAGTGGTGCTTCGGAACCAGTTAAAAAGGAAGACTTTGTATTTCGATGTTACCAGCTGCCCTGTTTGATTGAATTCATTTTCCATTTCATCCTGAAAGCATTTCAATGATGGTATGAGATCTGTTGTGTGGCCTCCGCAGAGGCCTAGTGCAGTCCCGCAGGCGACCTGCGCTTCGTGATGACGAATAAATAATGATGGAGATGGCCCCATGCCAGGGGAATGGTTAACATTCCCGACTGTGCCAGTAATAAAACCCGGCACCCCTGTGACCAATGGCCAGTACGCTAACCATTTAGCCATGGAATCGGACAGGTCTGAAATAAGTTGTACTTAGTCCTGTAAAACAATGAATGTGTTTGTATATCAGAATGGTTCCCTATACCGTACAAATACCAAGATTTCTTCCTACCCAAAACTAGCTCTCGGTAATTGCAAAGAATAAAACAGTTCATGCATCATATCTTATTTGGATTCACAGATACTAAGGGTAATTTTAAATAAGCAGATAGTGACAAATGTTGAATGTTTGAGAATTGCTGCCAGTGTGATTCAAAGAAAATTACTGCTTTTATACTTTGAGGACTATTTATAAATAATTTTGAGTGTTACCGGTAATTTTCTACTGATATATGGGATTGTTTAAAAGCCAGATTTGATTCAATTTAGACCATTTTATGCATCACTTGTTTATTCTTCAAACTACTGTTGCTATATTCGGTTTAAACACTTATACCTGTAAATCCTGGTGAAAGGTATCTTATGTAATCTTCAGTTGCACCGACTTTGGTAGAGGCAAGGTATTTTCTGCCCCCTCCCCCACTAAAACTGATCTCAGGGGGCAGAGTGTCAATTTTCACTCCCGAAAGAATTATCCTTCTAGATGGTAAGTCCCTTACACTACCTCCATCGACATGTTGGCTGAGCGATGATTGACGTGTGACCCCAGTTGACTGCTCCAGGACTTCCTGAGTTTCCGTAGAAGTAATCAGTGCAGTTAACATGTGCAGTCAAGAGAGGTAAAGACTAGCGAGTTTCGTAAGTGTGAGTTAATGCAGCATGGCCAGAAATGGAGAAACACAACACACGTTTCGTAGTTTAATGACAAAGAAATGTAATTAAAAGTAAAAATGTAAATGTAAATGGTTTGTGGAAAGGGAGAAAATAAAAAGAGTAAAATTTTAAAAATGAAACTGCAAGAATTTACATCTCTTGGGAAACTATTTAAGTTAAAAATAAGAAGTTTAGAAAAATTAAAAGTTAAAAAAGCTGGCATGGCATTTAAACCGAACCAATATTAATTATGGTACATTCCAAGCTCAATACTGACCTTTAAAAATTAGGGGTACTATTTACGTGTACAATAAATGGTAAATTTATGGGTGTGGCTATCTATAGGTATTTTCAAATTCAATTTTCATAAACATACTTAAATTATTTATCTTAACAGATCATAACCTTTCCCCACCCTTCGCCTTTACCAGATTAAATTGCCACCAGGCTTAACCGACCACAAATTACATCATCTTGGTTTTCATAGAAAGGGAACTTCCAGAATAGTGAAGAGTTTTTAATGAAAATAAAGAATAACTCTTACAAAGGGAAGCGCCACCATAAATACATCAAAGCAACAATAAACAAATCCAGGTATACAAGTATCAACCCCATCAAAATAGGCAAAAATAAACAGAAGAAAATATAATTTAAACCGGGAGAACAGAAATAAAATATAAAGTCCATCAGGACAAGTTAAATACATTTCTGTGACTATGTTCGACACACGAAACACATGATACAGATGTTGATTCCCATACATTCTGGTGGCCAAGCAGGCATCGATTTTTGGTAGTGAGACAAAGTCTCTCTTAGTGCATTGATACTGCCGGTGGCTCCAAGTAGCCGACTCAGTGGCTTCCATGGTATGCACTAGTCAGGCGTCTTGGTGGATGTGCTATGTACCAACTGATGAGCCCAACTTAGCACACGGGGGCGAAACGTTTGCAACCGTGAATGATGCAACTGGAAAATAACGGACCATTTATCTTGGTACATTAAATACACGTACACAAAGCATATTTCTCAACAATACAATGCAGGTGATAACATTAAATAATCACTATCACCACGCCCAATGGCAACAATACAGCATTCAAGAAGACTTGATTTAATCGGCAACCAAAAGGAACATCTCGCAATAATGCAACGGACGGCGTCAGGTCCAGAAATGAAAAATATTGGAACGTAAATTACCTAAGAGGAATAATAAAAGAAATTTAGAATAATCAAATCAAGACAACTGCCTACGCTTTCCACTGGCTCTGATTGAAATATTTATATTTTATATTCCGTAACAAAAATTACTATCCTCAGATTCTCGCATCCATGAACCTAGGCAGGAAGCTCATCGACTGCCATTCAGGACTAACAAACTCGTACTTTGCTGTCTTATTTCACAAAAAATGGCCATTAGATCCTGTATTGTGAGAAAAAGTGCGAGTAAAATCTCCAGCGCAGCATCCTTTCACCCACCACCCAGAGCGGTATCACCTTAGCGAACACTTAACAACCACTAATGACAATGTGACCACCGCTTCTTTACAAGAGTGGATTCTTCTATTTCAGCCAGGTGATTGTAGTCAGTTCAAAGACAGTGAGTGAACAGGTGCGTGTTTTGTGGAAGTGGTTTGACCGATTTACAATAAACTAATAAATGTATCGCCATACCTGTGAGGAACTGTGGATAAGGGGTATAAAGAGACACCGTGGAAGTGATTTATCCCTCCTTCTAAAATATTCAGTCCTAATAAAGAACAAGAATAATCAAAAGTACATTGTTTTTCACTTCTACTTCTGCTCCCACCAGCAACATTAATTCTACACCCAAACACAAAGTGTAAATATCAAGATGACTGACGCTCTTTTCAATAATCAAGAACCACCTCAAAATCTTCTTTGTTTGGAGATTTTAGCTAACGACAGTTTGAAGCCTGTGAGACAAAACATCCAGACTCTGTAAGTAAACCTACAGAAATTTTTAAGCGTCATGAGCAACAACTAAAAGGTGATGTCAGATTTCCTTGAGAAGCGCGCAACAGTGCCTAAAAGAAAGTGCTAAGAGCATCCTATTTAATTACAAAATCCAAATCGCCATGGATCATTGGTGAGAAATTATTCTT
This sequence comes from Anabrus simplex, assembly GCF_040414725.1. NCBI lineage: Eukaryota > Metazoa > Arthropoda > Insecta > Orthoptera > Tettigoniidae > Anabrus > Anabrus simplex. The sequence goes on along the minus strand of NC_090274.1, from coordinate 83,093,609 downwards.
AGCTGTGAAAATGTACGCGATCATACACGGAGAAAAGTCCGGCGAGTGTCTGAAGTCAGATGATACAGTGGCTCGTCGTACTGATACAATAACCTCTACCACGTCATAGTGCCCAGCTCCTTGTTTTCGTACGCTACCGTCATGAACATGAAATGCACGACGATTTTCTATTTCGTAGAGCTCAGGAAGGAAGGACTACAGGGGAAGATATTTTTTCTTGTGAATTCGTTTTTCATTGACAACAATCTGTCGTGAACAAATTGTGTTGGTATATGTACCGATTGAGTGACGGTATTTACTGGAACTTCAAAGGAGTTCAGAGCAAGAGAGAGTCCCGTTACTAATTCTGTAAAATTTACACATTACATGATAGACAGGAAGGCGTTGACTTCAAAAGTATTACAACCAGAAGTCAATAAATTGCTGAACGATGCAGTCAGTGTTGTAAATCATGTAAAAACAAGAGCTTTAAACAGTAGGCCATTTTCCATTTTTTTTTTCGAGATGGGATCTACACGATTCGCTTCTATTGCACAGGGAGGTACGTTGGTTGTCTCGTGGTAGAGTTCTTCGTCACATTGATGTTACTGCGTGCTTTATCAATGAAGAATGGCGGATGAGAAGTTATATTTATTAGGTTATAAAAGTAAACGTTCTTCTGGAGCCTAGCGGGTGTCGCAGTGAACACATTTCCTCTCTACAAGTTATTCCACATAAGATTTGTGACATTTCAAATCCATTATAATGTTATAAAACTTACACTCCACATACTGAATTTTACAGTTGTTTGATCAAATAGAACATGTTCTAATTTGCTTTCAAGACTTTTGAAGACCTCTTAAGATTTGTCAAGTACTGCAAGCGATGTGACAAGTAAACTTTTGAAGTACTGAACATTCTTGTGAAGTATTAAACTTGACAAAACTTTGACCGTATACCGCACGCTTTAGTTTTGCGTTACACTGTTCCCTTGTCGCACTCATGATTGTGTGGGAAGTAGTTGATTCTTCCCAAACATAGAGTATAATAAAAGTAAGTTGAACAATTAAACTTACATTTATGTTTTGAAAATATCAACTAGTACCATGCACTAAAGTAAATGAAAGAGGAATTTTGAAATGGAATCACAAACCAAGGACAGGGAATCAAAACTCTGAGATTTGCTAACGATATTGTTATTTTATCTGAGGCTGTAGAAGACGTGGATGGTGTGGACACAGTCTTGGAGAAGAAGTCCAAAGCAAAAGTAAGGGAGTGCAGTCGAATTATATCTTAAAGTAGGTGAATACTGTTACTCATGATGGGAGAAGTAAGGACATAAAATGCAAGGTAGGCCTTTCTTAAGAAATTAGCTTACTTCGAACACTGATATAGGAAACAAGACTTTCGTCTGGTGTGTGGCACTGTTTGGAAATGAAACATGGATGATAAATGGAACATGACGTGGTCCAAGCAATAAGACTTTCCGCTCCGTCCCTCAAGATTTATATATACGCAGACGACATGGTGATGGGTTCTCACGATACTAACGAACTCCAGAAAGGAATAAATGCTCTAGGAACATGGGCTGAATACAACGGATTGCAAATAAACGCAGAAAAGACTGTACACGTCGTCTTCAGGACAGGAGGACGCCTATCCGCAAGGGACAAAATTTACCTCAAACATGAACCTCTACAAACTACGAACAGCTTCAAATATCTGGGCATAACGGTCCAGACAACAGCACGCTCGTTCAGAATTCACACAACGAGCAGCTGCCGCAACCAAAGCTATCTACGACATCATGTCATTAAGCAAACTTTCCCTGGATACAGCTATAGCCCTCTTTGAAGCCAAAATCGTTCCTATTCTAACATACGGAATAGAGATAACATGGGAAAAGTTAAGCTATAAAGACCTAATACGAATGGAAAAAGTGAAAGCCAGATTCTTGAAAGCAGCCCTCGGAATTTCAAAGTACACCAAGTCAAGACTAGCGTACGAACTCGCGAGAGAAACATTTCTAATAGAGGACCTGAGATGGAAATTCAATCTGCCCTGTACAGACAACTGGAAGAAACTGCGGTTAGAGAGGGAGAGGAAAAAGAAGGAGATATGGCCAGAGTTCTACTCTTCAGAGACCATGATGAACAGAGCCTGGACCGGCACAAACCAGGAGCTGAGACATTTTGTAAACTCCATGGCAGTCCATGGCTACCATCACAAAATCTGTAGGTCGAAGACATATCACGACCCGGACTCGATGTGCATATGTAAACTCTGTGGTAAACATTGTGACCGATATCACGTACTGTCGTGTAAAAATGGTGTGAAATCAATCAGAGACCTCTGTATTGATTAATGTATCCTAATATTGAACAACTTGTGAGCAATAAAGTTTATATATAAAATGTATTGTTACAGAAGAATACAGATAGATAGAATTATGAAGCTTATTTTTTACAAATTACTTTACGTCGCAGAGACACAAATAGGTCTTATGGCGACGATGGCACAGGAAGTTGCCATGGCCTTAAGGTATAGCCCCAACATTTGCCTAGTATGAACGTGGGAAACCACGGAAAACCATCTTCAGTCCTGCCGACAGTGGGGTTCGAACCTACTACCTCCCGAATACTAAATACTGGCCGCACTTAAGCTACTGCAGCTATCGAGCTCTGTGAATTACGAACGAAGAGGTACTGAATCAATTGGCGAGGGGAGAACGGTCATAACAAGAGAATAATAGGACACATAGGACTTGTTCAGTTGGTGTAGGAGTAGACAAGGTACGAATACGAGTAGATGTAGTAGTTACTTAGGTTAGCACAGGATAGGGTGGGATGGAGAGCTGTATAAAAGCAGTCTATGGACTAATGACCCAAACAAACAACATGTATTTATGCGTCACACTATTGATATCGCGTACATGATTCTAACTGTCACCACTCAGCCTAACAACCGGAAACTAAGGAATCAACACTCCTCTCCGTCATTTTGGAAAATTTTACCCCTTCTGAATCCGCCCCCCCCCCCTCCCGGTGGAGGCTGAACATGGACTTAAAACGACATCCATAGTGTCCAATTCATGTCAGTACCCCCGAAAAATATGGATTCAACACTATTTGGGGTTATTTTTATATGCAATCCTTACCCCACCTCCGCCCCTAGCAGTGCTAGGATGGCTTATCCCACAGTGCTTCTCTCAAGACATTAAGCCATTTAGCACCAATTTATAACTTTGGAATATTTAAACAGAATCTCTTGTAAATATCGAATTTAACGCTTGTATGCTTCTCACAGCCATTACTGTAATACTGTAGTGTGGAAATTAGGAGAGTATCTAGGCAGATTAATTTTGTCTATAAGTTTTAAAATATATTTACAATGATCATGCTAATAACAGTGTGGAAATGTGGATCCAGTTGCCATAAGTGTCTAGCAGATTAACGCTAGGTATGAGTTTAAAACGTTTGAAGTAGAATCTCTCCTTAGCTTTGCCTATATTCACGCACATGCCTACTTCGAACACCAGACCTTTATACTATTGTAGAATCCTTGAACTGACATATGGCCTGTCATTTCTTCATCAGATTCCTAATGCCAATATCTACGATGGTTAGTTTTAGGGCCTCAAAACAAGGTTTTCGATGCCCCATAGTGAGTTATCGAGCTTCGTCCTGTCCTTGTACTCTATACCAGATTCGATATTTTGCCTTTATTAACGTGCCAAAGGGCCTAAATCTACGGAATGAGTTATTATAGACAGGGTTATCTGCAGGGACCTAAAAGGTAAGTACACAAAATTTGATTCAGATTGACGGAACGGTATGAATTTGTATATGGAGCGTACGGACAGACATTCTGCTTAACATACGGCATATATAAGTATACAGATTGCTACGGCTATCTTTTTTTTCGTGCTGGTGGCTTCACCTCGCAACGACACAGATAGGTCTTATGGCGACGATGGGAGAGGAAAGAGCTAGGAATGAGAAGGAAGCGGTTGTGGCCTTAATTAGGGTACAGCCCCAGCATTTGCCCGGTGTGAAAATGGGAAACCACGGAAAACCATCTTCAGGGCTGCCGACAGTGGGGTTCGAACCCACAATCTGCCGGACGCAAGCTCACAGCTGCGCGCTCCTAACCGTACGGCCAAACGCCTGATATACATATCATGAGATTATTTTTGCAGACAATATAATTCTCAACTGGAGATCCCGCGCGGAACTACAACAGACATTTAACGTGCTGGTGAAGTGCACAGAAGAAAACTTCACTTAACTTAGGATAAGACAAGAAATTTTCAAAGATCTTTAGAATGAGCGTAAAAGCTTCAGAGTTTTACATACACGGAGGACCTCTGAAGAATGTATCGAGTTTCAAATATTTGGGCATCTCGCTAAAATCTAGGGGTAATGTTTTCTCTGCCCACATGAATGACAGGATAAATGTAGCAATTAAAACCTCAAATGACAAAAGAATCTGAATAAACTTTCTATTAAAACAGCATTAAAACTATTAGACATGAAAGTCTCACCCGTTGTCACATACGGTCTGGAAATTGTCTGGCCACATTTGAAAGTGAAACAACTAATGCAACAGGAAAAAGTGAAGACAACGTTTCTGAACAAAATCACTATGTGTCCCAAAACACACACCTCCAAGGCTTGTGTATGAGTTAACATGTGAACCGTTCTACGTAGCAGATCTTCGTTATCACGTGATGCTACCATCTACACCGAGTTATGTACAGTTTATAGAGAAATTAAGGACAGAGAAGAGACATATCGTGTGAATTTTACTCCACGGAAGCAATGATCTACAAAGACTGGCAAGGAGCAGGTTACGAGTTGAGACGCTTTGTTACACGCTTTACCAAACATTGTTTCCTCTTGCCGTGTGAACGCGCCATAGGTTTGGGCCAGTGATATGGGGACAAGCAAAGGAGCACCCAGTTAAGAGCCGCAAAGTGACCTTAGGCCTCTACTTTCTTGCACAAACACCACTGGTCTGGATTGGTTAGGGTAAGTGCTGGACAAGATCATTGGTCAGGTCTGCTTTAATTGTGTCGGAGTTGCTAAAGGAATCCAATTATCATGATAGACGGGAATGAAGTCACGTACCACTTTACCCTGGCCAATGGGAATGCAAGTAGCCACTGCAGCAATGAAAAATGACATGTAATGCTCTTCATGAGGTTATAAAAGTAAATGTACTTCTTGGGTGGGATGGTAGGTTCCTGGGCATTGCAATGAACACATCTCTCATCTGACGCTCTTTCCAAATATGATTTCATTAATGTCTACCTCCCTATAACACTAGAAACATGTTGTGACTAGGTGTCAATTTTTACCCACGTTGGAAAAAGAGATGCACCCGGGGCCACTGTCAGTCCTTCATAGTTTCATCTTTATATTGTCTTTAGTATGCTTGTTAAGCAAGACAGAGGTGAGGTGTGGTATCAGGTTTCTGATATTCTGTGTGAACGGTACACAACTCGCGCAGCCCCAGAAATAATAGGCCTACTTATTAAGAGCGCCAGGTGAGTTGTATGCAATTCACGCCATCAGCTCCTCGTTGCATTACATAACAAGAACCATAATGAAGTGTCTCGGTCGTCCTCTGCCTTCCTTAGCCGTGATTTTCCCTTCCAGTAGATTGGTGAGAAATATTTAAGTCGGAGGAACAAAATTATAGGTCGTCCTCTGCCTTTCTTCCCCATGATTTTCCCTTCCAGCAGACTGGTAAGAAGGATTCATGTCAGAGGAACAACATTATATAAAAAAAGATCTGCAATGAATTTATTGATATGAGTGATAAGGATGTGTCATTATTTAATGATGCTTCAGTTGAGTATTTACCTCGTGAATTTACAAATGAAAATAAATGAGAAGTAGGAAGTAAGACCAGGAGTTAAAAACCCGACAGTTTAAACAGGATGTGCTGATGCTAAGGACTGTTCAAGGTGATGAAGAAAAGGAAGTTCAAACTAGAGCCGGTAATAGTAATCGACTATGACCATTCAAAATCATTCATAGAAGTCTCTGTCAGATGAAATCATACTTCCATTCCCTAAGACGTGGCATGAAATATACTAATCCCCACAACAGCTGGAGTCTAACGCATAGGCCTAGCGCCACTGGCTCGAGCTGTTCGAAAAGGATCTATTGCTATGGCAACGATAACAGCGATGCCATCGCCCCGTGGGTTGGCTTGCTCTCAGTCTCTTTTGTAACATTATATGAGCTGTTGCTGTTTGTATATTTACCTCTTTGTTTTATGAATATTATTTTAGTTCTTAGTTCATTTGTGTTTAGTTGTTAATTTTATTGTAAGTTAATCAGTGACCAGTTGTGCAGATTTGTTCTCTATTTAACATGTGCACTTATTAAGGATATTGTCAGAAACTTATAATTCTGTTAGTGATCACAAAATCTATTTATCGGTACTGAGCTATTATTGCATAAGACCAATTTCATGTTTTTGCCCGTATTGAACTTACTACTAGTATTTACAATTCTTGTCTTTATTATCCACTCAATTCAATACATGAAATATTAATTATCTCCAAAGGGACATTACAATACAAATAACGAAAACACAACGAAAAAATACTGCAATTTAAATCCTTTAACTTTCACTAATTTCATTTCCCGATAAATACACTAACAGTGTTGGAAAAATCAAGAAACAACCCAGAATTAGCCAAATCTTTCAATTTAATTGGCATATTTAATATGACTTGGACATCAATATTATGTTCATTAACGTCTAGGCCATTGATGTTACATTATAATTGTCAAAAAAAATTGTTGGTTACTACTTTTTAAGTAGTGACGAAATTTTATTGTGTAAAACATTTTCAATCAAAAAGTTATTATAAATAAGGTTTAATGTATGACTCAACCTTGAGAAAATCGTATAAAAGATGGCCGAAGATGCTCGATATAGCGTAAAATAATAATGAACGTAAAGTGAGTCCACTCGAGACCTCCTTCCAGCCTTCAACGCCAACACCCCTTCCTCCACACCTCAACAACCGAACTTTGCCGAACAGTACCCCTCCCGTCAAGAACGTGAAACCAACAAAGTGCTGGTCTGCATTGATTCAATCGTGACAGTAAGCAGGTTCAAGATATAGAAAGAGAATGGGTGGCATACAGGGATGCTGTAGTAGCAACAGCAAGGGAATGCCTAGGAACAACTGTGTGTAAAGGTAGGAAAAATTGTACATAGATGAAAGAAACAGAGCGAAAAAATAGTTGCTGAATCCAAAAAGAAGTCTTGGGAAGATTTTGGTAGTAACCTAGAAAGGCTAGGTCAAGCCTCAGGGAACCTTTTTGTACAGTAATAAAGAACGATAGGAAGGGAGGGAAAAAGGAAATGAACAGTGTTCTGGGTCATTCAGGTGAACTCATTATAGATCCCAGGGAATCACTGGACAGGTGGAGGGAATATTATGAAAATCTTCTGAACATAAAAGGAAATCTTCATGGTGGTGCCGCGAACAATGGAGCTCAAGAGGAGGAGGAAAATGATGTTGGTGAAATTACGCATGAAGATGTAGAAAGGATGGGAAATAAATTCCATTGTCCTAAAGCAGCAGGAATAGATGAAATTAGACCTGAAATAGTGAAGTATTGTGGAAAGGCAGGGATGAAATGGCTTCATAGACTAATAAGATTAGCATGGAGCGTTGGTAGTGCACCTTTACATTGGACAAAAGCAGTAATTGCACCTATAGATAAGCAACAGGAAGGATTGCATCAACTATCGAGGTATCACTTTGATTAATGTACCAGGCAAAATATCCCCTGGCATCATGGAAGGGAGGGTGCGATCAGTCGTTGAGAGGAAGTTGGTTAAAAACCAATGTGGTTTCAGACCACACAGAGGCTGTCAGGATCACATTTTCAGTATGCACCAGGTAATTGAAAAATGCTACCGGAGGAATAGACAGTTGTGTTTATGTTTCGTAGGTCTAGAGGAAGCATATTACAGAGTACCGAGGGAATAGATGTTCCCCATACTGGGAGACTATGGGATTAAGGGTAGATTATTAAAATCAATGAAAGGCATTTATGTTGACAATTGGGCTGCAGTGAGAATTGATGGTAGAATGAGTTCTTGGTTCAGGGTACTTACAGGTGTTAGACAAGGTTGTAATATTTCACCTTTGTTGTTCGTAGTTTACATGGATCATCTGCTGAAAGGTATGAGGCCACAGCATTCGTTGCAAGTATAGGATTGTGGCGACATTTAGTAAATTCACAGAGGCTTTCAGGCTGAACGCTGAAAGGCATAACGGTCTATAATGATGGTGTATGTATGTTTGTATGTTTATTATCTTAAGCCACACACATATTACGGTACGGTATATAATATTATATAATATTTCTCGATGCGAATCTTGTTCCTAGCATGAATTTTATCATTTGGCTTAGTTGTTTAAGCAGTAACAACAGTACTATTACGTAAAGTGTAAACGAGGTGTCTCATGCGACTCATAGTTTGCGTGTCAAACGTTGCCAATATGAATCTCGAAGATTGTCGAGGTCTACAGATTCAGCACTAGGGAGTCCACGTATCACTAAAAGTTTCACGACTAATACACACTCCTTATCCACAACGACGTAATACATAAAATCCAATCTACCTCCAATCAGAAAAAACTCAGCACGATGTACTAGCAGGGATGGAGTACACTACCGTCAGACTAATACAATTCCATAAATTACAAATCCGTAACAGTTACACGGCGGATAATAAAAGTTCAAGTTAGGTACCGGTATAGTTTCTGTACAGTCTTTTTATTTTAATGAAAGTTATGAAATACTGTACACACGAAATGTTTAGTATCGTGGCCAGAAATACTCATTTCAGGCAAGAAATAAGTCCAGCCCTCGGAACGCTGCTAACACACTCTCTCTCATTGGTCACATCCATTAGACGCGTTAACACATGCACACATCTGATGAGTGAGGGGAGGTGGACGAAACGAAGTACGAGGATATCTAGCATGAACGAAACACACGCGGAGGGGAAGATATTTGCTTCCCCGCCTGCCCATACGTCCCAAGGTCTCGACAATGGAAGGAGAGAGGAATGAAGGGAGGAACCACACGCCGCCTTGAAGGCAACAGACGTATTGGTATGTCAACTCAATGAGGGTCAAATTCTCCAGTTTATTTGAAACTCATGTGTGCGAGTCTGCTTGAAATGTTGGCGGTCCTGACTATGACTTAATTATCAAATGGTATCGCGCTCAACCACTATAAGAAAGACTGACCCTTATTATCGTCAATGCAGGCCATGTTAAATACTACTAATACTACTAGTGGTAATAGTAATATTAATCATAATTTTTACCCTCGAAAACTGAGGTAAAAATAACCTGGAATTATATAATTATGATTATCAGAAACGCAAAAGCGTTTGGAAGACCGTTCCTATGAAATTATTTTCAGCGCTGATCAAACAATTAAATGTCATATATTAGGGGGATTATATCGTGCTCACTTCATCGCAATTAAATTACAGTTAATTGATTGTTTTCCTTAATTAGGAAAGCTAGTATAGCCAGGATGTTTAACCATAGAATCATTTTAATTAATTCCGGATAATATGGAGTTGGATATGAAATTTGAGTGCGGAACGTCGCAAGCCACACCTCTTGGAAGACGAGCACATTGGTTACTTCTCCATCATCCTCAGGGTTGGCAAAAATATTCCTCCGAACGTTACCTGTTTCCATTTTCACCCGCAATTCTTGTGATCGCGACAGTACATATAGCTTACACTGACGTTTTTCTGTGCAGTGTGCCGATTTCAATGAATATTATTAAATACTCTATTGGTAGAAAGGCAGTAAGGTTAGTTGTATCCCATTTATCGTAATCTCCTTCCCTCACACAAAATATGTACGTTAACTAAAAAGAAGGTATAAACAATACATTTGCACAATCAAGTGTGCCGAGCACGATTTTTCTAAAATTAATCTACAGTAAATAATTTAGATCAATTTGGTTGTATAAAGTAAGGAAACACGTGATAACACGTCGTTGTCATAAGTACGCGGCTGTTCACACACCTGAAGAAAAAGACGTTCACCGCAAGATGTCGCGGTGAGCGCACTCCGCTTCGTGTATCAGTAGGTGTTGGTTTACCTGCATAAACTAGAGCTCCATCTGCTGCTGTCGTGTTCCACTCATTAAGTTACATTTACACAAAATCTGCGTGCCGCCTCGGTCTGTAGTGTTTAATAAATCCATGTCAAAATCGCAATCTGAATGGACTTAAGCAAACGCCGTTCCTTTAGGCTCGAACTGCTACGGACGAATGTTATTTATGTCTATTTTGAGTAAAAATAAGCCCACTAACAATGGTAACAAGAGCATTGAGTGGTGTACTGGTTCGACTGGACTTAAGGACTTGATGTGCTCTTTGAGTTTCAAGACAAAGGAGGGTACATCTGTCTTTGGTCGCGTCTCCTCCACGAAGTCTGCTGGTAACCTCATTGGTTCTCCATAGACGAGTGCAGCAGGAGTAGAACCTAAGTGAAGTATGATGATAGATCGGAGACCAAGAAGAACTAGCGGAAGTTGGGGCATCCAGTTGCTGGAGAGCTGTGTACGCAGTGCAGCTTTTAGTTGACGATGCCAACGTTCGATCTTCCTGTTAGCAGCATGGTGATACGCAGTTGTTCTTATGTGGTGAATGCCTAGGAGTTTCATCAGGTTACTGAAAAGAGAACAGTCGAACTGTTAGCCTCGGTCAGTGGTGATAACAGATGGTATGCCGTATCGGGCTATCCATGTGTGCAGCAGGGCATATGCAACTGTTTCTGCTGTTATATCCATCAGGGACGTAGCTTCCGGCCAGCTTGAAAAACGATAAATTATAGAAAGGATGTAGGTCTATCCTACAGATGGAGGAAGAGGGCCGACGATATCTACATTAATATGACAAAAACGGCGGTCCACAGGTTCATAGGTGCCTATAAGGCTGGTAGTGTGCCTCGTGACCTTGTAGCTGGCAGGCTACACGGGATTTACTCCACAATTTAATGTCCTGTCTCATTGACGGCCATACATACCGTTGTTGTACAAGTTTGGTTGATGCATTAATACCTGGGTGAACCATATTGTGTAATGCATCAAATGCAAATTTACGGAACTGACTTGGCAAAAATGGTCGGAGTTCTCCTGTAGAAACATCAACAATTAATTCAGCTCCTGATGGTAATGGAATGGTCTTGAACTTGAGTGTTGTCTCTGTGGATTATTGTAGTCGGCGAAGTTCGAAGTTCATCATCAGATGCCTGTGCCTGGGCAATTTCATCAAATGATAGTTGTGATGGTATGGAAATGGATGAGATGCGCGAACAGAAGTCAGCTGGAATATTGTCTTTCCCACGTAGGTACCGTAAGTCAGTCGTGAACTGACCAATGTTGTCTAGATATCGAAGTTGTCTGGGCGACGCTTTATCAAGGCGTTGTTGAAAAACAAAAGTCAAGGGTTTGTGGTCAGTGTAGATGGAAGAATTTCTGTCTTCTAGTAAGTGACAAAAGTACTTTACAGCTGAATAAGCTGCCAATAATTCACGGTCATACGGTCTATAATTCTTCTGTGTATTGGGGAAAGTCTTTGAGATGAATCCTAGTGGTTGCATCTTTGTGTCACGGATTTGTTGTAAGGAAGCTCTCATTGCAAAGTCAGATGCGTCAACCAGCAATGCTAACGGGAAGTCACCTGAAGGATGTGCCAGAAGGGTTGCATTTGCTATTTGTTCCTTAAGTTGTGACTACTTCTGGTGTCCAGTTAAGCTCTCCGTGTGTCTTTACGAGTAGCAGCTGTGTCTGGTAAGGACCGGCGATAGAAATTTACTAATCCAAGACATCTTCTCAAGTCAGCAATAGTACGAGGTTGTGGGAATGAGTGAATGAGCGAATAGCATCAACACGGCCGGAGAGTGGTTTAAAGATGACCACCGTAGCCTAGGAAGGAAATTTCTGAGGCACCAAAAACACATTTTGAAAGATTCACATTGATACGGTATTTATGCAGTCGTTCAAGGAGGATACTTAAGCGATGCTCATGCTCTTCTTCATTTTGAGATGCAATCAGGATATCATCGAGATAGCAAATCTCTCAATATGAGTCCATGTACCTTTGAAAAGTTTGGGCTGCATTTCGGAGACCAAATGGAAAATTAACAAATTCAAATAAACCAAACGGGTTTATAATAGCTCTCTTGGCCACATCGTCTTCTGCGACTGGGGTGTGGTGGAAACATCTGATTAGGTCGATCTTTGAGAAAATTGTTTTACCTAATAGTCTGGTATTGAAGTCTTGGAGATGAGGTATAGGATACCCGTCTGGAACTGTGATGGCATTTAGGGCCCTGTAGTCTCCGCAGGGTCGCCATGAGCCATCTTGTTTCTGTATCATGTGGAGAGGACTGGACCAAGGTCTCTTCGAAGGTCTGCAGGAAGTCGATCATTTTCAGGAACTCCATCTTCGCTTGAGCAAGTTTATCGGGGGACAGTCTTCTCGCTTTGGCAGCGACCGGTGGACCGATTGTAGAGATGGTGTGGAAAAAATGTATGTCGGTTGCAGTAAATGCTGGATTTTCTCGAAGTAGGCCTGGGTAGTCTTGGAGTAGAACAGATTATTTATTGTGAGTGTCAAGTAAATGAACACTTCCTGAGACAGGGGACGATACTGGTAGTCTGTGGGTTGACAAATTAGTTGTGCCATCTATGAGACGTACGTGTTTTATATCAACTTACAACCCATAGTTATTAAGAAAGTCAGCACCGAGGAGAGATTGCTGACCATCAGCTATTGTGAATGGCCACAAAAAAGGTAGTCTCAAACCAAAGTCAAGTGGAATTAAGCGCTCGCCATACGTTTTGATTGGTGTCCCGTTAGCTGCATATAGCAGGCGTTTGCAAGAACGCTTTTTATCTCGAGCTGTGGGAGGAAGAACGGACAAATCGGCTCCTGAATCGATCAGAAATCGCCTGCCAGAGGAGCGATCTGTAATGAATAAGCGGCGAGAATTCACATGGCGTACGTCACTATGTGCCGCCTCTAGCGAGGCGAATCAGAAGAAGTAAGAGTAAAACTGCATGGGGGAGTACACTTCTTCGCCTTTTGTCGGTATGTGAAATGGTACAAGCATAATGAACCACGTGGTTGATAATGTTTATTGTCATTGCTTGTTGGGCAGAACTTACATGGTGCACGTTTTGTAGATGTTATGTTGTTACCGATTCTGATACACCAGCCACATCTTTAGGATTTTGGATGCTTCTGACCATTCTCAAAGAATCTTCCGTTCTTGGGAAATTCATTCTTGATGCAATGTGTTCTCTTATCAGCGACTTTCCAAGTTCCTCCAAGAATATTCTCCTTCTAGTCAATTTGCTTGCATTCCAATTAGGTTCAATCGGAATCCACAAAACGTATGCATTATAAGCAGAAACATAAATAATATTGTAGAAAACTATCATTGGCCACCTATTGGTTTCTCGTTTGCATGTATATGTGCTTAATAGCGTATCAAGCGCGTCTACATCCCCTCTGGTTGAATTATAGTCCAAAATAATTTTTGGCCTCTTATCAGCCCTGCCACTGATTTCCTCATCTTGGTGGAGAGTGCTCATAAGTACAACATTCTTGTTTCTCTTAGGAATATAATGAACCACAGTAGTTTCATTTGTGAAGTAAAATGAAGAAATGTGTACTTCCTTGTTGGCCATTTAATGTGGAAGCTCCGGCTTATTTTTCCATATACAGTAGTTCCCAACATAGTCAATTTCGTTTTCAAAAGTAGCTGTCCCAAATTGTACGACGTAAAAAAGTTGTCACACGTGATATTCTGACCACGTAACTCAGAAGTGAGATCTCATTCCCTGATTTCTTTCCGGTGCCGCTCCTATCACCTTTCCTGTATAAATTTGGGCTTTCAGTATGTTTGAAGATTTGCTGTCACACAAGGTCCATATTATGATCCTATATTTTGCCTGTTTATTGGGATATACTGCTTGATTGGACAGCGACCTCTAAATCCTACTAACCGCTCGTCATCAGTAACATTTTCTCCTGGATTATACAGTTTAGGAAGGACTTCTACCTACGTCTCCCAAATACTACGAATTGCGGCAAGTTTGTCAGCACGTCGTCTTTCCTCTCTAGTAGATTTCTTGTCAATGGTAGCTCGAAATATACTTCGCCCAGTATCCTTATCCCGCAAACCTTTTTAGACTCGCCATGAGATTGATATACAATAAGAGTCCTAAGTATGCATGGAAAACAGAACCATCAATATCCGTCCATTGTTCACCACAAACTCGCTGCACTTCAATATTTGTCATCTCTATTGTTTCCTTATGAAGCGCTTCAAATGAGCATTTTACATCAGATATTTTGCTGATTGCATACCTTGTACTCCCGATGATGTTCGAAGCAGGTTGTGCTGCTGGATGCAACTGCACTTCTATATTCCCATGTTTAGAAAGAAAAGTCTATACACTATTTTGTACAGGCTGTGGACTGTCGTAACTGTCATCGGAACACTCGCTTTCAGATGCATTACTGACATGATCTTCTGATCCTTCATCTGCTGAGGCATTTAATAATTCTTTCAACTCTTCATCAGTCAATGGTCTAATCGCCATGGTGTCACAATTCAAACTGAGCAGATACAAAGCATTCAAATGGTTGAGAACTGCTAATTATTATTTCCTGCGAAAAGCAAGAAAGAAACCCGTTGTTGTAAACGCATGAAGGCTTAGTTGATTGTTGTGAGTGAGTTGAGATGTTAAAAATTACAATTCCCATACAATACAACAAAAATAAAGTTCACCGTCTTTTAGAAATAAATCCGAATTACAGTAATTATATTTGTGTCGGGTCATATAGACCCGAACAGAACAGCAGCGTTAAGCTTACTTTTTACACGCAAGACAGCAAGCCTAACCTCAGAGCCGCTTTCTTGGAGGAGCCTAACCTCAGTTTTACGGCCAGATGCCCCTCCCGACGCTATCTTAACTATTAGGGCAATGGCGATTCTCGAGACGTTATTTTGAGTAGTAGGGCAATGGACATTAGCATAAGAGAGAACACATAACCGCATGGAGGAGCCTAACCTCAGTTTTACGGCTAGATGCCCTTGCTGACGCCAATTATTGCACAAGATTGCGGTTATACACAGCTCCTTATGAGACGGCTTAAGGGCGCTTGCGCAAGATAGCTGCTGCTCTTAGGAGACGGCCATGGGCGATTGTACAAGATGGCTGCTATACATTGGCTCTTATGAGACGCCTTAGGGACGCGTGTGTAAGTTGGCGGTTATCTAATTGCACAAGATGGCGACCAAACGTAGCTTCTTATGAGACGGCGTAGTGGCGCTTGGTCAAGTTGGCGGTTATACACAGGCTCTTATGAGACGCCCTAGGGACATTACGAACACGTGCTCTTGTTTGTAAACAAAGCCACGTGCTTTTTTGACAGCTGTGACCTTGACGGATCCTAACCTCACTTTTATGGACAATAGAGCATCGCTATCCTCACTGATGCCATCTTGACGGCGCTGAACCTCACTGTTGCCGCATTATGCATGTAGTAGCGGGTAATTTAAATTCCACGTGCTTTTTTAGAAAATTCTGTTACTATGAAGGTGCTAGGGTCGCAGTCATAGTTAAGGTACACCCCAGCGTTTACTTCTAAAACCGAGTGTAGGAGAGCGTACCTTAAACAGGTGTAAAGATAGCAGCTTCCTCCTCCTCCTCCTGTGTTAGGGCATAGTTCCTCCTCCTCCTCCTCCTCCGTTAGGGCATAGTTCCTCCTCCTCCTCTATATTAGACGCAGTTTTACAGATAGATAGGCAGTTGTTATTTGCCGGTGTTGTTAATTTCCGGTTGCAGTGTAAATCTATACATCATATCTACCTGTAAAACATCTATTATGTTTATGTGTGATCTTTGTAGTGTGAGTTTTTCATGACTTGACAATATTGAACGACTTAAAGCTGTAAAGCATAACTTCGAAATATATGCATGCAAACAATGTACTGCTATATCCAGCAGACGTGATAATCTCACACGACATGTAAATTCTAAACACATTTGTTTAAGTAATTTACCAGTAGAACGCAGAGAGACATTAACCAAATATCGAAAGCCCGATATAATGAAGCGTGATCGAAACGATATAACATCGTCACAGCTTACTGCAACTTCTGTTACTAACATCACTCCACCAGATAAAGAGGAGATGCATAAGGAAGGAAAAGGATAACACAACGTTTCTTTTCCATCGGAGCGTTTCATTCTACTTTATTTTCTAACCCAGCAACATGTTGTGTAGCTGTGCAAACATCTCATGAAGACAAGCAAGATGCATCAGTAGAAGAAAAAGAAGAAGATTTAACCGCTTCTTTTCAATCAAACCGCGTTAAATTTTCATCTGCTGATAACATTGCAGAAGCACGTACCGCATAAAAACAAGTTCTTCCCTTTTCTACACATCAAGTGTCTACACGTATTAGCAAAACTCTTTTACCCTATGCACATGTAAGATACTGTAAAGACGTTAACTTACTCGTTGAACGATTTCAACTCCTAAGAGCTTATCAAGGTGCTGGATACATGGTGTATGTACGAGAGATACAAGAAATAGAAGACGAATTACGCCGTAAGCGTATTATTGTGTAACATAATCCCTTCCCAACACCTTAATGTATCAGCTGTTAAGATAACAGCTTCCTCCCCCTCCTCCTCTGACAGGACACAGTCGTGTTCCTTCTCCTCCACCTCACAGGTCAACTACGGTCCCCCTTCTCGTCCTCCTCCTCGCAGTTACTGAGGTTAGCTCAATCCCTCGTCCTAAGGAATAGTCTTTAATCATCAACATAGTGTGTGCTTCGCGATCGTAGGCTATGGAGCAGAAAGAGTACAACAAACAAAACTGTCAATGTGCATGCTGTTCGCATCTTATTTATCTCACACGAGTACGTAAGGCTATTAAGATGTTCTATAAACATGGGACTTTATCTCAGATGCCGAAACATCTGATTCAATGTTTACCACCGGTATTTTTATCTACGTACGCTGCTCCTTTCGTAAATAATTTTCAAGACATCCTTCCTCTCCATAGTAAGATGTCAATCGATGTAGCTTTATGCACAACCTGTCGACGTCATTACAAGCATCGAGCGGTAAAATTGTGATGATGATTGGGGTGGACCAAATCCGACGATTGAACACTGCACTCACACAGTGTATGGATGAACTTTTTCTAGTATATGATAACGATGATTCAGAAAAGGAACAAACCACATGAATAACAACAAGGTAAGGACTGCATTATCTTCTTTGTAAAGCATAACATACTTAATACAATATATTTCTAAATGTTTTGTTTAATTTCAATGTTTCAGGAGGCATTACAATTTCGGAAGCAGGCTAGCTCTTCGCAGAAAGCTGTTAAGAAGCATAGCAACTTTGTCAGCTGCAAAACGAAAACTGTTGTAGTACATTGTAAATAAATATTTTATTGCTTACAACATGTTATACTTATTGCATTCCTTTACCTCCTTACACTTACTCATTCTATCCATTAAGGCTTGAGGAAACGAACATGGCTAAACCTGCAATAACTATGATGACGTCATCGCTACAGGTTAAAAACAGAACAATAGCACGTGCTCACACTAGCCTTAAGCATAAGATCGCGTGGTTATAGTAATGCATGTTTAAACTTGTTCGAAAGGGATATAAAGCTATGCCTTGACAGAGGAGGAGGAGGAGCAGGTCATAACAGCCTATATATGGCCGCCATCTTGTGCTGTAGCCTCTAAGCTAGGTTTCTTCACAAGAGCCTGTGTATTACCACCATCTTGCGCAGTATCCTCTAAGCCATCATTCTCCATATAACTTGTGTATAGCCAGCATCTTGTGCAATCGCCCATAGCCGTCTCATAAGAGCCTATGTATAGCGGCCCTCTTTTCTCAATCGCCCATAGCCGTCTCATAAGAGTCTATGTATAGCCGCCACCTTGCGCAGTGGCCTGTAAGCTAGCTTCCTCCATATAAGCCTGTGTTCAGCCGTCATCTTGTGCAATCGCCCATGGCCGGCTGATAAGATCCTGTGTATAGCCGCCATCTTGATCGAGCGTCCCTAGGCCATCCCATAAGAGCCTATGTATAGCCGCATCTTGCGCAAGCGCCCCTAGGCTGTCTCTTAAGAAGCTATGTATAGTCGCCATCTTGTGCAATTAGGTAGCCGCCATCTTGCGCAAGCGTCCATAGGGTGTCTCATAAGAGCCTGTGTATAACCGGCATCTTGCTGAAGCTTCTCTAGGGAGGATCGTAAGAGCCTATGTATAGCCTCAAACTTGCGCAAGCGTCCCTAGCTCGTCTCATAAGAAGCTATGTATAGTCGCCATCTTATGCAATTAGATAGACGCCATCTTTCTCCATAAGAGCCCATGTATAGCCGCCAAGTTTCGCAAGTGCCGCTAGGCCATCTCATAAGAAGCTATCTATATTCGCCATCTTTTGCAATTAGATAGCAGCCATTTTGGGCATACGTCCCTAGGGCGTCTCATAAGAGCCTCCGTATAGCCGCCATCTTGTGCAAGCGCCACTAGCCCTTCCTATAAGAAGCTATATATAGTCGCCATCTTGTGCAATTAGATAGAAGCCATCTTGCGCAAGCGTCCCTAGAGCGTCTCATAAGGGCCTATGTATAGCAGTCATCTTGCGCAAGCGCCCTTTAGCCGTCTGTGTATAGCCGCCATCTTGTGCAATTGGCGTCAAGATGAGCATCTAGCCGTAAAACTGATGTTTGGCTCCTGCATGCGGTTAGGTGTGCTATCTTATGCTAATCTCCATTGCCCTACTACTGAAAATAACGTTGGGAAAGACATTTGGCCGTAAAACTGAGGTACCACCCCTTCATGATAGCTTCTGATGTTAGACTCGCTCTCTCAGGCGTCAGGAAGGGCAACACGTCGTAAAAGTGAGGTTGGGACCCTCCATGAGGTTAGGTTTGTTCTCTTACGCGTAAAAGGTAAGGTTAAGCCCCTCCAAGATGGCGGATGTGTGTTTAAGCATGCAGTCTTAGCCAAAATAGCAATGACATTGCCACAGGTCAATGCGGCGGAGGCTCTGATTGAGGCGGCGGCAACAGAACCAGGGGGATGAAACTCTAATAGGGCTTTTGGTTCCAATCTGTAGCTAGCTTCAGGTAGTTTCAGACTCTTTTTCTAGATGGCGCTGGAGGTCATTCATAAGGTGTAAATAGTTATATACACGTTCTGTAGATGGCACGCTAGTAAGCATGAAATGAGCGTTGTTAATAATTAAAGGCAGTTTGTCTCGAAGTGAAGTATTTAAAGTATTTCAAGTCTAACCTCAATCAGTGGGCACTTCTCACAAACTAATTAGCCATAAAACGTCAAGCATTGTGGAGATAATATTGCTGAATTGCATCGAATTCGACTTTACCCAATCGATTAACCTTGTTCGAACTTATATCGATTTTAATCGATAGTTCCCATGATGCTACAGTATTTGTGTTGTTTGAATTCCAAGTGCTCATGTGCTTGTGATGTAAATCTTAGTTCCTTGTGCTTGTTTATTTGAAATATATCTTCGCCAGTCCTCCTGAAATCCTGTATTTCCTGTTTGAGTACACATCAGGGGCTGAAAGCTGAATGGTTCTATTAATGTAGTTCTATATATTTCCTGTCTCAGTGCATTTAATTCTGTTATTTTCATTTTCATGTGGTACTTGGATATTGATGTGATACCCCATTGTCTTGCATATGGTGTGCTCTGTTGTCTTGCTTTCGAAGGGATTTCTTATTTGTTATAATATCAGTTTGTGTTAATGTGTCAATCATTCATTTGAAGTTAAAGCTGCTTTGAGGTGTGTGGTTATGTTCTCAGTAACATAGTATGCCATACGAACTAGGGGTATCAGATCATTATTTACAACGTAGTAAGTACTTGGAAATAAAAATATATGAATTACAATGTATTGGGCATGGAAGTAGTAGAACTGCATTATTATCGCCGTTTGTCGGGGGGTGGGGGGCGAGGGGCAGGGAAAGGAGGGGGGAGGAGCCGTAAGCATACCCGGATGTGCGTCACTGCGCCGGATGTTAATTCTGCGCGCTATCTGTTGATAGTAATACTAAGGTATTGCACCAGAATGCACACTGTGGCGCTATCTCGGAAAAGAGACTAAAACTACTAGTGCCAAGTGGCTTGGAACCGAAATTTATCATTGAGTTTCATCTCTATTCTATTCTATCCTCTTTGAACAGAACCTTCCACTTACACTACTTCCCGGCACTAAACGCAATACGCCATTTCATTTTTACTGAAAATTACGAACTGATTGCAATCGGTTATATGCACTACCGGGCTGAGTAGTTCAGACGGTAGAGCTCAAGTCTGCGGTTTCAATTCCGACTTTGCTCGGCGGTACTTGAAGGTGCTCACATACGGAGGTCTCATGTCGGTAGGTGTACCGGCACATGAAAGAACTCCTGAGGGACAAAATATTGGCACCTTTTCTTGCTAGGGGCTTTACGTCGCACCGACACAGATAGGTCTTATGGCGACGATGGGATAGGAAAGGCCTAGGAGTTGGAAGGAAGCGGCCGTGGCCTTAATTAAGGTACAGCCCCAGCATTTGCCTGGTGTGAAAATGGGAAAACACGGAAAACCATCTTGAGGGCTGCCGACAGTGGGATTCGAACCTACTATCTCCCGGATGGAAGCTCACAGCCAACTCGAATTGGCACCTTAACGTCGCAGATAACCACAGAAGTGGTTATGGGAGTATAATAATAATAATAATAATAATAATAATAATAATAATAATAATAATAATAATAATACTTGTGCCGTGGGAAGTCTCCCCCGGCCCTTTGTATTTTATTCAGCCTGGCCAGGCTCTAATCTTACGCGTAACCTTGTATTTGTAACTATTTTCTTGTAGATGTGTATTTTATGTATTCATTTCTTAGCCTGCCTTCCCTCCCTTAATAAAGTGTCATTTCTTAATTATTATGTATGGCCGCAGAGGAAGTGGATAATTCCCATTCTGGAAGCGTTTCCCCTCTTATCATGCCTCCATGTCTTTGGGCTACTTCCCCTGCCCTTTTCGGGGCATCTGATCGTTGTTGACTCGCTCGACACGTCACCTCGCTCCTTCGGAAGGTCACGGTTGACCGAACTGTGAGAGAAGATTCTGCTTCTCGTGCTTGAAGGCGCCACACATACGACCTGGTGCCGTGCGAAGGTCAATCTAGGTTCCACTGACATGGAGGTAGGCGCTGAAATTTCTATACTTCCCCGATGTCTTACCAAGTAAGAAGGGGTATAAGGTGGTTGGACCCCTTTTAGTATTGTAATGATATGAAATCAAGGTGTTAGGTTTGCGCAAAACTTATTTGTAATTTTCTTGTAAAAGTCTTCTTGGTGCGTTTACTTAGACCTAATGCTCGTTACTTCTTGTGCTATTTTCCACTTCTGCCGTGGCAGTTTGTTTGATGAGGCATATCGTACCCCTTGCATGGGGATCTTTAAATTGTAAAGTCTTTCATTATGAGTTGTAAAACCAAGGGCAAGGTTTTACGCGCCTTCGTGTAATGCCAAGTAATGTGTAAGTCGCACCTGTTAGAAACTCGTAGAGTATCTCTGCAGTTCTAAGAGCTGTTTAGATGTTATGGTAAACTTGTGCTATTCTAAAGTGTAACTTAATACTTTTAGATTGTTAGCCACGTATTTTCTAGAATTACCTGTTGGTATTCGGCGATAATATGAAGTGGGATACCCTCCTCTTAAGCTTGTATTATCTGTATTATAAATTACTTGGGCTGGTTCCCTAGGTGAACTTGTGTCACGGTTGTATATATTATACCAGAATGTTTTACAATATATTGGATAGAGAGTCTGACGGAGTTTATGTTTAAGGTGCGTAGCGAATGTTGTTATCAAAACAAGGCACTTTGATTTCGACTGCTTATCTGTCCAGCCCCATAGGCCCACCACTTCCTTCTCTTTCGCTACGCTTGCCAAGGGTTGGCACAGTTCTGATAGCAGAGCGGTCGTGGTTGGATGGGGCTGACCAAGGATCAACCGCTGTATAAGCTTGGGAGAGACGAGTGCCCTGAGGTTGTTTACGTCTGTGGGATCCCTGAATTTCTTAATTTTTGCCGTAAAATGGCTACTCGAGATGTAGCATATCCTGGGGCTCTCCGGAAGGATGAACTTTTGTACGAATTAGCTATTCGTGGCTTGGAATGTAGAGACACTCTTAAGAGTGACGAGGTATTGTTAAGAGGTAACTTAGACAAAGTAATCTCTGTGCCCAACCTAACTGACGGCGAGGTTGGTGGAGCGGCCTCAGTGATTGAAGCAAACCTATCTGACATTTTGTCAGTAATGGAGTTTCTAGAGAGCGATGTAGCATCGAACCACCAACTTAGAAGAGTTCAAGGTCGCATTACTCATTACCTTCCCCGCATCGAAGACCTACTCTCATTAACCTTCAATGGGGAAACTAGGAACCAAATTAAGGATTTATAAGCTAAGGCCGGTAGCCTTTTAGAGAAGGTCGACTCGTGGCTTAGTAAGTTGGCTGTTAAGGACAAATATGCTTGGTGTAGTTTTAGGTGAAGACGATTTGGGTAAACATCAAGCGAATTTAGAATCGGTAGAGCACCACCCTTTACAGTCCACCATATCGTCATATGTCTCACCCTTTTCTAATATTCGCCATCCGTTGACCTTGATCTTAAAAGAGGCTCGATATTATTGCGTAGATTCGGCGAGCGATACTGTTTCCTTCCTGCGTTTTCTCGTAGAGTTCCAAGACCATACCTCGGTCTTTGGATTATCACACGCTCATATGTTACAGATTATTTATCCGCTTGCTCTTGGTGTTTTGTCGCAAAAGATGCAATTGCTGAGCACATGTCCATTCAACAGTTTCATGCATATTTATTAACACATTTCATTCCGGCTCGGACATTTAATTCCTTTATTCAAAGTTACTATTTTAGAGTGCAGCGCGTTGACGAGTCCTTATCGGACTTCATTTCTGACATCAAATTTTATGCGAGTGTCTTTGCGTTGAACTACTCGGAAGAGCAAATTATCTCAACCATCGTAGAGGGGATTTCTCCTGTTTACAGCTCCTGTTTGTGTATTGCGGCCCATCCTCGCAATTTTTCGGAGTTGGAGGCGATGGTAGTATCCGCCGAAGGAGTTCGTCCTGCGGACTCTGCGTGATCCCTCCGTGCCTAAAGCTCTTAGTACTCCTTCGTCACACAAGTCAGGGAATGTAAGGAAATGCTATGCCTGCGGCTCGTCAGAACATCTGCGAAACCGCTGCCCAGTTCAATTTTCGGAAGCGCGGTCTTCTGGAGTTAGCACTGGCGTAAATGGGCAATCAAGGACCAGTAGGTTGGTTTGCTTTAAGTGTGGTCTAGCTGGTCATTCGGCGAGAAATTTTCCGGCAACTTCGAGTTCCAGTTGAGTAGGTGAGGGGCAGTCGTGGATATTCCGATTGATGAACCCCGTGTGTCAATGGTGATGAGGGTCTGCCTATTGATCATCCTACTAGTAAGTGTCCGGTTAAGTGTTTAAGCCTCTCGTCCAATCTTGAAGGTCCTGTTCCCTTTATTAAGGTTGATGATGGTAACGAACCCGTATCTGCACTGTTAGACTCTGGCATTGTGGTTTACCTCATAAGTGAGAAGTGGTATGCCGCCCATAAATCTATTTGTATGTTTTCGGACTTGGAACCTGTTCCATTTTGGTGCGTATCAGCCAACTCTTCGAACGTAGAGATTAGGGGTTTGGTTAGGGCAAAAATTCGAAACTCTAACTTCTCTTCGAAATTTCCATTTTTCGTTGCTGTAAATTTGTCCTGCCCCATCATCTTAGGAACAATTTTTTTCTTATTGACGATTAATTTTAGACTTCCAGAATAACACTTGTTGCTTTAAATTTTGTAATTCTGTAAAAATGCCGCTAACTTTTTAAAATTCTGCTTCTATCCGTTCGGTTACGCCCCCTCAGAACGAGATGGTGTGTGGCCTTAGCCATCTGCCTGAGAATCAGGCGCAGAGTGTGAGGGAGTTATGTGGCGAATTTTCCGACGTTGTTTCCGAGAAATAGGGTATGACTAATGTGTTGGACTATAAAATCGAAGTCTCGGATCCTACTCCTGTAAAAATTTCTCCTTATCGACTATCTCCTCCTAAGGTCAAGGTCTTGAAGTAGATCGTCGATAAAATGCTCGATCAGGGAATCATTCGGCCTTCCACCTCGGCCTACTCGTCTCCCATTTTTCTCGTCCCTAAACCGCAGGGCGGCTTCAGGCCGGTTCTTGACTATAGGGTCCTAAATAAGAAAATTGTGTTACAGTCGGTTCCTCTCCCTGATTTACACTCGTGCTTTTCATGGTTTAGGAAGGCCCGCTATTTTACGGTTTTAGATCTAAATCAAGCTTATTATCAGATTCCCCTGGCCGAAGAATCTCGCCATTTAACCGCATTCGCCACCGACTGGAATTTATACGAGTTCTGTCAGCTCCCTTTTGGCATTTGCTCAGGCGCTGCGGTGCTATCCAGGCTACTGGATATGATATTTTCAGATCTTAAGTTCAATTACCTCTACCATTATTTGGACGATTTAGTCGTCTATTCGGAAAGTTTTGAGGAGCACTTGGTACACCTCAAGGAGATATTGACCCGTCTCCGTAAGGCTGGGCTCACGGTTAAGCTCTCGAAGGTCCCTTTTGCGAAGCCACAAATGTCATTCCGTGGACATATGGTTTCTCCTGTAGGTGTGTCTGTCGATTTGTCCCGAACTCATGCTATTCGCGAGTTTTTCCTTAAAAGCCCGTAAAAGGGTTTGCTCGTTTTGTCGGCATGATAAACATTTTCCGGAAGTTTATCCCCGATTTTGCTAAGCGTGCTGCCACACTGAGAGCTCTCCGTCGAAAAGGTGTTAAATTTGAGTGGGGTCCCTCCCAGCAAGCAGCCTTCGAAGACCTTAAGCTCGCTATCTCTAACGCCCCCGTCATAGCCGTGACTGACTTTTCGAAAACGTTTGTGGTTCAAACTGATGCATCTTCTTGTGCAGTCGCTGCTGTTTTAATGCAGGACTCCGAGTTAGGGAGACGTCCCATCGCGTACGCACCCAGAACCCTTTCTCCCCTTGAATCTAAGTTTGAGGGACTCGCTGTGCTATTTGCCCTCGAGAAATTTCGAACGTATTTGGAACACGTCATTTTGAACTTGACACGGACAACCAGGCGTTGAGCTGGGTCTTGAGTAGGCCCAGAAGGACTGGTTGTTTAGCTCGTTGAGGAATTAGGATTTCAGCTTTCAAGTTTGATGTCCGTCATATTCGGGGCACGGAAGATATAGAAGCCGACTCTCTAAGTCGTATGTTTTATCCCAGCATTGAACAGGAAGACGACTTAGACCCGGATCCTTTAACATCCTTGTCGATTTCTGGGGCAATATTGGCCGATGCTCCCCTTCTATACCATGATATTGCTAAGCATCAAGCTGAAGATTCTGAGTTAGGACCAGTTATTCAGGAGGTAAAGAAAGGGAGACCGGTTGCTCCTTATATTCTCAGAAATTTTGTTATTTGTTGTCATTCTCGCCACGATCAGGAGATGAAGGTGGTGGTGCCCACGGTTTTGATTCCAATGATATTCAAATATTATCATGAAACTCTTCTTGCCGGGCATCAAGGTGTATTTAAAACTAGGGAAAAAATCAGGGAGTATTTTATTTGGGAGGGGATGGATGGAGAAATTCGAGAATTTGTCAAGGCCTGTAAGATCTGCAGGATGAGTAAGCCGGCGATTAGTACCAAGGTAGGACTATTGTCATCGATTCAACCGACGCGCCCCATGGAGCGTATCTTTATCGACTACGTCGGCTCTCCCCAAGTCGAAAGGAGAGGGGAATCGTTTCATCCTAGTTTGTGTGGATGGTTCTTCTCGCTTTACGTGGTTGTTTCCGACTAAGTGGGTACTAGTGATGCCACCATAAAATGTTTGAAGAGAATTTTTTCTACCTTTGGGCCCTGTCAGTTTTTAGTCTCTGATAATGCGAACGCTTTTACGTCTAACCTGTTCCGGAAGTTTTGCTTTGGCCTGTCCATCTCGCATGTTACGACCTCCGCGTACTAGCCTCAGCCGTCGTACGCAGCGCTGGTAAATCGTAATTTACGTTCCGCTCTCATTGCCTTCCATCATCTGGATGTATCTCATGGTTAGCCTCTGCTTTCAACACTGCTATCCATGTGGCGCATAAAATGTCGCCCTTTTCGCTTATGCTTTCATTCGTTCCTAATTTCCCCCTATCCAACTTACGGAGCATGAGTGACTTATTACCCGAGCATATTCTCCCTGGTCGTATTGGGGCTAGTTGGAAACGTGCTAGGCAAAATTTGAAAGTTTCTCATTTGAGGATGCAACAAAACTACAATCAGGGGCGTAAACCTACCAGCCTGGCCGTCGGCGATGAGGTTTTTATAAAACATATTGTTCCCTCTGGTAAGCTTGCCCCTCGGTTCTGGGGACCGTGTACTATATTGGAGTTTCTTACTCCTATTTCGCTGCTACTTAGGGACTCGGGCGGGCAGAGAATATTTAGGGTCTACATTTCCCAAATGAAACCGGCGTAGTCGCTGGTTTGAGCTGAGGTTTATTATCCTCCAATAGCCTTGTTTCGAAATACTCAAGGAAGGTTTCCTAATGTTATATTGGCATTCTAGTAGTTAGCCCATGTTCAGGGCGCTTTATGTATTATCTATTGTTTGTGTGTTAATTTTCCTCCTTCCACCTCCCACCTAATACCTTCATCTCGTTTACTTTTGTTCTCTCGTTACCTCCATGTCAGAAGCCTTGTCGCTTCCTGGCCTGGCCCCCTGCCTTCCCGTTGGTCCATCCGTTACTCGGCAATAAGTTCAAAAGATACTGTCGGCTCTGTATTGATTGTTCCTGCTTTTTGGAGAACCCATCTTGCCTGAGTTCGCCCGGAGGGCCCCCCGATGCAGCCGGCTGGTGTGTACCAAGTCTACCGGGGCCGATCTTACCTGCTTATTATGAACTTCAATTAATTACATCGACCCGTCATCTTTCGAGTTGGTCGTGCTCTGGTGCTTCGCAACTAGTTATATGAAAGGTTGCTTCGTTCTACTGTGCTCTGTGGAAGGACTGTTCGGAAATTCTGTCTATATAATTTTCGCCCAGTTGGGTCGAATTCACATCTGTGGACCTTCTTGCCTGTTTTTCGGCGCGTTACCATTGGACCTGTACTCAGGGACGTGTTCCCTGCTGCGCCGTGCAAGTTTCTTGCTTTGAAATAAGTCCTATCTTCATTGCTACTGACATATGGCGTGCTCAAGATACCTCAATGATGAATGAACTTGCCTTCTCATTCCAGAAGCTATTTCCTTCCAGTGCTTTGGCTTAAGGCGGTTATATCTGTGCCTTGGGAAGTCTTCCCCGGCCCTTGGTATTTTATTCAGCCTGGCGAGGCTCTAATCTTACGTGTAATCTTATATTTGTAACTGTTTATTTTATGTATTCATTCCTTAGCCTGCCTTCCCTCCCTTCATAAACTGTCATTCCTTAATTATTAAGTATGCCCCAGAGGAAGTGGATATTTCTCACTCTGGAAGCGTTTCCCCTGTTCTCATGCCTCAATGTCTTTGCGCTACTTCCCCTGCCCCATTCGCGGATCCAATCTTTGTTGACTCGTCCGACACGTCACCTCGCCCCATGGGCAAGGTCACGGTTGACCGAACTGAGAGAGAAGATTCTGTTTCTCGTCTTTGAAGGCGACGCACATTTACTATTAAAAGCCACATTCCTCGTCTTGCAAGTAATCAGAAAGGAAACCGTTTTATGGCACAACTAAGCAGGGTATTTCTGAAGAAAAAGGACGGTAGAAATCTAACAAAATGTTATACGGAATGGAAATATAAGAATAATTGTCGACAAAATCATTCGAGATTCTAAAATTAATGGAACACTGCTTGGGAAATAATAAATTATGAAACTGGTAGGAAGTTATACAAGAGTCAACAGCCATTGCACCACATATCCTGATTTATTCTTTACAAACAAGTACAAACTGGAAAATAATTTTGATATCTTTGAGGAGAATTACAATTTACCTCCTGATATTCTGAGTTACCATCAATTACAGATGTAATGATGTAAATTGTATGTGACATGAAATTACATTTAAAAGGTCTGTCCACGTAAACTGGTAGTATACATGAATTGTGTACAACTGGTGACAAGTAAATAACAATATCATTGTGTATAATTTCTACTGCTCATTTATCTCAAGTTGCCATCGCATTTACGCTGCTTTTCAGCACATGACTTCCAATTCTCTAATAACTCAAATTCCCGTTTACTGCAGTACGAGGTCATTTACTACCTCCTAAAATAATGTTTTAAACAAGAAATACCTGCTTGAACCCCTGTGCCGCCCCTCATGATATGATACATCACGATTACAAACAATACAGGTAAAAATGAAATGTCGTATGGCTTTTAGTGCCGGTATATCCCAGGACGGGTTCGGCTCGCCAGGTGCAGGTCTTTCCATTTGACACCCGTAGGTGAACTGCGCGTCGTGATGAGGATGAAATGATGATGAAGGCAGCACATACAGCCAGCCCCCGTGCCATTGGAATTAACCAACTAAGGTTAAAATCCCCGACCCGGCCGGGAATCGAACCCGGGACCCTCTGAACCGAAGGCCAGTACGCTGACCGTTCAGCCAACGAGTCGGACAACAATACAGGTGACTACACATTTAATAGAATTCAGACAACTTAATCATTTGTGGACTATAGCACGCAGCACTATTATAGAGTAAATACACGTGCATAACAGTATTATGGAGTGTCATCGAGCTCGAAGTGTGGAACTATAGTTTGCTGAGCGGCAACAAAATTATTCTATTCATACAAGAAAGCAAAGATCTACTTCCATTGTTTTTCACACAATTACACTTTTTAAGATATTTCCACAAATCGAACATCTAATCAACCATACTCCACAGTAAGTAGAGAGAAGGGCATTAAGGGGAACTTATTAGACAAACAAACCTTCAGGCACAGCAAAACTCCACGACACTTCTCCAGAGAGAGATAAGAGTTTTGTGTAATAATAACAATAATGATTCTGAGCCACATATCCTGGCCGTTGTTCAAGGAAAGACTTGTTAGAAAAACGTTGCACTGTATACATGAGAAAAGTGTGGCCTCAATCGTGTGTTAGTAGGCTGGTAACATCGACGATTTTACAACGGAGAAAATTTACTATCGTATACATACGCAGATTCATTACCAGAACGTGGACTCTCTCAAGTATGCATAAGCAATTTTCCCTACATAGTCGTATTGTCTTGACGCTCCCGCGTGTGCGTACGTCGGTGTTCCCAGAGAAGAGAACTTTTAGAAAACTTATTACCACATTGATCACACCAATTTGGACGCTCTTCAGTATCTGTAAGCAGGTGACGCCGAAGATACATGTGAGATAACCCCTTATCATACTGTTTACAAGAAAGTGGACTCTCACCACTATGTACAATTAGGTATTGCCGAAATGCGAGTTTGAGTCACCTTAGAACCACATTAATCACAAGAATGCGGCCACGCACCAGTATGTGTAAGCAGGTGTTCACGAAGATGTGACTTCCAAGAAAATTTATAACCACATTGTTTACAGGAATGTAAACTCTCACCAGTATGTGTAAGCAGGTGTGGCCTAAGATTTGACTTTTGAGTAAACTTAGAACCGCATTCATCACAAGAATGTTGACGCTCTCCAGTATGTGTAAGCAGGTGTGACCTAAGATTTGACTTTTGAGTAAACTTAGAACCACATTGATCACAAGAATTTCGACGCTCTCCAGTATGTGCAATTAGGTGTTGACGAAGACCTGCCTTTTGAGTAAACTTAGAACCGCATTGATCACAGGAATATGGCCGCTCACCAGTATGAATAAGCAGGTGTTCCCGAAGATGTGACTTCCGAGAAAACTTAGAACCACATTGTTTACAGGAATGTAAACTCTCACCAGTATGTGTAAGCAGGTGTGACCTAAGATTTGACTTTTGAGTAAACTTAGAACCGCATTGATCACAAGAATGTGGGCGCTCTCCAGTATGTGCAAGAATGTGACTCTGAAGACTCGAATTTAGAGTAAACTTAGACCCGCATTCATCACAAGAATGTTGACGCTCTCCAGTATGTGTAACCAGGTGTCGCCGAAGACTTCTCTTATGATTAAAGTTAGAACCACATTGATCACAAGAATTTCGACGCTCTCCAGTATGTGCAATTAAGTGTTGACGAAGACCTGCCTTTTGAGTAAACTTAGAACCGCACTGATCACAGGAATATGGCCGCTCACCAGTATGTATAAGCAGGTGTTCCCGAAGATGTGGCTTCCGAGAAAACTTAGAACCACATTGTTTACAAGAATGTAAACTCTCATCAGTATGTGTAAGCAGGTGTGACCTAAGATTTGATTTTTGAGTAAACTTAGAACCGCATTGATCACAAGAATATGAGCGCGCTCCAGTATGTGCAAGAATGTGACGCTGAAGACTCGACTTTTGAGTAAACTTAGAACCGCATTGATCACAAGAATGTGGGCGCTTACCAGCATGTGCGAGAATGTGACGCTGAAGACCCGTCTTTAGAGTAAACTTAGAACCGCATTCATCACAAGAATGTTGACGCTCTCCAGTATGTGTAACCATATGTCGCCGAAGACTTCTCTTATGAGGAAAGTTAGAACCGCATTGATCACAGGAATATGGCCGCTCACCAGTATGTATAAGCAGGTGTTCCCGAAGATGTGACTTCCGAGAAAACTTAGAACCACATTCATTACAAGAAAATGCCCTCTGGCTAATGGGATGGACTGACCTTTGATCAGAGGCTGAGAACTTGTGTAGGTTGCATTCATTACAAGTGGACAAAATGCACATTACCTCACTTCCTTTTTTCAATATCTTGCACCTACTGTTACATGTACTCACAGGACCTCCGGTCAATAATGCAACGCTCCCAAATCTAGAAAACAGCAAACTAAAAGCTATTACATTGTACGATCAAGATAACACAATCAAATACAATATCCAGAAGCAAACTCAATATATGTACAAAGACTGCTTCTTATCCATTACATAGCACTCCAAATCTCAATAATTCCAGTTAAAGGCTCTAACACATAGGCCCATAAAATTTTCCAATTGCCAAATAGAATATATGATAGCTTTGCACTTAACCACAGCATATCCAAAGAATTCAAGAGGGTCCAATATGGAAGGAATTAATGCGAGAATGCTTTCCTTAGTGATTTCATTACGTGCATTCTTCAACTTTATATTAAATGAAGTTCATCGCATTTACTGTAGGATGCCAAATAATAACTAATGTTTTAATACCTTCATCTTTAGTGAGGTTACATGTTGACAAGATTTCTTTATCATCGACAGGGTCATTGGCAAGGGCCTCTAGACAATTTGACGTCCAATTTCTGAGATACACATGTGTACTATAAAGCCAGGAAGAAATTTCTGACTGAAAATCCTCAGCTACCTCAACTGGGCTAGTACCTGTCAACAAATCAAAGTAAAAACAATAATATGCAGTAGGGCAAGATTCTGTGTTTTCGTCAGCAAGTTGAAGTAGAAATGTCGGACCAAGAAATGGGGCGGAATTTGTAAGAGTAGTAAGGTGGTTGTCCTTGATCTCTTCATCAGAGGATTCATGCGACGCAATATTCTGAAGACTCCTGTGGTCGGGATATATTAACACAAATTTGTATACGTTACGAATATATAACAATGTAAGTTATAATAATAAGAATTTATTGCAGCCAGATGGCCATATAATGATTACAATAGGTTTCAAGGTTACAACGTGAGCATGAAATATTGTCACACAACATACTGCAGTTTAATCTTTGCCATAGTCAACTATGCTCTTTTACCTGTTACTACACAGTGTTATGTGGTATTTGTCGCATACCAAATACATATACATTCTTTGTTCGGTTCATGACATTTTACGTTTTTGAATATTATATGTTGGAAGCTGTGTACGACGAGACTTGTGACTACGTTTCTTAGTTCCTGATTTTCCTGTGTCCATCGTCTATCGGTCATTGCTTCCGTTGCGTAAAATACAGTGGTATATCCTGTTGCTACAGATGCTTCTGCTCAAGTACCTTCTCCATTTGCAGGGTAGATTGCAGGTGTAGTTTGAATCGGAGGCCTTCGATATAGAAAGGTTCCTCGCTAATTTATAAATTAATCTAGTTATGAACCTTAAAACAATAGACAGGAAGTCAGGCTGAATTTCAGGGTCAATCATTTACAAAGAGTTCAAAGCTATCCCTTTTCAGGATTCACAACATCTGTCAAACTCAACTCTTGGCTTGTTTGACATGCTAGAATCTCTGAGCACACAATGATGGGGCATATGAAAGCTTGAGTTAAAAGTCACAAGGGGTACATTTTCCATGTGTCCCATTTCACGGTATTCACGCATGAAAATTACATACAGCTGTTTCAAATCTGGAAATCTAGCAAACTTATCTTCAATGTGTTCGAGCAATTTAACAGCATTATGCTTAGACTGAGCTACAGGTAACACTTCAGGACGAATAGGAGGTATGGCATTAAACCTGGCAGAATCATCCATTTGATCATTATTCAAGAAAACGTTCTAAAAATGCCCTTTATTCAGGAGTATGAAATCGCCGATGGAGTTATTCAAGCTTCCAAAAGCATTGCAAATTTTGTGTAAAGAGAATCAATATTTATAAGCCTGGCACACCGAACCTTGGCGTCATTCTTAACACAAAACTCAGGGATAGTGCCTGCAATCCCCAAACAAATTTGGTCATCTAACGAGGTGAGATAACCTTTCTTATGCAAGGTATTAGCAGACAAAATATCATGGTAGACTTCAGCTCTTAGCAAGATATAAAGAGCAGAACGCTGCTTAAATATACTAACACTTATAATGATCTCACGAGCAATATACCAACTGAAACAATCAATTTTCTGTGCAGGAAGTTGGCTTGTGCTTGTATTCACAACTGCACAGTTCAACTTCAATGTATAATCTGACACATTACAGAACGGAACAAGGTTGCATGTGGATCATTCAGGCGATACATCAGTATTGCCTATAAAAAATATAGGTAGCCAACAAATCTTCGTACAAATGCCAAGCTTCGTGAAAAGGCTACACGACACTGAGGATAAATGAGTCCCCCAATCCAAAAAATCTTTAACTAGTACAACCTCTCCTGAACTGTTATTCACTGCTACATGCTTAACTAAATATCTGAGTGGGTGGCACAATTGAAGAACTTCTAACATTTATATCATTATTGGGAATTGTTTGTTGTTCACAAAGCAATAAGATGTGGTGTCCATTGTACCGGGGGCACTTGTGTCGCTTACACCGTTTAGATACATGAGAAGCAAAAAAACATAGATATCGAAGGTTTTTTCCCTCACAAACTTGCGGCGATAATCAATGCTTGTTTGAACTTTCTACAATGAGAATTGCTATGATTATCAAGTTTTCAGCACGTACAATTAAAGAAAATGCTCTTGCTGGTATTAAGAAATCAAATCTAAAACGAATGACAATGACAAAATGGCCATGAATCAAAGACAATCAGTGGATACAATTCACAATGCCTTATTTTCAGAGATAATGCTTGTTGGCCAAAAGGGTCCAAAATCCATGTCACTGAACCTTGCAATAGTATTAATTACTGGTAAAGCAGAACCATGGCCTTCCTCCTATAGTGGTACTAATCACAGGTATTATAGACACATGGCATGTCATACATAATGGCACCACTCGCCGGTAACACAGACCAGTGTTGTTCCCCACATTTTGTTACTACTCACAAGCAATGCAGACCGATGGTGGGACTAAATACGGTCACCGACGAGATCAATGATGACGATGATGATCATAATTCTGGTGTAAGGGGCCTACTGCTTCGAGGTGCAACAAAATGATACAATAATTAAAACTCCATCATGTATTCATTGACAAGAATCTAAAGTAAACGATGATGAAAAATTTGCATGAATACAAAACAATCAGAGGATCCAATTGACAATGCTTTAATGACTTCTCTATGCAGCGTAGAATTAGAAACACAATAGGATAAAACATACAACTTAGCCTGGAGTCCCAACGCTCAATGCTGCATCAGCCTGCTTACATCATGGAGTCGGCGTGCTTTCCTCCTCCACAGAGCGAGTTAGATACTTGCTTTTAGGCCCTATAGCCCAGAACATCCCCTCGAGGGATGGTGAGTTCGAATCGATAGTTCAGAAGATAGTTTTAAAGTGGTTTCACATTTTCATACCGAGCTGGTTAACATAACGTCACTGCAGTGTGAAACTCCTTCTCCTCAAAGACTTAGTAGCGCTTGACCTCCTCATGGACAGAGTAGTGTATGACCTCTTCCTACTCAGTACACAATTCTGTTACAAAATTGAGTAAATCTCAGATTTATCTCTCGGACGTATTAACAGACAATCAAACACCTTTATCGAATAGACCTAAATGAATTGCTGTTAAAAATGATTCTTCATATTGTCCCCTTCAAAAGTGGTAATATTTTATTAGAAAGGAAATGATTTATTTCATCAGCGTGTTGAGACATTATTTTAATCTACAAGAGGGTGAGATTCTGTATTTCGTGCCAGTACGAGCTAGTCACTTCGCGAACAGGTTTTCCCGACCTACAGAGAGCACGAGGGAGCAAGCTGGAATTCCTGTTATGTGGCCTTCAGACACATGTGTGCGTACCACGTGACCCGGCGAGCAAGCAGATCTAAATCGATCAATAAATGGAAAGTCAAGTGACGTAAAACTGGAGCAGCCAATAAAAGTGACAACCTTCACTTGAATTCAACAAATCCACCAATTAGAAGTAATTAAGAGACACACCTATGTCTTACGACAGGAAATTAATGGTAATTCCAGAGGAAAATTTGGTAGAGGGTTTTATACTTCTGAACGCTAAATTTGAGGATTACTCTGACTGCGGCAACCGAAGAGACTGGACGTCGTTTGCTTCATCGGAAGACTTTACATTGGAGAAGGCATCGAAGACTGTATAAACAGCAATTCAGACACTCGACAAATTCACTACGATTAATTTAGGGTTATTCTAAGATAAGTGTCTTCAGCCAAACTATAAAGCATCGAGAGTGAGTCCTGGGCTATTTCTAAGACTTTTGTTAGTTTCAGCTTTCTACAAGAACTTGAAAGAAGAAAGGTCCTGAGTTCGAGTTTACTGCAAGATGGATATCCAGTTCTACGAAGAATACTGCAAGTTCCTGTACATCGTCAACGCCTCCATGAGTCACTAAACATGTAAGGCATCGGACATGGGCGAAACTTCGTTCGACGGAAGGTGATGTGACCACGTGCTAGGTCATCAGCCACAATTCAGTTCACACCAGTCACATGAGTATTCTTTAAGAATTCAATTGCTTTCTATCTTTGTAAATATCTGTAAACGTAGCCTTACTTATTCCTTTGGATTTCTATTAGTTTTGCAGTAGTTTGATTTTTCATTCTTCTTTCTTTGGTGAGAGGTAGTTAGAACCCTTGGAATGAGTGTGTGTTTGCTCTATTAGTTAGAAATGTGTGTGAATCATCGAGAGAGACCTTAACTGTCCTAAGAATTTAGAAGACAGGAGAGATAAAAATTAAATGAACCCCGCGTTAATTTTTGATTAGTTTTGAAATAATTTGAAAATCATTTGAAACAAATTAGGACAGTGTTCTAGTGTTTTTCTTCGTGTAGAATTTCATTCTACGATTGTACGACATGTTTATGGGTTCGAATTTATTTAGAGTCATCCGAATAACTTCACACGACAACTTTGCGAATGAGATTACGCACGGCCAGGAATATAATAATAATAATAATGAGTAAAAATAATTAAAGCTAATTACGGGCTAAAATGATTTAATAAGGTCATGAGTTTAATGTTAGTTATTTTGGAAAGTATTATCGTGTGCTCACTTTATATAAAGTAAGCCTGGGACATGGCAAATTCTCCGGACGGAGTATCGACGAGTTATAGGTATATTTCTGCGCTATGAATTTGAGTATGACTTGCAGATGGGCATTATATTTTGAGTAATAATTTATGCACCCATTAGAGTCAATTTTGGGAAGAGATGTGTCACTGGACATGATTTCTTCGAGCTTCAGTGCAGAATAATTGAGAGCCACGACATTATGATGAATAAAAATAAATGCCGCAACTCATGTACCGTTAGCGCGTATTCTATTATTTTGACCTGTGTTATAATTATTCTATTCGCTAAATTAGGATGATTTCTGTTTAAAATACTCCTTGAACATCGTTGTATAGTTAATTTCTTTGTATAAGTGATAACCTTAATTCTATCACATTCTGAATTGATACCTGGGATGTGTGTGATAGTGTCATCTAGAGAACGATTTCCCTAATTCGCAGTAAAATCCTAAAATTAATAATAATGGGTTAGTGTTCGTGTAAATAATGTTATAATAATGCCGTGTACCCCTGTGTGAATGTGTGATGTGAGATTTGATCCTAATCTGTGTTTTTTGAATATTTCATGTACGATTTTGTGAAGGTAATTTTCATTATGTGCGTCAAAGTTTTGACCGACTTGTATTATTTCGCGTGTCCGTAATTGGATCAATTTTGAATCTTTAGAAGATTTTATCGTAATTTAAGATAGATTAGGGCCTAATTTACTAACTCAAAGTGAATAAGAGAAGGCAACGTCCGTGGACTGATGTCACGAGATTTAATTGTTAGATATTGTACAGTCACTTTCTGCATAAAATTGAGCAAAAGTTAGAATGATATAAGTTTAAGTAAAATTTATTAGAAGAAGTTTATTCAATCAATAATTATAAAAACGAAGTAATTGTTGAAAGGAAAGTCTAGGGAAGACTTGCTAATCATAAATTAATGAATTAAATAATTTTTAATAATTTAAATAAGGAGAAGAAAATAATCATTTTCTTGGAAAATAATTAAAACCCAGGAGGGAAGATTTTAATTTTAATAATTGGATTATCATCATAGGAGAAGGATATCAGATATTATTTTGTTTTTCAGTCAATTTTTCAGTAAGTTAATGATTTCTATATTTATTATTGCAGAAAAGAACAATCATTGAAAATTTATTTGAGCGAGATCCCTCACGAATGAAAGCACGAGGAGAAGATGTTATTCAAGAATTCAACCCAGATTTTGTTAATTTACTTGTTTTCTTTAAAAGAGTGTTAGTTTAATAAATGTGTAAACCTATTTTAGTCTCCTTTCATTTGTCGCTAGTCCTTCATCTATCCCTGCCTTTAAAATTTTCTGCACAGCCGATAGCGAACGGTCCACCACTGAGACCCTCGCTCTCCGGCGAGCTGAGCCCGGCATAAAGGGGGCAGGTATAGATTTGGCGGCCAACGTGGTTAGGCCCGATTTATTGGCTGTACCAATAAAAGGACTCGATCTTGTAGTCCAGAATTTGGACAAAAACAAGATGCGGCGACAAATAAAAATTTTCCAGGTTATTTTTGAAACATTTATTAGCCCAAATTTTTGTGGCGAACTACACTCAGGTTAAGTTTAGGAAGGGCCTTGTTGTTTAATTATAAACAAAATCTGGATGATAGTTGTCAAAAATTTCTTGTAGCGGCTATTTTCCGCATAATTTGGACTTAGGCTGTAGGATTGTATTTTGCGACGTTAATCTTCTCTGAAGGCTGTGACATCAATCCACTTGTGACTGATGAATTGGATTCTGGTATGTGGTCATCGAACTTAGTCCGCCCATGTCTGAATTGCCGTTTATCTCAAAGAAAGATGAGTACTGTAACAATGGAGGATTTACGTAGACTCCTAGACGGAGTAGTGACTGACTTACAGAATAACTTAAAACGGGAAATGAATGAGAATCAAACTAAACTAGAGCAGAAACTCAGTGAAAATAACGTATCATTAGAACAGAAACTTAGTGAAAATCTAGAGAAAAAACTTAGTGAAAATAATGAATCATTAGAGCATAAACTTAGTGAAAATCTAGAGAAAAAACTTAATGAGAATAGTGAGTTAGTAAAACGGGAACTCAAAGGTACTATTGAGGAAATCCAAAGCAAGACAGAGGAAAATATCGAAAAGCTACACATGGACGTTAAATTATTTAACGGGAAGTTAGCTTCAGTTCAAAGCGAATTGGTATCTGTGAAACAAAATTTTTCAAATTTAAAGGGAGAAATCCAGGTCGGAATAGACAATGCCATGTCAGCTATGTCTAATGAATTTAGTGAAAGACTGGCTAAAGTACAAACTGGGATATTACAAGGATTAGGCAAATATAAGGACGACGTGCAAGATAAATTTCGAGCGATTGAGGAGAAAATCGATGAGAATACACAGGACTTAACAGCAACCAAAAGAGCATGGTCTAGGAAATTCACTCAAATTTTCGAAACTGTGAAACAGGTAGAAAAGGGCGTTATTGCCGAAATAAAAGTAGCTCAAACCACCAACTCAGAGCGACTTGAATATTTTTACGAAACGGTTGAGGAGACACAACAGAGTTTACAAACTATGAAAACCTCAATAGATAAAGAAATAGGAGTGGTCAAAGCTAGTTCGGAATCTTATAAACAAGAAGTACAGAACGGAATTCAGGAACTCACTAAAGAATTACAATTGCTTAAATTGCAAGGCGAAAGTCACAATATTGTAACCAACACATTGTTAGAGAGGCAAAATAATTTAGAAAGGAAGGTATCCGGAGAAATTTTATCTTCAACTCCGAAGCAGGACGACCAAATGAATGCCCATAACAACGTAAATGTTACCAATCCAGCTCAAGGATATAACAGCGGAGGAGTGAGTCAACTTAATACGTCAGGTCAAACGCAGATAGTAAATATAATTCGAATGCAGGAAGACCATCCAAAAAAATTTAATAACGTAAAAGGGGTAACTCCCAGGAGTTTTATTAATGAACTACTAGAATATTTTCGGGACAACAAAATACCAGAAGAGCGCCAACTGCGAGTAACGGAAAGATATTTGGAGAATTCTGTATTGACATGGTTCACAGCGTTCCGATATTCATTCGACAATTTCGAAGGATTTAAGAGGGCTTTCCTAGAAAAATATTGGAACACGGACATTCAACATAATCTCAAGACAGAGTTGTACGCTAAGAGGTATGCCTTATCCACGCCAACACGATTTTCAGAATTTTTCTCCAGTCAGCTACGTAAGCTACGAGAGCTAGACACACCGCCATCGGAAGCTGAATTAATAAAGGTCATTACCAGGCAACTTCCAGCAGAGACGCAACGAATCATGATTGCCTCAAATGTACAAACTGCGATTCAAGCTGAAGCCATATTGAGACAGCTCGACATGACATCCAGAGAACCACAGAGGCGAAATTCCGGCCAAGAACAGCAAGTTTTCCAAACCAATGTTACCAGATCAGAAGAAAGGAACATTGCTAACCAAGGGAGAAGTTGGGGTAGAAATATCGAAGGAAGACAACCCAGAGACCGATCTCCGAGACCAGGACGCCGAGATGATGAAGAATGGAATTATTCCAGACGTAATGTCCGAAGAAGACCATATGAAAACAATAGGGACAGATGGAGAAGAGAACCAGAGAATAGAAGACCTGAGAGACGGAAAAGAAACTGGAGAGAGGAAGAGAGAGAGAAGTATTTGCGTGAACTCCAGCAGTCCAGTCAAGAACGTAAGAAATGGCATCGGGCTATACATGAGCAGGACGTCAACCCGGATATTGTTGGAGCGGAGAGTTTGGAGTACCAAAGAGCAAAACAAAGGAAAGAGAAAGAACATTCGGAAGATGATGGGTACAATCAAGGTGCCATCAAAAAAAAACAACCCCTGAATTAGTAGGAGATAGTCTCGACGCTAACCCTTATAGTAATGGTGAAACGCAAGAGTGGATTATTGTTCAAATTGATTCCTGGATGACAAGATCAGATGACCTACTCGAAGAAAATCTAGAGTCGAACACGAACTACCTAAAAACACTACCTATAATTTCGGCTAGAATATGTGGCGTAAAAGTAAAATGTTTAGTGGACACTGGATCTACAATTAGTGTCATTTCAACTTCTTTCCTAAATGATTTAAAGGACAGACATGATATCCCGATTATACCTGTATCTCACATTAAAATAAAAGGAATTATCCCGGATAAGACCGTGGCTTGCAAACTACAGACACTATTGGATGTTGAAATTGGAAATACAAAATTTCAGAACGTATTCTTGGCTATGTCAAATATAAAATTTAACATCATTCTAGGAGTTGACTTTTTGACATCTTACCATGCCAATATTGACTTGAATTCCAACCAGATTCTTTTTCGATTGGATGAGACATGGGAAACGGCTATAGTTAATCCAGCCGATATCAATGATCAGAGTGTGTTTTTCATTAATAACGCCTCGACACCGTGGGAATCCGAAGACCAGGAAGCCACAGAAGAGGTAAATCAGGCTCTGGATAATATCATAGAAGAGGGCGACGATGCAACACACCCGTATGACCTCATAAACTCAAAGGTTAACGAAGCTATAGGAACGGAAGAAGAAAGAGGCCGACTCCGAGAGTTATTGTTAAAATATAAATCAGTGTTTGATGATAAACCAGGCCAGATCCCTGACTTTAAATATTCTCTAGTAGTCACAGACTGGACTCCGTTTAAAAAGAAGCCTTATCCAATCCTTGAGAAATTTCATTCTCGCGTAGGGAAAATTATTGCAGAAATGGAAAGAGACGGGATTATCATGAAATCCAGTACACCATTTATAAGTGCTTTAGTGCTGGTACATAAACCAGATGGATCTCTGAGAATATGTTTAGATGCACGAAATATTAACTCCAAACTGATACCAGAAAGAGACCAGGCACCAGCAATTAAGGATGTCCTTAGAAAATTCCGTGGCATGAACTTATTTACATCAGTGGATTTTACCTCCTCGTATTACCATATTCTTTTGGAAGAAAAGTCAAGATTATTGACTGGATTTATGTTTGACCAGCAAACATACGTTTTTAGAAAATTGCCCTTTGGCATTTCTAACGCCTCGGCCGCTCTTATCCGTGCCTTAGATAGATGCCTTACGGATGAAGTCAAGAGTTTTATTACTAAATATGTTGATGATCTGCTTATGGCGAGTGAAACATTCGAAGAACATCTGGTTAAGCTAGAAAAACTGTTGAGCAATCTTTCAAAATATGGGTTCCACATCAACCTAAAGAAATCACGCTTCTGCCAGTCTGAAATATTATTTTTAGGCCATATTATTGATGGAAAAGGTATAAGGCCGAACCCTATAAAAATTGAAGCTATTAGCAAATTTCCGAGGCCGATACGTGTCAAACAAGTACGGCAGTTCCTAGGCATGGCCAACTTCTTTGCGAGCCATTGTCCCAACTACACACAAACGGTAGCTCCACTTCAAGATCTATTAAAAAAAGGTAACAGGTGGAAATGGAACGAAGAGTGTGACCTGGCATTTACCAAGACTAAAGAGATGCTGTTGAATTACATTAAGCTAGGATATCCTGATTTTGGAAAACCCTTTATAATACAAACGGATGCATCTGGAATCGGAATTGGGGCTGTGTTATTCCAGGAAGACGGAGAAAAGCCGGAAAATAAAACTTACCTAGCCTTCGTTAGTCGGAAATTACGAAATCACGAAAAGCATTATTCAGTAACCGAAATAGAAATGTTATCCATAGTATTTGCATTGAAATATTGGCAGAAAATCATCTACGGATTTCCGATCATCATTAGAACAGATCATAAAGCTTTGACCTTCATGTTAAAGGCTACTATGGCATCAGAACGAGTATTTCGATGGACAATGTTTGTGCAACAATTCAACATTCAATTGGAACATTGTTCGGGGAAGAGTAATTTACTGGCCGACTGTCTGAGCCGTAATCCTAATGAGGAAGTACTGGAAATCAACCAACTTGAACTAGTTCCTGAGGATCATGAGTTCTTAAGAAAACTCAGATATATATGGCAAGCTCAAAAAAGAGACAGTGACTTGAGACCTATCATTGATTTCCTAGAGGGTAAAATTAAACCTAGAGATCCTGGATACCGTAGAATAAAAAGAAGAGCATCCCGATACCAGTATTCAGATAACATTCTATTTAAATTTGTGGATCCGGAAAAATCGAAATTGAGAATTGTTGTACCTTCGAAATTATTTGAACCTTTGATTTGGCATGCACATCGAATTACTGGACATGGCGGTATCGATAAAACATTGGCTACCATCCAAGAAAAATTTATATGGGACAAACAAAGATCAATAGTAAGGAACATAGTTCGAACCTGTGACACATGCCAGAGGGTAAAGCCAAGCTCTCATTTATTGCAACATAATCCTATTCCAATCATACCTTCCGAGCCTAAACAGCTGTACGCAATGGATTTGTTCGGTCCCGTTCCTACATCAAA
Source organism: Anabrus simplex (assembly GCF_040414725.1). Taxonomy (NCBI): domain Eukaryota; kingdom Metazoa; phylum Arthropoda; class Insecta; order Orthoptera; family Tettigoniidae; genus Anabrus; species Anabrus simplex. Next base: position 83,050,943 of record NC_090274.1, on the reverse strand, counting down.
GAGAGGTAACCGGCATGTTGTCGTCACCATTGACGTATTCTCAAAATATGTGACTTTATATCCAATTCAAAAGGCCAACTCAAAATCTGTCATTAGACGAATCACCCGTAATTTAATTCCGCATATGGGCAAGCCTAAAGCACTTCTCACTGACCACGGATCGCAGTTCACATCTGCTGAATTTCGTGAAGCCATGGAACAACTGGGGATTAAACACATATTAAACTCGATCCGACATCCATCTAGTAACCCGGCAGAGAGAGTGATGCAAGAATTATCTAAATTCTGCAGGATATTTTGTGGAAATGCACACTGGCTTTGGATTGATGTTCTACCCATTATGATGGAATGTTTAAACAATACAGTACACGAAGCTACGTCACAGATTCCTGTTACTCTTCACTTCGACCGACAACCGCATCGACCTTGGGACGATATTGTCCAATGCCCCGATAATCTGAAGCCTACGCTGGAAGAAAACATTCGGAAAGCCGCCACTTCATTACGCGAACAAGCTGAGCGTAGACAACGCAGAGTGAAGGATAAGAAGTTTTTCCGACCCCTAAAACTCAATGAGTATGTTCTTTTGAAAAAGCCAGCTACGTCAGAAACAACCAGCAAATATTACGCCAAATTTGCACCACTTTTTATAGGTCCTTATAAAATTATAAAAGTTTATGGGAATAACGCTTACAGAATCCAAAGTCTAGATAAAAATTATGAAGGTATTCATAACGCCCAGAATTTAAAAAGTTATTATTCTTCTAAACCTGTAGATGGTCATCATATCAATCTCATAATAGAAGAAGAAACACCGCCAGATACAGATGAAGATCCAACCTACCACCATGTTTCGACCCAAGTAAATTTACAAGATGAGATTTGTGAAGAATGCCGTGAATTACAAGAGAAGGTAATGGATCAACTTCGACGGCTTGGTGCTGCACTCGAGGCAGACAACGCGAGGCTTCGTGCTGGAACAGAACCCTAAATAGAAGTGACACATGATTACCACCTAAATTTTCAGGGAACATGTTAATTGGAGATTTCCTGTAATAATGATTCCATCTTCAGATCAAATCATTATTTAACCAAGGGAGAAATATGTCCCCTTCAAAAGTGGTAATATTTTATTAGAAAGGAAATGATTTATTTCATCAGCGCGTTGAGACATTATTTTAATCTACAAGAGGGTGAGATTCTGTATTTCGTGCCAGTACGAGCTAGTCACTTCGCGAACAGGTTTTCCCGACCTACAGAGAGCACGAGGCAGCAGGCTGGAATTCCTGTTATGTGGCCTTCAGACACATGTGTGCGTACCACGTGACCCGGCGAGCAAGCAGATCTAAATCGATCAATAAATGGAAAGTCAAGTGACGTAAAACTGGAGCAGCCAATAAAAGTGACAACCTTCACTTGAATTCAACAAATCCACCAATTAGAAGTAATTAAGAGACACACCTATGTCTTACGACAGGAAATTAATGGTAATTCCAGAGGAAAATTTGGTAGAGGGTTTTATACTTCTGAACGCTAAATTTGAGGATTACTCTGACTGCGGCAACCGAAGAGATTGGACGTCGTTTGCTTCATCGGAAGACTTTACATTGGAGAAGGCATCGAGGACTGTATAAACAGCAATTCAGACACTCGACAAATTCACTACGATTAATTTAGGGTTATTCTAAGATAAGTGTCTTCAGCCAAACTATAAAGCATCGAGAGTGAGTCCTGGGCTATTTCTAAGACTTTTGTTAGTTTCAGCTTTCTACAAGAACTTGAAAGAAGAAAGGTCCTGAGTTCGAGTTTACTGCAAGATGGATATCCAGTTCTACGAAGAATACTGCAAGTTCCTGTACATCGTCAACGCCTCCATGAGTCACTAAACATGTAAGGCATCGGACATGGGCGAAACTTCGTTCGACGGAAGGTGATGTGACCACGTGCTAGGTCATCAGCCACAATTCAGTTCACACCAGTCACATGAGTATTCTTTAAGAATTCAATTGCTTTCTATCTTTGTAAATATCTGTAAACGTAGCCTTACTTATTCCTTTGGATTTCTATTAGTTTTGCAGTAGTTTGATTTTTCATTCTTCTTTCTTTGGTGAGAGGTAGTTAGAACCCTTGGAATGAGTGTGTGTTTGCTCTATTAGTTAGAAATGTGTGTGAATCATCGAGAGAGACCTTAACTGTCCTAAGAATTTAGAAGACAGGAGAGATAAAAATTAAATGAACCCCGCGTTAATTTTTGATTAGTTTTGAAATAATTTGAAAATCATTTGAAACAAATTAGGACAGTGTTCTAGTGTTTTTCTTCGTGTAGAATTTCATTCTACGATTGTACGACATGTTTATGGGTTCGAATTTATTTAGAGTCATCCGAATAACTTCACACGACAACTTTGCGAATGAGATTACGCACGGTCAGGAATATAATAATAATAATAATGAGTAAAAATAATTAAAGCTAATTACGGGCTAAAATGATTTAATAAGGTCATGAGTTTAATGTTAGTTATTTTGGAAAGTATTATCGTGTGCTCACTTTATATAAAGTAAGCCTGGGACATGGCAAATTCTCCGGACGGAGTATCGACGAGTTATAGGTATATTTCTGCGCTATGAATTTGAGTATGACTTGCAGATGGGCATTATATTTTGAGTAATAATTTATGCACCCATTAGAGTCAATTTTGGGAAGAGATGTGTCACTGGACATGATTTCTTCGAGCTTCAGTGCAGAATAATTGAGAGCCACGACATTATGATGAATAAAAATAAATGCCGCAACTCATGTACCGTTAGCGCGTATTCTATTATTTTGACCTGTGTTATAATTATTCTATTCGCTAAATTAGGATGATTTCTGTTTAAAATACTCCTTGAACATCGTTGTATAGTTAATTTCTTTGTATAAGTGATAACCTTAATTCTATCACATTCTGAATTGATACCTGGGATGTGTGTGATAGTGTCATCTAGAGAACGATTTCCCTAATTCGCAGTAAAATCCTAAAATTAATAATAATGGGTTAGTGTTCGTGTAAATAATGTTATAATAATGCCGTGTACCCCTGTGTGAATGTGTGATGTGAGATTTGATCCTAATCTGTGTTTTTTGAATATTTCATGTACGATTTTGTGAAGGTAATTTTCATTATGTGCGTCAAAGTTTTGACCGACTTGTATTATTTCGCGTGTCCGTAATTGGATCAATTTTGAATCTTTAGAAGATTTTATCGTAATTTAAGATAGATTAGGGCCTAATTTACTAACTCAAAGTGAATAAGAGAAGGCAACGTCCGTGGACTGATGTCACGAGATTTAATTGTTAGATATTGTACAGTCACTTTCTGCATAAAATTGAGCAAAAGTTAGAATGATATAAGTTTAAGTAAAATTTATTAGAAGAAGTTTATTCAATCAATAATTATAAAAACGAAGTAATTGTTGAAAGGAAAGTCTAGGGAAGACTTGCTAATCATAAATTAATGAATTAAATAATTTTTAATAATTTAAATAAGGAGAAGAAAATAATCATTTTCTTGGAAAATAATTAAAACCCAGGAGGGAAGATTTTAATTTTAATAATTGGATTATCATCATAGGAGGATATCAGATATTATTTTGTTTTTCAGTCAATTTTTCAGTAAGTTAATGATTTCTATATTTATTATTGCAGAAAAGAACAATCATTGAAAATTTATTTGAGCGAGATCCCTCACGAATGAAAGCACGAGGAGAAGATGTTATTCAAGAATTCAACCCAGATTTTGTTAATTTACTTGTTTTCTTTAAAAGAGTGTTAGTTTAATAAATGTGTAAACCTATTTTAGTCTCCTTTCATTTGTCGCTAGTCCTTCATCTATCCCTGCCTTTAAAATTTTCTGCACAGCCGATAGCGAACGGTCCACCAATGAGACCCTCGCTCTCCGGCGAGCTGAGCCCGGCATAAAGGGGGCAATATATTCAAATTAAAATAAATGTCTTCCTCACCACCTCCACTAAGAAACAAACGCCGAATCTCTGAGTTCGCTTAGCAAACTGGTATTGTTATATTTTTACAAACAATCGGTTCATCATGAGATTCAACTACTGAGTAACGATCATGTGTCTGTACACTGACTATTTTGGCGAAATTTGCGTACAGTTATCCGTTTCAGATATAATTGTTAGCGTGTTTTGGTGGATCAGCAGAGGTGAAAGAAGGTGCGGGCTGAAATGGGTCTAACTACAAGTCCGAAAGATAAAATTAAAATTTAAATTAAGGTTATGTTTTCAACAGACAACAAAATTTAACAAATTTTTACATAGAATTTGACAACTAAACGAGTATAAGTCAAATCAGGTACAAGACCATGAAAGTCGAGATTTAGATGGATTTTAACAATCTGGGCCACAAGCCCTAATTTTTTTTTCAATTCCTGAGCTGTCAGTTCATGACCAGCATATTACCAAAGGACAGAAAACCCCTCATAACATGGAGCACTTGCTCCCGCCTAGTAATATCACACCTCCCAAAGGCACTTTTCAAACCCAAGAAAGAGCTGGGCCGCTCTCAATTTTTCAAGCCTATTAGAGGTATTACCTAGACTTCAGAATTCACTGCCAGCAAGGCACAACTTACAAATATAAACAGGGGTATCTCGTACCCAATCTACTGGGCCTTCGTGGAAAAAGAACAAATTAATTAAATGGCCACAAAATACCAAGATTAATGGAGGCGTGAACTTGCACTCCTACATGAAGCTTGTTAAAACCTAAGTGGCGCTAGGCCGATCAGCAGGGGCTATTCCCATACTATGGAGGTGACACGTATACAGAATAAATTTAACACATTAAGAAGGAATATAGGAACGGTTACAAAAACGTAGTCACCTCAAATTCAAGATGAAGGGGAGCTCGAGAGGGTAAGGCACTCTCTATCCCCGATTTACAGTTAAAGTTACATGAAAATTTTACAAAGACCGGAATGATTTTACATGTTTCAATGGATTGTTTACATATTAAAGTTTTCGGACCTGCCCGGAGGGTTAAACTGCTGAGCTAGCAAGAAAGAAAGATGTTAAACGGCCATTACCTTGTTGAAGAACGGCTGCCTAAAGAAAGAGGCGCTTCCCGCCCCCTGCTACATATCCACACGCTGAGCTAGATGTTGTTCGAGTGGCCAAGAGCCGTGAAAATCAGCAGTTTTTAAACCCTCGTAGAAGATTCGAGACCTTTCATGAATAATTAAGACACACCCACTCAACTTTATTGGGTGGCTAAAAGTTACACATCAACATCGAAGAAGAAAGACACCATTGGTCAAAAATTAATTAAAGAAATTCGGGATTGGCTGAGTTCAAAACTGGCGGAAAGAAAGATTAATATTGCCAACCCAAAAAATGAAAGAACAAAATTTAGTAAAGACAAACTTTCCAATACAAAATTTCTTCAAAAATTTCCTTCCCTTCGCACCAGGGTGCATGACGATAGTCTTTTTAGTAGAGACATCTGTCAGAGAAGGTCCACACTTCTTGATCAACCAAAAAACACAAACAAATCGAAAAACACACAGTGGCATCTTCTAAGAAAGTGTTGAATTAATTCAGTTGTTAAAGTTCAGAGTTTCTCCGGTAGAGAAGTACTTTAAGGCGGATAATTCAAATGTGCGGCGTTGAGGTGTACCAGCCGGTACAGTCCTCCCCCCCCCCCCACAAATGTCCTTCCCTGAGGTGACACAGAAGGATTTCTTTAACAAGGTTATTTTTAAAAAATCCATTTTTAGTGGTTGCTAATTTGAAGTTAGTTGGATTCCAGCTTCCTTGCAAATAGATGTGTGGGAGAATATTAAAGAAACGTTAAAAGATGAAAAATTATTTTACGTTGAATAGAAGAAGAATTTAGAAGAAAGAAAAGAAATTTCAAAGTCTTTTTGTTGATAACTTGTTAGACACCAGACAATGACTTGTTTGCCGTAGAATACGAGGTACATGTTGCTACTTTTAACGGCAAGACCAGCCGCCGCTGCCAATGTCCAGTCGAGGTCGCCCGGACCCCTCAAGTACCCTGAGATACCTCTGTGCCGCACTATGTGAGGGGTAGTCGTGGTGAAGCCCGCCGCAGATGCGAAGTTTGTTTACAGTCCAGAGATAAGCTGGCGGATGGTGCACCGCACATCAGCCTGTCCCGGGAGATAGACTCCGGCGCGCCGTACCCAGGAAGACATCACGGAAGTGGGGTGGGCCCTTACCCTTCCACATTGGGGGTAAGGCGCCGAACGGCTGCGGGGCACTGAAACAGTAAAATCTTGGCGGCAGAATTGTTGTAGGAACTAATGCTTTAGGGTAGTATCTTGGTGGTGAGCCAGATGGGCCAGCGGCGTGGAGACCTTTTTTTACTGTCACTGGAATGGTTTAGCAGGAGACGGGAGCTTGGTAACGGCCGTACAGGAAAGGACAGCAGAATAACCATCGGATCAGATTTTACACACATATACAAAGGTAGATGAAAACACCTAGTGCAGAAGGCCTAAGATTTAGCACACAATATAACCTTCCGAGTTCCAGCAAAATGTTAATGACAAAATTAACAAGGATTTTACACAGGCTTAATTTGTGAAATATGGACCCTAAAGATCCTCTCGTTGGCTGGATTGCCCACTAATAATGTTACTGGAGTTAGGAAATCCAAAACCTTGCACGGCCCGTGAAATCTGGGGGCAAGTTTGCCCGCGGGAACAAAGTTCTTGACCATAACTTGGTCTCCTATTTTTAAATTGGTGGACCTCCATCCACGATCATATCTTTCCCTAACCTTTTCATGAGAAATTTTACGGTTGGCCTTAGCCTTCTTCCAAAGATCTAATATTATCTGGATCTATTGCCTCAATGGTTGGAGATCGGCGTGTTGGGTACAAACTTAAACATCAATGAAGCTGGAGTAAATTTATGAGATTCATGAACCGCCGAATTCAAAGCGAAAGCTAACCAATGCAAGGACGTGTCCCACCTCGAATGATCATCATGATGATAGGCAATTAGAGCCGACCTCAGATTACGATTGACCCGTTCGGCTAGAGATGGCTGAGGATAATATGCAGAGGTAGTCACATGAGAGATGGGCAGGTCAAAACAGAATTAACGGAAGAGATTGGAGGTGAAAGCTTTAGCATTTTTGGAAACAATATATTGACACGGACCGAAAGAAGCGAAGATGGAATTTAAACACGAAATGGTGGACTGAGCGGTAGCCAGCTTAGTCGGGAATAACCAGGCAAATCTTGTAAAACCATCTACACACACAATGATAAATTTATTGGCATTCCCCTTTGATTGGGGGAAGGGTCCTACGTAGTCGATGTAAAGATATTCCATGGGGCGCGACGCTTGATGGGAGGACAGAAGACCTAGCTTGGTGCACATGGTAGGTTTACTTAGCCAACAAGCTTTACAAGCTTATACCAATTGACGAATTTCTACGTCCATACCCTTTCAAATGAACATCACTCGGATCTTTTCTCGAGTTTTTAAGATGCCTAAATGCCCCCCTAATGGGGTCCCATGGTAGTACTTGAAGATCATAGGTACAAGAACAGCTGGAACCACAACTTTTCATCTTTTGATCATGCCTTGACGGGCAACATAAAACACCATTCCTCAATACATAAGGGACGACATGTTCCCCAGAAGAAAGGGTTTCCATAATAGGAGATAGCACTGGATCTTCACGTTGATATTTTTCAAGATCCCTAAACAACATGGGAACATCCGTTAGTATGGCATTTACACCCGAGTGTATAGACTCGGGAAGTGAAGAACTATCTTCCTGTTCAGAGGTCTCTACATCATTGGCAAACATCCGGCTTAGTCCATCTGCCACAACATTTTCAGTTCCTCTTATATGCTTAACATCAAACAGGAAGGCAGAAATCCTGATGGCCCAGCGGGCTATGCGACCAGTGCGACGCGGCCTACCTAAGACCCAACTTAAGGCTTGGTTATCTGTCTCCAACTCGAATTTGACATGTTCCAGATAGAGGCGGAACTTTTCTAGAGCAAATAAGACCGCCAAACCTTCAAGTTCATAAATTGAATACTTGGCTTCTTGAGCCGATAAAGTTCTAGACGCATAGGCGATGGGTCGCCTCCCTAGTTCAGTCTTTTGAAGAAGACTGCAGCTACCGCCGACGACGACGCGTCGGTTTGGACGATACATTTCTTCGAGAAATCAGGCATGGCAAGAACGGGGGCATTACACAGAGCTAATTTGAGATCTTCGAAAGCGGCTTGTTGAGAAGGTCCCCACTCAAATCTGACGCCTTTCCTACGAAGTAAGTTCAAGGGTGCCGCTCTATTAGCGAAGTTAGGAATAAATTTCCTGAAGAAATTCACCATGCCAATGAATCTGGCAATACCCTTCATGTCCTTAGGAGGTTTAAAATCACGGATGTCCTGTGTTCTAGAATGATCTACAGTGACAACATCGGGCGACACAATATGCCCTAGAAATGACATGGAAGGTTTAGCGAAAGCAACTTTGGACAGCGTAACTGTTAACCCTGCCTGACGAAAGCGATTAAGGACCTTTTTCAGATGATCAAGATGTTCTTCAATGGTCTCAGAAAATACATCATCAAGGTAATGGTATAGATACTCAAATTTGATGTGGGAGAAGACCCTGTCTAGCAGTCTCGTAAGCACGGCTGCTCCCGTGGGGATCCCGAAAGGCAAACGGTTGTATTCATACAAGTTCCAATTCGTGGCAAACGCTGTAAGATGTTTAGATTCTTCAGCTAGAGGGATCTGATTATACGCCTGGTTGGGGTCTAAGATGGTGAAGAACTTAGCTTTTCGAAACCTTGAAAAGCAAGAGTGAAGGTCGGGAAGGGGCACAGACTGTAACATCACCTTCCGATTGAGAGCCCTAAAATCAATCACAGGCCTGAAGCCACCTTGGGGTTTCGGAACAAGGAAAATAGGCGATGAATACGCCGACTTAGAGGGCCGAATTATACCATCTTTCAATATCTGCTCTATGATTTCTTTCAGAGTCTTCATTTTAGGTGGAGATAGCCTATAAGGTGGATATCGAACAGGGATCGAATCCGTAACTTCAATCTTGTATTCAATAAGGTCAGTAACACCAAGAGTATCGAAGAAAACTTCTGGAAACGACTGACACAACTTACGAATACTATCAGCCTGCTCCTGAGGAAGATGACTAAGATCTAACAACATCTCATCCTGAGTAGGCGAAACAGATGAACATGATACAGAATTACATTTCAATAAAGGGATTTTACAATTAAAAGCAAATTTGAAGATGCACGACTTTCTCTGAATCTCGAGCACAAGGCCGGTGTGAGACATGAAATCCGCTCCTAATATAATGGGGCAAGACAAGTGCTTAGCCACAAACAATTTAAATTTCCAAGTAAATTTGGCAATTCTAATTTTGGCACACAGAAAACCTAACATTTCTACTGGAGAAGTGTTAGTCGAAATGCATTGAACCGAAGACGAACAAACATCAGAAAATTAACAAACAGACTTTAATTTAGAATACCATTCAGCCGAAATAATGGAACACACACTCCCAGAATCTAATAGAGCGGTGACAGGTTCATTATTTATTCAATTTTGAGAAATGGTATCGGTGCGGGGGAATCCGCTGCAATCCTAAGACATTCTTTAGGGCATTCAAATGCGGGGTTGGAGGACTTCCTACCATGTTCTGATCCTGAGAGTTCGGCTGGATTACTTGGGGCTGAGCCTCGGAAAGATGAGTTAGCCGACTCAGCCGAAGCCACTAGTCACTTTTGATTATTGGTGGAAGTTGCACCCGAAGTTGAGCAGGAGGGAGTGCTATTAGAATTCGGGCAATTCTTGGCTATATGAAAAAAAACGCCGCATTTAAAACAGCCCCGAGATGACCCTGCTCCATTCTTTGCCCCATTGGATTTGATCAAACGGCACTTGTTTCGGAGATGGTCTGCAGACCCACAAGCATAACATTTGCGGGTTACGATGGTTCGGCGAGGTGGGGGCCGAAGATTACTTAAAGAAGGAGGGGGCTCCCTCGCCACGCGTAGTGTGTCAGCATATCTAACTCCCTCGGCTGAGACAGCCATAGCTTCTAATTCGGCAAAATTTTGCGGACGCGACGCAAAACACAAGTATGACCTGTAAGATAGTGAAATTCCTTCCACAATGGCCTGTACAATTTGATCTTCAGGGAAATGTAAAGCAAATACCCTAGTGTAAAATTTAATGTCTTGGATGAAGTCGGCAAGATTTTCATCCAGTGGCTGTACTCGGTAATAGTACTTCTGAATTAGAGAGGACATTGCCCTAGCCGGAATGAAGTTTGCTAATAGGTGGGCGTGGAAGTCTTCTATAGAGGATTGATCAGAAATGGCTCGTACTATTCTGTCTGAGAGAACACCAATGGAATAGCGATAAATAATCTGTAGAATTTGACACAGGGAAAGCGAAAATACAAGAGCATGATCCTGAAACTCAACTAAAAATCTTAAAAATGCAATGACCTCATTAGTAGAGTTAACGGAAAATTTAGAAATACCTCTGAGCAACATTGCTAATGGATGAGGAAAACTATTGAACCCGGGTGACATAGTAAGTAAAGGCCTAGGGGGCGGAGAAGCTGTTTCAGAAACTGCATTATTCAACACAAAGGGTGGAATGGATGTGCGACGACCGGACTCAGTTTCTACTGGGGCAGATGTTTCTTGGACTCCTACAGATTTCCTACTTTGTTCCCCCGTGGGAGAATGCTCCTCGCTAACTACGTTTACCAGAGTGGGTTGGTCGGTTTCGGAGGGTACTGCCCCAGTTAACAATAGGCTAACCTTACTGGACAATTTAGAAAAGATTAACTTCAGAGACAATAGATCAGTAACCCTCTTGTAAAAATGGAACAATCTTGCTTGTACACGTTTAAGTTGATTAGGTGATGGATCACCCCCTTCAAAAAACTAACTACAGATGCTAGCTCAGTGGCATTATCAGTGATAGTGGAGAGATCGTCATCAATATTTTTCTCCCCCAAGATGGGGATACTAATCGGCAAGTCAAGAGAATCTTTAAGCTTGGTGGTATCGGCCGCAACCGTGCCTCCAGATGGAACATTTCTAATAATTAATTCGTAAATCAATTCCTCCTTTCGCAAAGAGCCGGGATGAAGGACATCGCGAGGGCCGGACATGATGACAGACACTTTACAAATTTAGAAAAGTCGAAAAATTCCAGCGACTGAGAAAATGTTAGAGTTCAATACAAAAGCAATGTTTAGCCGTCAAAAGGGGCTAAAATGAGACCCATTCAACCACGCTCTGCTACCACTTGTTAACGCGTTTTGGTTGATCAGCAGATCTAAAAGAAGGTGCGGGCTGGAATGGGTCAAACTACAAGTCTGAAAGATAAATTTAAAATTTAAATAAAGATTATATTTTCAACAGACCACAAGATTTAACAAATTCTTACATAGAATTTGACAACTTAACGAGTACAACAAGTCAAATCGGGTACAAGACCAAGAAAGCCGAGATTTAGATAGATTTTAACAATCTGGGCCACAAGCCCTATTTTTTTAATTCCAGAGCTCTCAGCTTATAACCAACATATTACCAAAGGGCAGAAAACCCCTCATAACATGGAGCACTTGCTCCCGCCTAGTATAATCACGCCTCCCAGAGGCACTTTTCAAACCCAAGAAAGAGCTGGGCCGCTCTCAATTTTTCAAGCCTATTAAAGGCACCAGGACGAGGAAATTAGACAGAAGTACATGGATATGATTAGTGAGAAGTTTCGAACAGTAGCAGAAAGCAGGTTCAGGATATAGAAAGTGAATGGGTGGCATACAGGGATGCTGTAGTAGAAACAGCAAGGGAATGCCTAGGAACAACTGTGTGTAAAGATGGGAAAAGGCGAACATCTTGGTGGAATGATGAAGTGAGAGCAGCCTGTAAACGTAAAATGAAGGCTTATCACAAATGGCTCCAAACAAGGGCCGAGGCAGACAGGGATTTGTACGTAGATGAAAGAAACAGAGCGAAACAAACAGTTGTTGAATCAAAAAAGAAGTCATGGGAAGATTTTGGTAATAACCTGGAAAGGCTAGGTCAAGCAGCAGGAAAACCTTTCTGGACAGTAATAAAGAATCTTAGGAAGGGAGGGAAAAAAGAAATGAACAGTGTTTTGAGTAATTCAGGTGAACTCATAATAGATCCCAGGGAATCACTGGAGAGGTGGAGGGAATATTTTGAACATCTTCTCAATGTAAAAGAAAATCATCATGGTGGTGTTGCAAACAGCCAAGCTCATGGGGAGGAGGAAAAGGATGTTTGTGAAATTATGCTTGAGGAAGTGGAAAGGATAGTAAATAAGCTCCATTGTCATACGGCAGCAGGAATAGATAAAATCAGACCTGAAATGGTGAAGTATAGTGGGAAGGCAGGGATGAAATGGCTTCATAGAGTAGTAAAATTAGCGTGGAGTGTTGGTAAGGTACCTTCAGATTGGACAAACGTAAATGCTCCTGTCTATAAGCAAGGGAACAGGAAGGATTGCAACAACTATCGAAGTATCTCATTGATTAGTATACCAGGCAAAGTATTCACTGGCATCCTAGAAGGGAGGGTGCGTTCAGTCATTGAGAGGAAGTTGGATGAAAACCAGTGTGGTTTCAGACCACAGAGAGGCTGTCAGGATCAGATTTTCTGTATGCGCCAGGTAATGGAAAAATGCTACGAGAGGAATAGGCAGTTGTGTTTATGTTTCGTAGATCTAGAGAAAGCATATGACAGGGTACCGAGGGAAAAGATGTTCGCCATACTGGGGGACTATGGAATTAAAGGTAGATTATTAAAATCAATCAAAGGCATTTATGTTGACAATTGGGCTTCAGTGAGAATTGATGGTAGAATGAGTTCTTGGTTCAGGCTACTCACAGGAGGTAGACAAGGCTGTAATATTTCACCATTGCTGTTCATAGTTTACGTGGATCATTTGCTGAGAGGTATAAAATGGCAGGGAGGGATTCAGTTAGGTGGAAATGTAGTAAGCAGCTTGGCCTATGCTGACGACTTGGTCTTAATGGCAGACTGTGCCGAAAGCCGGCAGTCTATTATCTTGGAACTTGAAAATGGGTGAAATGAGTATGTTATGAAAATTAGCCTCTCGAAGACTAAATTGATGTCAGTAGGTAAGAAATTCAACAGAATTGAATGTCAGATTGGTGATACAAAGCTAGAACAGGTCGATAATTTCAAGTATTTAGGTTGTGTGTTCTCCCAGGATGCTAATATAGTAAGCGAGATTGAATCAAGGTGTAGTAAAGCTAATGCAGTGAGCTCGCAGTTGCGATCAGCAGTATTCTGTAAGACGAAACTATCTTTACATCGGTCTGTTTTCAGACCAACTTTGCTTTACGGGAGCGAAAGCTGGGTGGACTCAGGATATCTTATTCATAAGTTAGAAGTAACAGACATGAAAGTAGCAAGAATGATTGCTGGTAAAAACAGGTGGGAACAATGGCAGGATGGTACTCGGAATGAGGAGATAATGGCTAATTTAGGAATGAACTCGATGGATGAAGCTGTACGCATAAACCGGTTTCGGTGGTGGGGTCATGTGAGGCGAATGGAGGAGGATACGTTACCTAGGAGAATAATGGACTCTGTTATGGAGGGTAAGATAAGTAGAGGGAGACCAAGACGACGATGGTTAGACTCGGTTTCTAATGATTTAAAGATAAGAGGTATAGAACTAAATGAGGCCACAACACTAGTTGCAAATCGAGGATTGTGGCGACGTTTAGCAAATTCTCAGAGGCTTGCAGACTGAACGCTGAAAGGCATAACAGTCTATAATGATAATGTATGTATGTATGTATGTATGTATGTATGTATGCATGTATGTATTAAAGGCATTACCTAGACTTAAGAATTCACTGCCTTCAAGACACAACTTACAATTATAAACAGGGGTATCTCGTACCCAATCTACTGGGCCTTCGTGGAAAAAGAACAAATTAATTAAATGACCCCAAATTACCAAGATGAATGGAGGTGTGAACTTGCACTCCTACATGAAGCTTGTTAAAACCTAAGTGGTGCTAGGCCGATCAGCAGGGGCTATTTCCATACTATGGAGGTGACACGTATACAGAATAAATTTAACACATTAAGAAGGAATATAGGAACGGTTACAAAAACGTAGTCACCTCAAATTCAAGATGAAGGGGAGCTCGAGAGGGTAAGGTACTCTCTATCCCCGATTTACAGTTAAAGTTACATGAAAATTTTACAAAGACCGGAATGATATGTTTCAATGGATTGTTTACATATTAAAGTTTTCGGACCTGTCCCGAGGGTTAAACTGCTGAGCTAGCAAGAAATAAAGATGTTAAACGGCCATTACCTTGTTGAAGAACGGCTGCCTAAAGAAAGAGGCGCTTCCCGTCCTCTGCTACATATCCACACGCTGAGCTAGATGTTGTTCGAGTGGCCAAGAGCCGTGATAAATCAGCAGTTTTTAAACCCTCGTGGAAGATTCGAGACCTTTCATGAATAATTAAGACACACCCACTCAACTTTATTGGGTAGCTAAAAGTTACACATCAACATCGAAGAAGAAAGACACCATTGGTCAAAAATTAATTAAAGAAATTCGGGATTGGCTGAGTTCAAAACTGGCGGAAAGAAAGATTAATATTGCCAACCCAAAAAATGAAAGAACAAAATTTAGTAAAGACAAACCTTCCAATACAGAACTTCTTCAAAAATTTCCTTCCCTTCGCACCAGGGTGCATGATCATAGTTTTTTAGTAGAGACATCTGTCAGAGAAAGTCCACACTTCTTCATCAACCAAAAAAACAGAAACAAATCGAAATACACACAGTGGCATCTTCTGAGGAACTGTTGAATTAATTCAGTTGTTAAAGTTCAGAGTTTCTCCGGTAGAGAAGTAGAGGTGTACAGCCGGTAACTTTGGTGTCGGTCTGCTCTTCTATAACTTGAAAACTACTGGATATATTTCCACCAAACTTCATATTTGGAATCCACCTGTCCTTGGGTAGGGTTTAGCGTAAACATTGTTTCTAAATCCCTGAAATGACTGTGGGTTTTTACGAAACCGAAACTGTGATTTTGCACTCCCTCAGAATGTACACAACCAAACTTAATGGAAATCTGCCTGTCTTAATGAAAATTAATTTCTAAACCTTTATTCTCAAGCGGATCATTTCGATAACAGGATTAATAAGGGAGATATCATTAACGGACCGTTTTTCGGTACAAATCCCACCAGAGCGGGTGCGTGTAAAGCGTATTTCTTACAGCTTGAAAACTACTGAAGATATTTGAACCTAACTTGATATTTAGCATCCACCTGTCCAAGGGAAGGTTTTAAAGTCAATACCATTTCAAATTCCCGGAACTGACTGGGGTTTTATAGGGAAACGAAATGGTGAGTTTACTCTCCCACAATATATAACGTACAAGACCAACCTGACTGGAAATAGACTAAACTTGATGGAAATCAATTCTAAACATTTTATGTGTATTTTTCGACAGGAGGATTAATAAGTTATCATGAAAGGTAGGTTTCTCAAGTTAAGTCCAGCGGACATGGCCCTAAAGGTGTTATATATGGAGCAGATTCCTTATCTATCTACATAAATTATATCGTAACGACAGTGTGCCTCTGCATTGACTATTTTGGCGAAATTTTTGTACAGATATCCGTTTAAGGGGTCATAATGACCATCTGCATATTTTTAGCTATAGTTTCCTGAAAGTCCTCTAAATTTTACCCCTCTCGCCCAAAAACAAGATTGCCTCACAATCTACCACACGAGTTGGAAAATTGAAACTAAGCAAAATTATACGTTTTAGCCGGTAACCTACAGAAAATTTTCAAGATCTTATAATTTTTCACTTTTTATGCCAAAGAATATCGAAATATGGAGGCATTTTATTGGGGGTGCAGACCTTCGTTTCGAGGTATTTCGCAGCTAAACTGTAAGTTCTATCACAAAACGGATGACATGATCTCCGTTCAATTTGGAGTGATCTACAACTTTGGTCCTGCGACATTTTGTCGTCTCTCTCTCCCTTATAGGGTAGATTTGGCTGTATATTTCGATTGTTCGTAAATGTTGTGCTTTTTACACGTATGTTACTTAGACTGACACGCTTATAGGAAAGCAAGAGTCATAAAATTTAGCACGCACACTGACACAACCAATGGCTATATGCGAACCAAATTTCATGATTCTAGCTTCCACATAACTATGTAAAAAATAAGGTAAAATAATAAAAAATTACACAAATTTCAACCCATTCGTGTATCGTAACTCAATGGAACACACCAATATGGGAGAGACGAGAAATGTTTTTAAGACCAGACATGTAGATCGATAAAAGGGACGTCTGGGGAGCAAAACGTTTGTTGGTATGATATACCGTTCAGGAGCAGTAAATCTCGAAATGAAGAATTGCACTTAACACCGTGCTCGTGCTTATCTGCCCTCTATCTAAATAACATCGTAACGACCGTCTGGCTGTACAATGACTATTTTGGCGGAATTCCCGTACAGTTATCTGTTTCAGGTGTAATAATGACCATCTACATATTTCTTAGCTTTGGTGTCTGTTTGTTTATCTGTTTGATTGTGTGAGTTCTTGTAACTTGAAAACCACTGAATATATTTCTACCAAACTTGATATTTAGAAGCCACCTGTCCTTGAGAAGGTTTTAGGGCCAATATTATTGCCGAATACCTAAACTTACTGGGGGTTTATCTGAAACCGAAACCATGATTTTGCACTGCCTCAAAATATGTACAACCGAAATAATGGAAATCTACAATCCTTAATGGAAATCCTTTGGAAAACATTTTTTCTCATGTGAATTTTGCTACAGGAGATATCAGATATCATGAACGTTCGGTTTTGCAGGCTAAGTAAAGCGGACTTAGCCCAAAAGGTGTTGTAAGTGGAGCAGATTCCTTATCTATCTATATAAATATAATCGTAACGACTGTATGTGTCTGTACATTGACTATTTTGGTGAAGTTTTCATACAGCTACACATTTGAGGGGTAATAATGACCATCTGCATATTTTTGGTGTACTTCCCTGAAAGTCCTAATATTTGCTCCCCTCAACCAAAATTAAGATTGCGGCATAATCTGCCAGACGAGCAAGAAAATTGAAATTTGGCAAAATTATACGTTTTAAGCTGTAACGGACAGAAAACATCCAAGATCGTTAAATTGTTCACTTTTTATCCCCGAAGAACACCGAAATATTGAGTCAATTTTAATGATGGTGCAGACCTTCGTTTCGAGGTATTTCGTAGAATAAACGGGAAGCCGTTTCTCATAACGGATGGCACAATCTCCGTTCAATTTGTAGTGATCTTCAACCTTGGTCTTATGACTTTTCGTCGTATCTGTATCCCTTATACGTTAGCTTCGTCTAAATATCTTGATTTTAAGAAAATTTGGAATTTTTACATTCCTAATTCATTTTTTCAATCACTTACAGGAAAGATACAATCATCAAACTCTACATGAACATTGGTCCACTCAATACCCATATGTGAGCCAAATGCTATGTCACATAATTATCCGAAAAGTAATGCAATGTAAGATAATCTTACACAAATTTCAACGTATTCAGCGTCTCTAACTCAATCTGACCCATGAATAGATTAGATGCGAGAAAATATCATAGGACCAGCCATTTAGGCCACTAAATACTGCGTCTTATGGTACAATCCGTTTAGCAACAGTTAATCTGTAAATGAAGGTCTGCAATAATTTCAACATGCATATACTTTCGTATGTCGATTTATTTATATTCATTGATGTCGATTTGTAGCGATCGAGAAAGGGTGTGTCTGGTATTGTAATCAGGACTCCCCACAACGAATTTGACTTTCGGTAGGAATGGTGTCCTCCTCCAACTCCTGTGTAACTGGCATTAGTAAGGGGCCTACCACTGTAATGAGTAATTCACATCTCGATTTGACTTGCAGAAGGCAAGTGAGCGTGCAATTTTCTACAAAACTCCCCCACCCGAATGCGATTGGCTGTAGCGAAGGGTGCCCACCATTATAAACACGTGTATCCATCTAAAATGTGACTAGCATTAGGCATAGTGGCCTGCTATTTTAATGGAAACTCACCAACATAGTGTGACTGGCAATAAGCTGGCTGGCAGAAGAAAAAAAGGCCTGTCATTATAATGATAACTAAACAACCCAATTTGACTGGTAGTAGGGAAGTTGACTGCTATTACAATAAAAACTCCTCAAGTGGAATCTGTCTGGAAGTAGGAAAGGAGGCCTGCCGTTTTAACGAAAACTCCCCAAATCGATTGTGACCGCGCAGTAGGCAATGGGGCCTGCAGTTATAATGTAAACTTCCCAAATCGATTGTGAATGACAGTAGGCAAGTGAGCCTGCTTTTATCATCACATCTCCGCAACCCACACTTTACATTGGAAACGACGTATGGGGACCTCCCCACATTATTTCTCGGATAACGCTAAGGGACATGCAATTTTAAAACAATCTTATTTACTGCACGCACAGGATTTACTTCGATATCCGTATACAATGTAGAATACCGTAGCGAAGCACGGGTACATTTGCTAGTAGACAATATAGTACTGGAAAGGTGAGTAGTATGGCAAAGCAACTATGAGCTGCAACATAACAATTTCAACAGAATCAAGCAGGGAACACCATCGGTAAGAAATATACGACTGCGCGAAAATCGTCCATGGTGTCTGGAAATACCCCACCATTATCACAACCGTGAGAACAACAAATTGCGATGGCGGAGAATGCAGGGAAGGAGGCTAGGAGCAACCGACGCGAAATCGGGAAGTTGTGGGTTCGGATCCCACCGGTGTCCGGCTGGCCATTTTTGTTCTGTACATAACATCTCTTCAACACGTACTGAGCCACACCCACCCTACCTAAAGAACACACACAGTGAATCACGACCATCGTAGGGAAACAAATTAGCCGTGGATCCCCGATCAGGAAGGGCGAAAGACACAGCCCTGAGCTGAAAACGTTATTCTGCTCAAACAATTCAAGCTAGCAACTAACACTACTTCGAGTAAAAATCCGTATAAATGATAGATTAGAATTTATTGTAAGGTAACGTAAATCAAAGGGATTAATTTAATGAAATAATCAGTAATAATAACAGGGTAATACATACATACTCGGCGTCAGCCCAAAAGACAATCGTACCAAGGTTTCGTGACCTCATGCATAGGGCACAGTTACTCTTGAGATGTTAGCATTTATTCAACCACCGACCTCGCTAATCAAAACTGCGAGCTGGATATCATTTACTCAATCTTTATTCGATCTTTCCTTCGGCGAGGAATAGAAACTCAATTTCAAGCGTGGGAGTCATTTATCTATATCAAACCCCTTTTTTCTCTTTTATTTATTTAACAATACCTCTCTCATATCGATTCCCACACGCCAAGGAGCAGATTAAATAATAAAGTGATAAAATCAGAGAACTGCCAGACAAAGGAAATTATCCAAGAGAGGCAAAGACAATGCTCCATGGAGCAATGAACGGAAAACAAAACAATAAGAGTAACATGGACCAGCCCATGGCTATGAAAGATATAAACCTATACGGCGAGCTCAAGGTCGTAAACGACTAGGACGCCACCAAAAAATAAAGACTTCGCACCCAAGAGAAAAAGAAGCGCGCTAGGAAACGAATATGCATTAATTCAACAGACCGATACGTCATCTTGGCACTCAGCTCATTCATCTACACATTCATTCAATCACGCGATCCTTTTGCCCCCAAAGGCAAAATAATTCCGACAGACTGGTGCGAATAAATAAAATCAAGGCAACTCGTAGAGTGCAATTCAACATTTCATTAATAAGGTCTCACGTCAATAGTAGATATATAGCTCACCTAGGGCAAATGAGAGTCACGCGTAGATCATCACCTACATACTGCGTACGGCTAGAACAGACCTTCCGGCCGACACACAGACCATACCTCCAAATAATGGCAAAATGTTTCATCGAGAAACTCATTTAAAACAAACAGAGACCAGATTTTGACGCACAATAATCACCTTCTCAAATCACACACATGCCATTCTCGCCCCGAGTACCAAGATGGGTATCGGTCGGCCATAACAAAAAAGGAAAAGAAAACCGATAATATACAAAGGAATCAAATTCAAAATGTTCCATTACCTCCTACATCTCTTCATTCACCGGCATAAATAGCACATTTAATTCACGGAGAAGATATTGCAAAGGTCTCGCCGAGAAAAGAACGTCGAAATACATATTCTATTGGAACAGTCAGATACCTACTCTTGGAGACATCGGTAAAATAACATTGGAAACCAAGCTAAATTACCATGTTTCAGCACTAAATGTATGTAACACGACCTAATAGGTAGAAAGTCGGTTTCGATTAAAATGCGGTCGTGAAAATTCAATATTCATTGACTTGGCCACCAACGGGCGACGTAAACGCACTCTACAGTGTGATGGCAGTAGTGCAAGACAGTAGTATAATTGGGTGGTTCGGCCGCCTCCTCCTCCTCCCGCGGCGCGGGAAATTTGAATTCTGGCGGGAAATATGAATTTTGGCGGGAGATTTGAATTTGTAAACAAAGCCACGTGCTTTTTGACAGCTGTCATCGACAACAACGCATCGCTAACCTCACTGCTGCCATCTTGACGGGCCTAAACCTCACTAGTGCCAACTTAACCTAACTAGCGTGAGGTAAACAAAGCCACGTGTTTTTTGACAGCCACGTGCTTTTTGACAGACAACAACGCATCGCTAACCTCAGTACTGCCATCTTGACGGGCCTAAACCTCAGTGGTACCAACTTAACCTAACTAGCGCGAGGTAAACAAAGCCACGTGTTTTTTGACAGACAACAACGCATCGCTAACCTCAGTACTGCCATCTTGACGGGCCTAAACCTTAGTGGTACCAACTTAACCTCACTAGCGCGTGGTAAACAAAGCCACGTGCTTTTTTGACAGCTGTCATCCGCCATCTTTAATCCAGAGAGAACAGTGCTGCAATCTTTAGTTGAAATGTGGTGACGGCAAATTCCACGTGCTCTTGTTTGGAAAAAAATTCACGTGCTATTTTCTGACAGCTGTCATCCGCCATCTTGCATCACAAACCTCAGTGCTACACTCTTTAGCTAGATAGCTTTGAAATGTGGTGGCGGCAAATTCTACATGCTCTTGTTTGGAAACCAACCTATGCGCTTTTTTGACAGCTATCATCCGCCATCTTTAATCCAGAGAGCACCGTGCTGCCATCTTTAGCTAGATACCTAAGAAATGTGGTGGCGGCAAATTCCACGTGCTCTTGTTTGGAAACAAACCCATGTGCTTTTCTGACAGCTGTCATCCACCATCTTTAATCCAGAGAGAACAGTGCTGCACTCTTTAGTTGAAATGTGGTGGTGGCAAATTCCACGTGCTCTTGTTTGGAAACAAACCCATGTGCTTTTCTGTCATCCACCATCTTTAATCCAGAAAGAACAGTGCCGCACTCTTTAGTTGAAATGTGGTGGCGGCAAATTCCACGTGCTCTTGTTTGGAAACAAACCCATGTGCTTTTTTGACAGCTGTCATCCACCATCTTTAATCCAGAGAGAACAGCGCTGCACTCTTTAGTTGAAATGTGGTGGTGGCAAATTCCACGTGCTCTTGTTTGGAAACAAACCTATG
Source organism: Anabrus simplex (assembly GCF_040414725.1). Lineage (NCBI taxonomy): Eukaryota > Metazoa > Arthropoda > Insecta > Orthoptera > Tettigoniidae > Anabrus > Anabrus simplex. Next base: position 83,029,163 of record NC_090274.1, on the reverse strand, counting down.
CGCTTTTCTGTCAGCTGTCATCCACCATCTTTAATCCAGAGAGAACAGTACCGCACTCTTTAGTTGAAATGTGGTGGTGGCAAATTCTACGTGCTCTTGTTTGGAAACAAATTCTACGCGCTCTTCAGCTGTCATCCACCATCTTTAATCAAGAGAGCACCGTGCTGCCCTCTTTGTGGTGGCGGATAATTTGAAAAATTATTTTCGACAAGCAGCCATCTTTAATCCAAAGAGAACAGTGTTGCCCTCTTTAGCTACTTACCTTTGAGGCGGTTAATTTGAAAAATTCTTTTCGACAAGCAGCCATCTTTAATCCAGAGAGAACAGTGGTGCCCTCTTTAGCTACTTACCTTTGAGGCGGTTAAGTTGAAAAATTATTTTCGACAAGCAGCCATCTTTAATCCAGAGAGAACAGTGCTGCCCTCTTTAGCTACTTACCTTTGATCGGTTAATTTGAAAAATTCTATTTAACAAGCTGCCATCTTTAATGAAAAGAGCATCGTGGTGCTATCTTGCGGGTAATATTTTACGTCACAGCTGTCATCCGCCATCTTGCATTGCTAACCTTAGTGCTGCTCTCTTTAGCTACTTACCTTTGAAACAAAAAATCTATTTGACAAGCTGTCACCCGCCATCTTGCATCGCAAACCTCAGTGCTGCACTCTATGTAGTGGCGGATAATTTGAAAAAATCTTTATGACAGGCAGCCATCTTTAATCCAGAGAGAACAGTGCTGCCATCTTTAGCTACTGCCATCTTACATCGCTTACCTCGCTGCTGCACACTTTAGTTGAAATGTGGTGGCGGTTAATTCGAACAAGTTTAATCACGCATCGGGCAAGCTAGAGTAAGGACGTGCTGCAGTGATGACGTCATTGTGCATGTTTAGACCCGTTCGTTGACTAAAAGCTTTAGTCTTCGAGAAACAGTGATAGAGTGTGGAGTGCAAACATGACGAAAACATTAATAGTTGATGTGCAAGGCTTTAAAGTAAACGGAAACAAATTTGTGTTTAAAGAGGTCGCTGTGTTAGATTGCAGTGTGTTGTGGGCTCCAAAACTTGTTAGTTTAGTATTTAGTCCACCGTTCCCTTACTGTTTGCAAACAGATGAAGATAAAAAGCAGACTCAGTGGATTGAAAACAATTTAGGTTTGAAGTGGGAAGAAAAAGGAATACCTTATCGTTTTCTACCTTTAATGATGAATGCACATTTGTCAAGAGCAGATGTTGTTCTTTTAAAGGGTTGTGAAAAGAAAGAATGGTTGCGTGAGTTTCTACCATCATCATGTGAAGTTATCGACATGCATGAATTGGGGTGCCCATCATTTAAAACTCTTCCGAAAGAGCATAGCAGAGAAACAAGTAAACAGTCTTTACAACATGTATGCATGCTCTTTGATTGGTTGTGTCGCAGTGCATGCCGGGAAGTGAACAACATATGTAAACTGCAGTGTCGAAATAACCTTAGTGTAAAAGAAACATTTCTAGAGTAAAGACATCATGTCATTTCTAACAGATACTAAGTGTAACGCAGTTGAAAAGGCGATCGTAAAGTTTTATGCATGCAAAAAGAAACTAAACACTTACTGAAGAAGAGTTAAATGCATTACCAAAGGCATATTTGGTTAATGTAGCTGCGAATGCTGTAAAGAAGATTTGGGAAAAGGTGCCTCGTGAGTGGACTCAAGATCCTGTTTTGTCAGAGCTTCAAACGTGCAGTTTACATCATGAACACGTGAGTTTAGCTAGAAGACATTCTGTGAGACAGTGCCGTACATGTCAACTAATTAAACTGTATCACGGACCTAAAACTAACGAGTTGTCTTCGCGTATAAACACTTATCATGGCTGTGGAGAGAGTAAACAAGGAAAAGGTGAAGAAACGTGCTGGGAGAAAGATGAGGAAGCATGTTGGGCGTGGACTCATCAATAGAGTGATTGATCTTCTTTTCTTCGTGCTTCATCTCCCCTGCGGCCCTAGAACACGTTCGCCTGATACGTAGTTACATGCTGCCTGCATAGAGTATGTCTTGTAGCTGTTAAAATCTGCTTCGTAAAGTTATGCTGTGTGTGTATGTGTTATTACCTAGTGCTTTAGCTGCTCAGAAGAATATAGCAGCACTTGTCGTTGTTGGTGCAATAAAACGAAAACTGAGTGTCAAAGACCGTAACATAAACAAAGGATAAAAATGTATGTATATAGTCTAAAATAAATATGAATTGTCAAAACATATTACAGGTGTTGTTTAATCCTACAGCATGTCCTAGTGACTTAGAAGAAAGGAAACGTAGAGGATTAAAAGAAAACACACATAAGATTTAAAGTACATCCTCTTTATTAATCCATGAATTAAAGCTGTTATTAAAACCAAGCCATTTAACATACAGTTTATTACCACGACGTCGAATAACACGTTCAACTAAATAGTGATCAGGATATTTTGTTTTCTGCAGTTCTTCGATGTAGAATCCTCCTTCAATAGGCTGTCCTCTGAGATCGCGAAGTAAATACGTAACTGGATTAGTAAGCTTAACACTTCTGATTTGAAAAATTTCAGTGCTCCAGTTAGGTGTGTATCCTTTTGCAAAGATAGACTTGTGTTTGCTGATGCGAACGAAATCACCTTCTTTAAAGCGATGGCGACGCGGATCAGCTGTTTTAATTACAAGATGAATAGCATTTATACGAGGTGTATTCTTTGTAACAAGACGTGGCTTTGTTCCGATAGTGCGATGAGGTGTATCGTTGTAGGTAGATAAAAGTCTAGGTAGCAGATCAATCCAACGATATGAACCTTGCGCTGTAAATTCTCGCCACATCATTGTTTTGAGTGTACGATTAAAGCGTTCTACAACACTTGCCTTGAGATTGCTGAACGTAGAGTAGTGTTGAATGCCAAGTAACTTGAGGTAAGAAGAAAAATCCTTGTTGTAAAACTCTTTACCTTGATCAGTTTGAAGAAGCCTTGGGCAGTGTTTCGATTCTTCAACAATATATTTAAATGCTTCTTTAACTTGAGCTGCTGTTTTAGAACGCACGGGTTGTGCAAAAGCAAACTTTGAGTACACATCGATAACAGTAAGTAGATACTTATACCCCTTATTACTGGAGGCATATGGAATCATTTCTACTAAGTCTGCTTGCCAGAGATCATCTTTTCCTCGTGTAATAACGCGTCTGCGACAGTAGGTGCGACGTGCTGGTTTATGTAACTCATGTGCGATGTTTACCTTTACAGGTGAGATCTTCTCTTGACGAGCCATTACAAAATAATACCGGCATAACGTAGTTCTCTTTAGTAGTATAATATACGGGTTCGGCCGCCACCGCCACCTCCGGCTCTCGGGAGAGGCCTCCTCCTCAGCCAGTGGCCTCCTCCTCCTCAGCCAGTGGCCTCCCAGTGGCCACCTCCTCCTCCTCCTCAGCCAGTGGCCTCCCAGTGGCCTCCTCCACCTCAGCCAGAGGCCTCTTCCAGTGCTGCCAACTTAACCTAACTAGCGCGAGATAAACAAAGCCACGTGCTTTTTGGCAGACAACAACGCACCGCTAACCTCAGTACTGCCATCTTGACGGGCCTAAACCTCAGTAGTGCCAACTTAACCTCACAAGCGCGAGGTAGACAAAGCCACGTGCTTTTTGACAGCCACGTGCTTTTTGACAGATTTGTAAACAAAGCCACGTGCTTTTTGACAGCTGTCATCGACAACAACGCATCGCAAACCTCAGTACTACCATCTTGACGGGCCTAAACCCCAGTAGTGCCAACTTAACCTAACTAGCATGAGGTAAACAAAGCCACGTGTTTTTTGACAGCCACGTGCTTTTTGACAGACAACAACGCATCGCTAACCTCAGTACTGCCATCTTGACGGGCCTAAACCTTAGTGGTACCAACTTAACCTCACTAGCGCGAGGTAAACAAAGCCACGTGCTTTTTGACAGCCACGTGCTTTTGACAGATTTGTAAACAAAGCCACGTGCTTTTTGACAGACAACAACGCATCGCAAACCTCAGTACTGCCATCTTGACGGGAATAAACCTTAGTGGTACCAACTTAACCTAACTAGCATGAGGTAAACAAAGCCACGTGCTTTTTGACAGCTGTCATCCGCCATCTTTAAACCACAAAGCACTGTGCTGCCCTCTTTATCGCAGTAGCTGCAAAATTCGTCACCTGTCATCCGCAGTGCTGCCATCTTGACGGGTCTAAACCTTAGTGCTACCAACTTAACCTAACTAGCGTGAGGTAAACAAAGCCACGTGTTTTTTGACAGCTGTCATCCGCCATCTTTAATCTATAGAGCACAGTGCTGCCCTCTTTAGCTACTTACCTTTGAAATGTGGTGGCGGATAATTTGAAAAATGCTTTTTGACAGCAGCCATCTTTGTACACCGTGCTGCCCTCTTTAGCTAGATACCTGTGGTGGCAGACAATTTCACGTGACAGCAGCCATCTTTAATCAAGAGAGCACCGTGCTGCCCTCTATGTGGTGGCGGCAATTTGAAAAATTCTACATTCTCTTGTTTGGAAACAAACCCATGCGCTTTTTTTGACAGCTGTCATCCGCCATCTTTAATCCAGAGAGCACCGTGCTGCCCTCTTTAGCTACTTACCTTTGAAATGTGGTGGCGGCAAATTCCACGTGCTCTTGTTTGGAAACAAAGCCATGTGCTTTCTTGACAGCTGACATCCGCCATCTTTAATCTATAGAGCACAGTGCTGCCCTCTTTATCGTAGTAGATGTAAATTCGTCACAGCTGTCATCCGCAGTGCTGCCATCTTGACGGGTCTAAACCTTAGTGCTACCAACTTAACCTCACTAGCGTGAGATAAACAAATCCACATGCTTTTTTGACAGCTGTCATCCACCATCTTTAATCTATAGAGCACAGTGCTGCCCTCTTTAGCTACTTACCTTTGAGGCGGATAATTTGAAAAATGCTTTTTGATAGCAGCCATCTTTGAGCACCGTGCTGCCCTCTTTAGCTAGATACCTGTGGTGGCAGGCAATTCCGCGTGACAGCAGCCATCTTTAATCATGAGAGCACCGTGCTGCCCTCTACGTGGTGGCGGCAATTTGAAAAATTCTACATGCTCTTGTTTGGAAACAAACTCACGTGCTTTTTTCTGACAGCTGTCATCCGCCATCTTGCATCACAAACCTCTGTGCTGCGCTCTTTAGCTAGATACCTTTGAAATGTGGTGGCGGCAATTTGAAAAAAATCTATGTGCTCTTGTTTAGTAAACAAAGCCACGTGCTTTTTTTGACAGCTGTCATCCACCATCTTTAATCAATAGAGCACTGTGCTGCTATCATGCGGGTAATTTCATCACCTGTCATCCGCCATCTTTAATCTACAGAGCACCGTGCTGCTCTCTGTAGTAGCGGGCAATTTGAAAAGTTCTGTTAGCTGTCATCCGCCATCTTTAATCAAGAGAGCACCGTGCTGCCATCTATGTGGTGGCGGCAAATTCCACGTGCTCTTGTTTAGTAAACAAACTCACGCGCTTTTTTGTCAGCTGTCATCCGCCATCTTTGAGCACAGTGCTACACTCTTTAGTTGAAATATGGTGGTGGATAATTTAAAAAGAAAAATTCTACAGCAGCCATCTCTCGACGCTAATTGCACAAGATGGTGGCTATACATGACTCCTTAAAGGTGCTTATGCAAGATGGCCGCTATACATAGACTCCCTTGGGTTGCTTGCGCAAGATGGCGGTTATACATGGCTCCTTTTGAAATATGGTGGCGGATAATTTAAAAAGAAAAATTCTACATCAGCTATCTCTCGACGCTAATTGCACAAGATGGTGGCTATACATGACTCCTTAAAGGTGCTTATGCAAGATAACCGCTATACATAGACTCCCTTGGGATGCTTGCGCAAGATGGCGGTTATACATGGCTCCTTATGAGACGCCCTAGAGATGCTTGCGCAAGATGGCGGTTGCTCTTATGAGGTGGCTTAAGGGTCCTTGCACAAGATGACTAGAGACGCCCTAAGGATGCTTGCGCAAGATGGCGGACACAAGATGGCGGCTATACACAACTCCTTATGAGACGCTTTAAGGGTGCTTGCGCAAGATGGCTGCTGCTCTTAGCTTAGAGGCTAACGTGTCGTGCTAGTTCGATTCATTAAATTTGGGGTTTAAATGCAAAATGTTAAATATCTCGAAAGCAGTGTATCGTAGAGCAAAACGGACAAAATTTTTCTGACCAATGATTTAACAGCTGCTGTTATGCATGCGGTGGAGGGCAATTTGAAATTCTATGTGCTTAATCAACAGAGCACCCTGCTGCCCTCTTTGGCTGAAATGTGGTGGTGGATAATTTGAAAAATTCTTTTGACAGCTATCATCCTTAAACAATGGCGACTATACATAGGCTGTTAAGGCCTTATCATGCTCCTCCTCCTCCTCCTCCTCCTCCTCCTCCTCCTCCTCCTTCTCTACCTCCTCCTCCGCCTCTTATGTCAAGGCATAGCTTTATATCGAACAAGTTTAAACCTGCATCGCGAAGGCAAGCGTGTGCAGCGATAACATTATTGTGCATGTTTAGACTTTCGAAACATAAGAAGAGTAGAATCAAACGCTGTACTAGATACGACATGTGATCAGAACATTGATTGATGCGTTCAGAAAACAAAATAAGTGATCAAGACTAGAATCGAACACTGTACTCAATACATCATGTGTTTAGAATATGTCATGGGATACCCTTGATCAGATTGAAACATAACAAGACTAGAATAGAACACTGTAATCGATGTTGTTAACTTCAACATGTGATCAGAACATTGATTGATGTGTTCAGAACACAAAATAAGTGATCATGACTAGAATTGAACACTGTACTCGATACAACATGTGATCAGAACATTGATCGATGTGTTCAGAACACAAAATAAGTGATCAAGACTAGAATCGAACACTGTACTCAATACAACATGTGTTTAGAACATGTTAGGGGGTACTACAACCTCATCGATCGCTATCAGCAAGAACGCTTGTACTTTGTTAAGTGTAGAAAATTAATCTTTATTGGTAAATGGTTTTATGTTCAGAACAAGGAATGGAACCTAGGGGTTACGTCTTACCTAATAAAATCCCCGAGGTGCGATGAGTTACGTTTTTCGAACTAGTGTTTGGAACACTGAACTTTTCAAGATGGCAAGAGTGAGGTTAGCAATGTTCTGTTGTTGGATTTTAAATTCCGCGCTGTAACATGCATAAGGTGGCAGCCTTGAGGTTTACCGCCGTAAAGATGGCAAGAGTGAGGTTAGCGACGTTCTGTTGTTGGATTTTAAATTCCGCGCTATAACATGCATAAGGTAGCAGCCTTGAGGTTTACCGCCGTAAAGATGGCAGCAGTGCGGTTAGCGACGCTCTATTGTCCTTCAATGTGAGGTTAGGGTCCGTCAAGAAGACAGCTGTCAAAAGAAGCACGTGGCTTGGTTTACTAAACAAGAGTACGTGGTCGTGACGTCACGGTCACGTAGTATGCTGCTTCAGCATGCAAAGTTCAATGTCTACACCTACGTAGTAAACACTCTGCTATGTTCACAAAATTTTTACTCATAACTTTTTTTATGCTTTAAGTTCGTGCACATTGGTTATGTTAAGATAGCAGCACACTTACAAGCGATGGTCACGTGCTCTAGTAGAAGATGCATGCATTATCAAAAGATGATATGTACACGCTTTTAAACCTTGCTATTCTTACCGCTGCCATGTTCGCAAGATTTTCAAAGATCGCTATTCTTTATGCTTTAAGTTCGTTCGCATAGGTCATGCTAAAGTAGCAGAGCGAACACATGCGAACGTTGTACATTCTAGCGGGATGTGTTTAGTACGAGAGTTGATGCATGCAAAATCGATAGGTGTTGTGTACACACTTTGAAACTTAACTATTCACCGTGCTTTAAATCCGTGCACATAGGTTATGCTAAGATAGCAGCACACTCTAGCGGGAGAAGTTTTGTACTCTAGTTGAAGCATGTACAATCGATAGGCAATGCGTACACGGTTTTAAAATATTGCTATTCTTCCTGCTGCTGCTATGTTCACAATATTTTTATACATCTTTATTCTTTATGCTTTACGTTCATGTGTATAAGTTATACTAAGTTAGCAGCATACTTATAAGGTTGTCGCACACTCTAGTTGAAGAAGTTTAATACGAAAGTCGATGCACGCAAAATCGATAGGTGATGTGTACACGCTTTGAACTTGGGTATTCTTTATGCTTTAACTTCATGCACATAGGTTATGTTAAGATTGCAGCACACACAAGCGATGATCGCACGCTGTTGTGGAAGAAGTTTAGTACAAGAGTTAATGCGTGCAAAATTGACTGGTGTTGTGTACACGCTATTCTTTGTGCTTTAAGTTCACGCACATAGGTAGCAGCACACAATTGCGAACGTGGTACACTCTAGCGGTAGAAGTTTAGTACGATAGTCGATGCATGCAAAATCGATAGGTGATGTGTACATGCTTTGGAGCATAGCTATTCTTTGTGCTTTAACTTTATACACATACGTTAGCAATACACATATGCGATCGTTGTACACTCTGGCGATAAAAAAATAGTCGATGCATGCAAAATCAATAGGTGATGTGTACACGCTGTTAAACATCGTTATTTGTTATGCTTTAAGTTCGCGCTTATAGGTTATGCTAAGATAGGAGTACAATCTAGCGGAAGAAGTTCAGGGTGATGTGTACACGCTTTGAAACATGGTTATTCTTTGTACTTTAAGTTCATGCACATAGGTTATGCTAAGGTAGCAGCACAATCTAGAGGAAGAAGTTGATACGTGTATAATCGATATTCAATGCGTACATGCTTTTAAAACATTGCTATTCTTACTGCTGCTGCTGCTATGTTCACAAGATTTTTATACATCAGTATTCTTTATGCTTTAAGTTCATGCGTATAAGTTATACTAAGTTAGCATCATACGTATAAGGTTGTTGCACGCTCTAGTGGAAAAAGTTTTGTAAGAAAGACGATGCATGCAAAATCGATAGGTGATGTGTACACGCTTTGAACTTGGGTATTCTTTATGCTTTAACTTCATGCACATAGGTTATGTTAAGATTGCAGCACACACAAGCGATGATCGCACGCTGTTGTGGAAGAAGTTTAGTACAAGAGTTAATGCGTGCAAAATTGACTGGTGTTGTGTACACGCTATTCTTTGTGCTTTAAGTTCACGCACATATGTAGCAGCACACAATTGTGAACGTTGTACACTCTAGCGGTAGAAGTTTAGTACGATAGTCGATGCATGCAAAATCGATAGGTGATGTGTACACGCTTTGGAGCATAGCTATTCTTTGTGCTTTAACTTTATACACATACGTTAGCAATACACATATGCGATCGTTGTACACTCTGGCGGTAAAAAAATAGTCGATGCATGCAAAATCAATAGGTGATGTGTACACGCTGTTAAACATCGTTATTTGTTATGCTTTAAGTTCGCGCGTATAGGTTATGCTAAGATAGGAGTACAATCTAGCGGAAGAAGTTCAGGGTGATGTGTACACGCTTTGAAACATGGTTATTCTTTGTACTTTAAGTTCATGCACATAGGTTATGCTAAGGTAGCAGCACAATCTAGAGGAAGAAGTTTAGTACGAGAGTCGATGCTTGCAAAATCGATAAGTAATATGTACACGCTTTGAAACATGGCTATTCTTTGTACTTTAAGTTCATGTGTATAAGTTATACTAAGATAGCAGCACAATCTAGCGCAAGAAGTTTAGTACGATATTTGATGCATGCAAAATCGATAGGTGACGTGTACACGCTTTATAACATGGTTATTCTTCGTACTTTAAGTTCATGCGTATAGGTTAGGCTAAGATAGCAGCACAGTCTAACGTAAGAAGTTTAGTACGAGAGTCGATGAATGCGAAATCGATAGGTGATGTGTACACGCTTTGAAACATGGCTATTCTTTGTACTTTAAATTTATAGGTATAGGTTATGCTAAGATAGCAGCACAATCTAGCGGAAGAAGTTTAGTATGAGATTCGATGCATGCAAAATCGATAAGTAATGTGTACACGCTTTGAAACGAGGCTATTCTTTGTACTTTAAGTTCATGCGTATAAGTTATGCTAAGATAGCAGCAGAATCTAGTGGATGAAGTTTAGTGCGATATTTGATGCATGTGAAATCGATAGGTAATGTGTACACGCTTTGAAACATGGCTATTCTTTGCACTGTAAGTTCATGTGTATAAAATTATGCTAAGATAGCAGCACAATCTAGCGGAAGAAGTTTAGTACGAGAGTCGATGCATGTAAAATCGATAGGTAATGTGTACACGCTTTGAAACATGGCTATTCTTTGTACTTTAAGGTCATGCGTATAGGTTATGCTAAGATAGCAGCACGATCTAGCGGAAGAAGTTTAGTACGAGAGTCGATGCATGTAAAATCGATAGGTGATGTGTACATGCTTTGAAACATGGCTATTCTTTGTACTGTAAGTTCATGCGTATAAGTTATGCTAAGATAGCAGCACGATCTAGCGGAAGAAGATTAGTACGAGGGTCGATGCATGTAAAATCGATAGGTGATGTGTACACGCTTTGAAACATGGCTATTCATATTGCTGCTCTGTTCCCAAGATTTTTAAACATAGCTAATCCTAATGCTGCTCTTAACGACGTCGAGCTAAGGATTGATTACGTGACCGTGACGTCACAGCCACGTGCTCTTGTTTAGTAAACCAAGCCACGTGCTTCTTTGACAGCTGTCTTCTTGACGGACCCTAACCTCACATTGAAGGACAATAGAGCGTCGCTAACCGCACTGCTGCCATCTTTACGGCGGTAAACCTCAAGGCTGCTACCTTATGCATGTTATAGCGCGGAATTTAAAATCCAACAACAGAACGTCGCTAACCTCACTCTTGCCATCTTTACGGCGGTAAACCTCAAGGCTGCCACCTTATGCATGTTACAGCGCGGAATTTAAAATCCAACAACAGAACATTGCTAACCTCACTCTTGCCATCTTGAAAAGTTCAGTGTTCCAAACACTAGTTCGAAAAACGTAACTCATCGCACCTCGGGGATTTTATTAGGTAAGACGTAACCCCTAGGTTCCATTCCTTGTTCTGAACATAAAACCATTTACCAATAAAGATTAATTTTCTACACTTAACAAAGTACAAGCGTTCTTGCTGATAGCGATCGATGAGGTTGTAGTACCCCCTAACATGTTCTAAACACATGTTGTATTGAGTACAGTGTTCGATTCTAGTCTTGATCACTTATTTTGTGTTCTGAACACATCGATCAATGTTCTGATCACATGTTGTATCGAGTACAGTGTTCAATTCTAGTCATGATCACTTATTTTGTGTTCTGAACACATCAATCAATGTTCTGATCACATGTTGAAGTTAACAACATCGATTACAGTGTTCTATTCTAGTCTTGTTATGTTTCAATCTGATCAAGGGTATCCCATGACATATTCTAAACACATGATGTATTGAGTACAGTGTTCGATTCTAGTCTTGATCACTTATTTTGTTTTCTGAACGCATCAATCAATGTTCTGATCACATGTCGTATCTAGTACAGCGTTTGATTCTACTCTTCTTATGTTTCGAAAGTCTAAACATGCACAATAATGTTATCGCTGCACACGCTTGCCTTCGCGATGCAGGTTTAAACTTGTTCGATATAAAGCTATGCCTTGACATAAGAGGCGGAGGAGGAGGTAGAGAAGGAGGAGGAGGAGGAGGAGGAGGAGGAGGAGGAGGAGGAGCATGATAAGGCCTTAACAGCCTATGTATAGTCGCCATTGTTTAAGGATGATAGCTGTCAAAAGAATTTTTCAAATTATCCACCACCACATTTCAGCCAAAGAGGGCAGCAGGGTGCTCTGTTGATTAAGCACATAGAATTTCAAATTGCCCTCCACCGCATGCATAACAGCAGCTGTTAAATCATTGGTCAGAAAAATTTTGTCCGTTTTGCTCTACGATACACTGCTTTCGAGATATTTAACATTTTGCATTTAAACCCCAAATTTAATGAATCGAACTAGCACGACACGTTAGCCTCTAAGCTAAGAGCAGCAGCCATCTTGCGCAAGCACCCTTAAAGCGTCTCATAAGGAGTTGTGTATAGCCGCCATCTTGTGTCCGCCATCTTGCGCAAGCATCCTTAGGGCGTCTCTAGTCATCTTGTGCAAGGACCCTTAAGCCACCTCATAAGAGCAACCGCCATCTTGCGCAAGCATCTCTAGGGCGTCTCATAAGGAGCCATGTATAACCGCCATCTTGCGCAAGCATCCCAAGGGAGTCTATGTATAGCGGTTATCTTGCATAAGCACCTTTAAGGAGTCATGTATAGCCACCATCTTGTGCAATTAGCGTCGAGAGATAGCTGATGTAGAATTTTTCTTTTTAAATTATCCGCCACCATATTTCAAAAGGAGCCATGTATAACCGCCATCTTGCGCAAGCAACCCAAGGGAGTCTATGTATAGCGGCCATCTTGCATAAGCACCTTTAAGGAGTCATGTATAGCCACCATCTTGTGCAATTAGCGTCGAGAGATGGCTGCTGTAGAATTTTTCTTTTTAAATTATCCACCACCATATTTCAACTAAAGAGTGTAGCACTGTGCTCAAAGATGGCGGATGACAGCTGACAAAAAAGCGCGTGAGTTTGTTTACTAAACAAGAGCACGTGGAATTTGCCGCCACCACATAGATGGCAGCACGGTGCTCTCTTGATTAAAGATGGCGGATGACAGCTAACAGAACTTTTCAAATTGCCCGCTACTACAGAGAGCAGCACGGTGCTCTGTAGATTAAAGATGGCGGATGACAGGTGATGAAATTACCCGCATGATAGCAGCACAGTGCTCTATTGATTAAAGATGGTGGATGACAGCTGTCAAAAAAAGCACGTGGCTTTGTTTACTAAACAAGAGCACATAGATTTTTTTCAAATTGCCGCCACCACATTTCAAAGGTATCTAGCTAAAGAGCGCAGCACAGAGGTTTGTGATGCAAGATGGCGGATGACAGCTGTCAGAAAAAAGCACGTGAGTTTGTTTCCAAACAAGAGCATGTAGAATTTTTCAAATTGCCGCCACCACGTAGAGGGCAGCACGGTGCTCTCATGATTAAAGATGGCTGCTGTCACGCGGAATTGCCTGCCACCACAGGTATCTAGCTAAAGAGGGCAGCACGGTGCTCAAAGATGGCTGCTATCAAAAAGCATTTTTCAAATTATCCGCCTCAAAGGTAAGTAGCTAAAGAGGGCAGCACTGTGCTCTATAGATTAAAGATGGTGGATGACAGCTGTCAAAAAAGCATGTGGATTTGTTTATCTCACGCTAGTGAGGTTAAGTTGGTAGCACTAAGGTTTAGACCCGTCAAGATGGCAGCACTGCGGATGACAGCTGTGACGAATTTACATCTACTACGATAAAGAGGGCAGCACTGTGCTCTATAGATTAAAGATGGCGGATGTCAGCTGTCAAGAAAGCACATGGCTTTGTTTCCAAACAAGAGCACGTGGAATTTGCCGCCACCACATTTCAAAGGTAAGTAGCTAAAGAGGGCAGCACGGTGCTCTCTGGATTAAAGATGGCGGATGACAGCTGTCAAAAAAAGCGCATGGGTTTGTTTCCAAACAAGAGAATGTAGAATTTTTCAAATTGCCGCCACCACATAGAGGGCAGCACGGTGCTCTCTTGATTAAAGATGGCTGCTGTCACGTGAAATTGTCTGCCACCACAGGTATCTAGCTAAAGAGGGCAGCACGGTGTACAAAGATGGCTGCTGTCAAAAAGCATTTTTCAAATTATCCGCCACCACATTTCAAAGGTAAGTAGCTAAAGAGGGCAGCACTGTGCTCTATAGATTAAAGATGGCGGATGACAGCTGTCAAAAAACACGTGGCTTTGTTTACCTCACGCTAGTTAGGTTAAGTTGGTAGCACTAAGGTTTAGACCCGTCAAGATGGCAGCACTGCGGATGACAGGTGACGAATTTTGCAGCTACTGCGATAAAGAGGGCAGCACAGTGCTTTGTGGTTTAAAGATGGCGGATGACAGCTGTCAAAAAGCACGTGGCTTTGTTTACCTCATGCTAGTTAGGTTAAGTTGGTACCACTAAGGTTTATTCCCGTCAAGATGGCAGTACTGAGGTTTGCGATGCGTTGTTGTCTGTCAAAAAGCACGTGGCTTTGTTTACAAATCTGTCAAAAGCACGTGGCTGTCAAAAAGCACGTGGCTTTGTTTACCTCGCGCTAGTGAGGTTAAGTTGGTACCACTAAGGTTTAGGCCCGTCAAGATGGCAGTACTGAGGTTAGCGATGCGTTGTTGTCTGTCAAAAAGCACGTGGCTGTCAAAAAACACGTGGCTTTGTTTACCTCATGCTAGTTAGGTTAAGTTGGCACTACTGGGGTTTAGGCCCGTCAAGATGGTAGTACTGAGGTTTGCGATGCGTTGTTGTCGATGACAGCTGTCAAAAAGCACGTGGCTGTCAAAAAGCACGTGGCTTTGTTTACCTCGCGCTTGTGAGGTTAAGTTGGCACTACTGAGGTTTAGGCCCGTCAAGATGGCAGTACTGAGGTTAGCGGTGCGTTGTTGTCTGCCAAAAAGCACGTGGCTTTGTTTATCTCGCGCTAGTTAGGTTAAGTTGGCAGCACTGGAAGAGGCCTCTGGCTGAGGTGGAGGAGGCCACTGGGAGGCCACTGGCTGAGGAGGAGGAGGAGGTGGCCACTGGGAGGCCACTGGCTGAGGAGGAGGAGGCCACTGGCTGAGGAGGAGGCCTCTCCCGAGAGCCGGAGGTGGCGGTGGCGGCCGAACCCGTATATTATACTACTCTCTTTCTATTTCTAGAATTTCTGATCCGTGACCAGTGTGACCAGCCTCTTGCGATGCTCTTATAAAGTTGTAATCGTTCAACGAGTAAGTTTGGGTCATTCCAGTATCTTACATCCACATACGGCAACAAAGGCTTGTAGATAACGTCTAGACTACGTGCAGTCGGAAACAGCTTAGAAAAGCTCACGATACTTGTAACTCTTATTCGCATCTACAGCTTCTGTTCTCTTGTGATTACGTCGTGTTGCATCAGTAGCAAAAAGTGTTGCTTTATACTTTTTAAGATCATCTTGTAAAATTATATCCTTGTTAGGTATTCGTGAGAAAAGAAGTTCTAAGAGTCCTTTCGTAGGTTTATAGGTAACACCTTTTACAATGAGTTTGTTGCTATTAATCTTAACATTTGAATTTCCTATCCGGAAACAGTCATCTTCGTAGCGAATACCGTAGGTAGTGTCAGTTTGTCCTGTAAAAAGTTTTTCTATATAAGGTGCGAAGAGAGATCCATAGGTATCTTGAATAAAAGTTCTAAACTGATTGCGATACTCTGGTGTAATCATAACCTCAGACAAAGATTGTAGATTTTGCGTCGATGTAGTAGGTGTTTCAGCAATAACATCTGTAGTTAAAAACTCAACACGCTTAGATGGTGATGTATCATTAAGTTCTTCTTCTTCTTCTTCCTTATCTTCCTCTTCCTCTTCTTGATCTACATACTGCTTCTTCTCTTCCATATCTTCTTCATGCTTTTCTTCTTCATGCTTCTCTTTATGATATGATGTTTGCATAGAAGCAAAACTTGAAGTAGACTGCGGTAATGAAGTAGAATTAAAAATTTCTTTGAGTGGTGTACTTAGTTGTGTTTTTAAAAATAAATCCGTGTCTGCTTGAATACGTTTAAGCTCTTTAAATTTCCGTCGAATATTGTTTCGAGCTTGGATGATATGTTTTGTGATCTCCTTGCTAGATGTTAACATGATGGTGGTTTTTAATCAAGTAGTTACTGTAAATCTGTGTTAATGCATATGAAATGAACGAAACCCAGGCGATATCGTCCATGCTGTACATCACTTTCTTTATCAATAACTAAAAAGCTGTAACGGTGTAATGACCAACATTTAGCACACATACGTTTAAAGTCATCGAATGTCATATCAGTGTTAACATGATCGTTATACACATGTCGCATGTTGCGCTCATCTTGCCGAAAAAGCACAATAACATTTGCGTTGTCGCGTATCAACTGCTTAGGCACACGAGAATAGGTTTGGCACAAATAGATGCAATCAACATATTTATGCCGACCCATACTAAAGAATGCACGAATAACGTTTTGCTGTTCTGTTGCGACATCATCAAAGATCATAAGAGAATTAGGAAGCACATCGTCTGGTGATGGTACTTGCTCATGTGAATTAAATTTAAAATATCTTATTCCATCTTTAACTAGATCGTGCATTACAGTTTGTAGAATAGTATATAGCGGCTGATAGAGTGACTTTGCGAAAACGTAAATATTCTCGAAGCGTACACCATTTACAGAAGTAATAAGTGTGAGTAAAAGATTTGTTTTACCGCATCCCGACGGACCTGATATAATACATCGAACAGTAAAAGAAAACAACGTTCCATGACGTTTTCTTGTAGTTGTACTAGAACTAGGTAAGAGATGTGGTACAATGTCGGTAACAAGTAGCGTGTCTTGCTGCTTTATAATCTTCATGATAACTGAATCATAAAGTGCGTAATAGTAATATATATATATTAAACGAAACAAGGGGCAACGGTTAGTTTATGATTTGCTCTTGACTAGTAAAGTCGTGTCCAGCACGGTGAAACAACGATATCCAAACGACATGAAGAAGAAGAAAGTAAAAACTGTTGGATGGAAAGATGTTATAAAGGCTGCGCAAAAAGCTATTCGAGGGGAATACAATCCTCGTGTAGCTATTACTAAAGCGTTACGCGCAGCAAGAGCGAGAATTTCTCCAAAGTACAGAGCAATATTTAGTAAACGTGCGCGAATTATTCCTGTACCAAAACGAGGAGGATTTCTTCCTGCGCTGTTTGCTGGCTTAGCAGCTTTAGGGTCATTGCTAGGTGGTGCTAGTGCCGTAGCGAGAACTGTCAAAGCTGTAGAAGAAGCGAAACAACAGTTGAAAGAGAGTGAACGTCATAACAAGACGATGGAGGCAATTGCGTTACGAGGCAAAGGTGTGAACATGAAGCTAGCGCCATACAAGAAAGGGCTTGGTATCTACATTTCTCCAAAAAACGTCTACTGAATGCACTGCCATATCGAGCTCTAACGCATGATGAAGTTTTTACGTTTGCTGAACAACTAGGAATTCATTATTTTCGAGGAGTGTATATGCGCGATCAACTACCAGTGCGCCCACGTGAACGTGAAAGTGCCGTAATTAACTTGGACGACAGTCGTGGACCTGGAACTCATTACGTTGCTTCTGTAAAACGTAAATCTAAAGTATGGTATTTTGATAGCTATGGAGATTTACCTCCTCCTTTTGAGCTCATACGTTATTTCGGAAGCAGTGCAGACACTGTTTACAATAAAAACCGTGTGCAAAACTTTAATGCACGCATGTGCGGGCGATTATGTCTTATGTTCTTATATCAAAACCAGACAGTAGAGAAAGTGCATTAGTGTCTACGTGATGACGAACAGTGAAAGAACGTTTGCTGTACGTGGAGAAGGACCTGAAACAACCGTCTATTTTAATCCACCAATCGAACTTGGTTATCAGCCGCATAGTCTTGGACTAGTATCGTTTGAAAGCTACAATAAAATCTATAATGTGCGTGATGGTTTAAACAAGTTCTATTGCGATGAGTATGTGCTAACACTACCCTCAGGTAGTTATACAGTAGACGATATTCATGACTATATTGAAAGTACGTTAATTGATCAGTTTGGGGAAGATAGTGTCAGTAATCATAATTACAAGTTCTCAATCACTATAAGCAACATTACACATAAATGTGTTATTGAATCATCATTTAAGATTGACTTCAAATCACAACCTGATTCGATTGGACCACTGCTTGGATTTTCATCGAGGGAGCTCCTACCGAACGTACGTTACGAGTCTGATCAACCTATAAAACTCTTCGATGATTATAATGTGAACATTACTTGTAATATTATTACAGACTTGAATAGTAATCTACAACCTTCGCACGTCCTGCACGACTTTATTGTTACAGAGGAACGTGGATATACTATTTGTGAGAAACCAGCAGTAGTTCTTTATCATCCTGTGTCTGTAAAACACATTAGCAACATTACTCTTAGACTTGTAAATAAACATAATCAGCTTATTCATTTAGATCAGCACGCGTACGTAGCTTACAAACTACATCTTAAACCAGTATGAAAACCATCTATAAAGCACGGTGTACATTCCGAAGACATACTACATGTGTGCAGAGACTCATCGAGTTAACAGATACCCATAAGCAGATACTCCAAGATTTAGGATATACACTACTACAACAGAATGGAAGAAATGCTAGACATTACGAATACAGTAGAAAGTCGTGAAGGTGTAGTACGAAGTGAGCTTCATTCCTATCAACCTTTTACGTTTGGATTAAATAACAATGATGAAATTCATTTTATTATTAATCAACAAGATGTTTACACCTTACCACACGAAAGCTACCTCTATATTGAAGGACGATTAGAAAAGTCTGATGGAAGTGGACCAAGCACTTCACAACTAAACAACCATGCTCTAGCTTTTCTCTTTTCTGAAGCGCGATATGAAGTAAATAATGTTGAAATAGATCGAACGAAGAATGTTGGTATTACAAGTGCAATGAAACTCTACCCTTCTTTCTGTGATGAAGAAAGTAATCTTTTGCGGATGGCTGGATGGTGTCCAAAAGCTACTAACAACGGGATGATTAATGAGGATGGTACTTTTAAGGGTATGTTATCACTGAAACATATTTTTGGATTCGCAGAAGACTTTACACGTATTATAATCAACGCAAAACAAGAGCTTATTCTAATCCGTGATCGAAGTGATTACAATTCTCTTAAAGCAGTAGAAACACCTGTAGAATCGAAAATAACACTGCATCGTATACTGTGGCGGATTCCACATGTAACCTTATCTGATCGTGAAAAACTTCGATTGCTCAAGATTGTAGAAAATGATACACCATTACCTATACGTTTTAGAAGTTGGGAGCTGCATGAATATCCTGTGTTACCACCTACAAACAAGCATAGCTGGGCTGTTAAAACATCACGTTTTACTGAGAAGCCCTTGTACATTATTTTTGGATTTCAAACTAATTGTAAATTCAATCACGAAAAAGATAGCTCACTGTTTGATCACTGCAAATTAAGACACGTTAGACTATATCTCAACGGAATTACGTATCCCTACGAAAACATCGACATTAACTTTGAGAGAAATAAGTTTGGGATGCTCTATGACATGTTTTGTAAATTTCAATCATCGTATTATCAGAAAGAAGATCGTCCGCTATTTACACCTCAAGAATTTAAAAATAAAGCACCGATTGTAGTTATAGACTGCTCTTACCATGAAGAATCTATAAAAGAATCTCCAGTTGATATTCGTTTAGAATTTGAAACATCTGAAAACATTCCTGCTAACACAGCAGCCTATTGTCTTATTATTCATATGAGTGATGTTACTTACCATCCGCTAACGAATATTGTTACGAGACTATAAATAAGAATAGATCTTTATCATTTTCATTAGTGTGTGCTTCGACATCGTACGCTATGGAACAAAACTGTAAATGTGCATGCTGTTTGCATGCTCATACGCAACATCTTATTTATGTTTCACGAGTGAGTGAGGCTATTAAGATGTTCTATAAACGTAGATCGTCGATGCCGAAACATCTTATTCAATACTTACTACCAGGATTTTTATATACGTACGCTGCCTCTTACGTACATAATTTTTTGGGACATCCTTCCTCTACACAGTAAGATGTCAATCGAAGTAGCTTTATGCAGAACTTGTGAACGACATTACAAGCATCGAGGAGAAAATGGTGATGATGATTGGGATGGACCAAATCCGAGGATTGAACACTGTACACAGTGTATGAATGAACTTTCTCTAGTACCTCATGATGATGATGATTCCGAAAAGGAATAACAGCAAGGTAAGAAGTATATGATCTTCTCTGTAAAGCATAACATACTTAGTATAATATATTTCTAAATGCTTTGTTTAATTTGAATGTTGCAGGAGGCATTTCAGAAGCATACGTTGTTAAGAAGCACACCAACCTTGTCAGCAGCAAAAAACGAACACTGTTGTAGTACATTTGTAAATAAATATTTGATCGCATTCAAAAAATGTTGTACTTATTGCATTGCTTTACACCGACTTACTCTTAAGAAAAACGATCAGGTCTAAACATGCACAATGACGTCATCACAACAGCACTTGCTTACTCTAGCTTTCCCGATGCATGTTTAAACTTGTTCGAATTTACCGCTACCACATTCCTTCACACCGACTTACTCTTAAGAAAACGGACAAGTCTAAACATGCATGATGACGTCATCACTGCAAGACGTGCTTACTCTAGCTTTCCCGATGCGTGATTAAACTTGTTCGAATTTACCGCCACCACATTTCAACTAAAGAGTGCAGCAGCAAGGTAAGCGATGTAAGATGGCGGTAGCTAAAGATGGCAGCACTGTTCTCTCTGGATTAAAGATGGCTGCCTGTCATAAAGATTTTTTCAAATTATCCGCCACTACATAGAGTGCAGCACTGAGGTTTGCGATGCAAGATGGCGGGTGACAGCTTGTCAAATAGATTTTTTGTTTCAAAGGTAAGTAGCTAAAGAGGGCAGCACTAAGGTTAGCAATGCAAGATGGCGGATGACAGCTGTGACGTAAAATATTACCCGCAAGATAGCACCACGATGCTCTTTTCATTAAAGATGGCAGCTTGTTAAATAGAATTTTTCAAATTAACCGCCTCAAAGGTAAGTAGGTAAAGAGGGCAGCACTGTTCTCTCTGGATTAAAGATGGCTGCTTGTCGAAAATAATTTTTCAAATTAACCGCCTCAAAGGTAAGTAGCGAAAGAGGGCACCACTGTTCTCTCTGGATTAAAGATGGCTGCTTGTCGAAAAGAATTTTTCAAATTAACCGCCTCAAAGGTAAGTAGCTAAAGAGGGCAGCACTGTTCTCTCTGGATTAAAGATGGCTGCTTGTCGAAAATAATTTTTCAAATTATCCGCCACCACAAAGAGGGCAGCACGGTGCTCTCTTGATTAAAGATGGTGGATGACAGCTGAAGAGCGCGTAGAATTTGTTTCCAAACAAGAGCACGTAGAATTTGCCACCACCACATTTCAACTAAAGAGTGCGGCACTGTTCTCTCTGGATTAAAGATGGTGGATGACAGCTGACAGAAAAGCGCATAGGTTTGTTTCCAAACAAGAGCACGTGGAATTTGCCACCACCACATTTCAACTAAAGAGTGCGGCACTGTTCTCTCTGGATTAAAGATGGTGGATGACAGAAAAGCACATGGGTTTGTTTCCAAACAAGAGCACGTGGAATTTGCCACCACCACATTTCAACTAAAGAGTGCAGCACTGTTCTCTCTGGATTAAAGATGGTGGATGACAGCTGTCAGAAAAGCACATGGGTTTGTTTCCAAACAAGAGCACGTGGAATTTGCCGCCACCACATTTCAAAGGTATCTAGCTAAAGATGGCAGCACGGTGCTCTCTGGATTAAAGATGGCGGATGATAGCTGTCAAAAAAGCGCATAGGTTGGTTTCCAAACAAGAGCATGTAGAATTTGCCGCCACCACATTTCAAAGCTATCTAGCTAAAGAGTGTAGCACTGAGGTTTGTGATGCAAGATGGCGGATGACAGCTGTCAGAAAATAGCACGTGAATTTGTTTCCAAACAAGAGCACGTGGAATTTGCCGCCACCACATTTCAACTAAAGATTGCAGCACTGTTCTCTCTGGATTAAAGATGGCGGATGACAGCTGTGACGTACTACATTTCAAAGGTAAGTAGCTAAAGAGGGCAGCACGATGCTCAAAGATGGCGGATGACAGCTGCACGTGGCTTTGTTTACCTCGCGCTAGTGAGGTTAAGTTGGTAGCACTAAGGTTTAGACCCGTCAAGATGGCAGCACTGCGGGTGACAGGTGATGAATTTACATCTACTACGATAAGGAGGGCAGCACAGTGCTCTGTGGTTTAAGGATGGCGGATGACAGCTGTCAAAAAAGCACGTGGCTTTGTTTACCACGCGCTAGTGAGGTTAAGTTGGTACCACTAAGGTTTAGGCCCGCCAAGATGGCAGTACTGAGGTTAGCGATGCGTTGTTGTCTGTCAAAAAGCACGTGGCTGTCAAAAAACACGAGGCTTTGTTTACCTCGCGCTAGTTAGGTTAAGTTGGTACCACTGAGGTTTAGGCCCGTCAAGATGGCAGTACTGAGGTTAGCGATGCGTTGTTGTCTGTCAAAAAGCACGTGGCTGTCAAAAAACACGTGGCTTTGTTTACCTCACGCTAGTTAGGTTAAGTTGGCATTAGTGAGGTTTAGGCCCGTCAAGATGGCAGCAGTGAGGTTAGCGATGCGTTGTTGTCGATGACAGCTGTCAAAAAGCACGTGGCTTTGTTTACAAATTCAAATCTCCCGCCAAAATTCAAATCTCCCGACAAAATTCAAATTTCCCGCGCCGCGGGAGGAGGGGGCGGCCGAACCACCCAATTATACTACTCAAGACCAGTAGCTTAGATCTTTTCCAACAGAACAAAGATGGCCTAGGTCACCATAGCTCAACTGGTAGAGCAAACGACGCGAAATCGAGAGGTTGTGGGTTAAGATTCTACTGGTGTCCGGTTGGCAATTTTTGTTTGGTACATAACATACTAAATGTACGTAACACGACCTAATAGGTTGAAAGTCGGTTTCGGGGATAGTTATCATCCTGAAATTGTAGTCACACTACTATTAAACAGAGAGCGCAGACATCTTTCACAACAACCTAAACAATCTAAGCAGTTATTTGCTTTAGAGGGGCTAATTTCCTTCAAACGTATAAAATGTTAGAGCAAATGGATTGGTCAAGGATTGTAGAATTTACAAACGCTGACCAGCCTGTTGAGTATTTATATGCTCAGGTACACTCCGTATTTTGTGAAGCTATATTAATGAAGAATTTTCACACTAAGAAGAAATATCCTCCATGGTTTTATACAGACATAATAAATAACCTGAAACTCAAGGAAATATTCAGAGTATAGTAAGGTAATATTTAGCCAGTTAAGGAGAGTAACGAAATATATGATCAATAAAGCGTATAAGAATTATATTTCTAGACTTGAAGAGAAGATAAAAAGCGATGTCAAACAGTTGTGGATCTATATAAAATGCAAAAGAAATACCACGGAAAGTCTGCAACAGGGCATGAAATTTAACAATATCTTACTTAATAATAACAAAAGTATAGCTGATGGCTTTGCGAACTTTTTTTGATCGGTATGTTCGAAACCTCCACCAACTTATGATATTCCTGACTCATCTGATTTATATGTTAATTATCCGTTATCTTTAGAATTCGTGGATGAAAAGGAATATGTTAGCTATAAAAAATTAAAAATTAAAGGCCATATGGTGTTGATGGAATACCGCCGTACCTACTGAAAGCATGTTCAAATGTGTTGGAATTCCCCTTACGACTTATATAACATTGTGGTAAAAACGCAAACCTTTCCAAAAGTACGGAAGATAGCAAAAGTTTGTCCAGTTTTTAAATGAGGGGACAGTAAATATATTGAAAACTATTGCCCTGTTTGTATTTTATGTGCACCAGCTAAGGTATTTGAGAAAATAATGTACACGCGTATATTTAAGCATGTGAGGGTCGCCATACATATTAGTCAGCTTGGTTTTATGCCTGGTAGATCAGCTACGACTAATCTATTAAAATTTATACAATTTGTGCATGCCCTTTTGAATAATCAAGGACATGTCGACGTAATACACACAGATTTTCAAAAGCTTTCGACAAATTAGATCATTACATTAACTAGACAACATTGGAAACAATCTCCGAGAACGAGACCGCTAAACTGAGAAGAAATTAAGAATGCTGCTATTCTAATTATTTTGAATTCAACGGCGTTTTTCCATCACTTATCACATGCATTTCATCTGGCACATTGTCTCCTCTCAAGTTTTTCCGCTCCCCTCCTAGCCATTCATAGTGTTGGCATTTCTACAACAACAAAAGAAACACTGTCAGACTGAATTTTCAACACAGGGTTTTCATCCTGTTTTCTGGATCGTAATCAAACTAGGCACTTATTGTTCGTTTCCATCTGTATCATTTCTCTATTCTCCTTAAGCTAGCACACTTTTTGGACTCAATTATGTTTTATATTAAGCTTTTTTCACCGAATTTGTCTCAGCGAGTTATTTATTGCTCAATATAAATGTAAATATTGTACTGTATATTGTCATTGTATTATTTCCGTCGTGTCTCCTTTGCCTTTCATTTGTTCCTTCATTATGTTGTTTAGCACATATTTAGCTTGTATTATCTAGACTACTTTAACCCCCCGCCCTTATTTCACTGAACGTGGCCCATCTAATGATAGAATTATTGTTTGTATTGAATTAGGAGGATACATTTATTTTATTGCTCCATCTAATGATAGAATTATTGTTTGTATTGAATTAGGAGGATACATTTATTTTATTGCTCCATCTAATGATAGAATTACCGAGCTCGATAGCTGCAGTCGCTTCAGTGCGGCCAGTATCCAGTATTCGGGAGATAGTAGGTTCGAACCCCACTGTCGGCAGCCCTGAAAATGGTTTTCCGTGGTTTCCCATTTTCACACCAGGCAAATGCTGGGGCTGTACTTTCATTAAGGCCACGGCCACTTCCTTCCCACTCCTAGCCCTTCCCTGTCCCATCGTCGCCATAAGACCTATCTGTGTCGGTGCGACGTAAAGCAATTAGCAAAAAAAATAATGATAGAATTATTGTTTGTATTGAATTAGGAGGATAAATTTATTTTTTCTCCTTTTTAAATTAGACCATGGCATTTTAATTAGAAAATTGTCGCGTTTTGGACTGACCCATCCTTGGTTAAAAAGCTTGCATGTTATCTTACTGCATGGAAACAATATGTTTGCTATCCTCAACATGAGTCTTATGCAAACAATGTTACTTCTGGTGTAGCCCTTTATCCTTCATTTTATAATATTAACGATTTGCCCACTAGAATTAGATTTTCTCAATGTTTATTACATGCTGATGACGTGAAACTTTATAAATAAATTAAGAATGTTGATGATAAGTCGAAATTACAATATGATTTGGATTTCTTATACGCATGAAGTATTGAAAATTGTTTGCGACTTAATATAAATAAATGCTGTTTTCTTCAGATTTCAAATAAGAAAAATACATTGAATTATAAAATATGAAATTAATAACGAAGAATTTAAAGTTGTCCAATCTGTTAATGACTAACGGGTAATTGTTACTAGAAACTTTAGTCTCAAGGAGCATATTAATACTATGGTTGATGATTCCTATAAGAAATTGGGTTTTTAATTAGAAATTCAAGAGATTTCACTAACACGTATGTACTCACTTTATTGTTCAATAGTACTGTCCGATCAAAACATGATTATTCATGTATAATTTGGTCTCCATGTTATAAATATTATTGAAATTGAGTTGAAAGAGTGCAGTAACGCTTTTTAAGATATCTTCATTATAAAAAATATAACATATTCCCTTTTAGAAATTATGTTTCATATGAATTTTTGCTGAATGAATTTAAATATGTATCGCTAGCCAGTAGGCGTGTAATAGCTCAACAAGTTTCTCTCTATAAGAATGTTAATGCTTTAATTGACGATAATAGTTTGCTTCACGAGTTCTGCTTTAATGTTAGAAAAGGAAATTTAAGATTTCGGCAATTGTTCATAACTCCATTCTCCAAAACTGTATTTTTGAGAACTCTCCGTTTATCAATATGTGTGAAACATACAATACTGTAACTTAATTAATAAATATCATATAGATCTTGACTTTGTGCATGAATATGACACATATGTAATTATATTAAAAGAATTTTGGTCGACAAAGTGATTTGTTTATATGTATAATATTTACACGACTTATTTGCAAGTTCTTTTTTAAATGTAGTAACAGACTTCCGTATATGAGATACTGTTTCATCCCTTTCATCATCTCATTTACACAGCATTTTCATATTTTCTTCTTTTTGGTATTTCTGTGTGATTTGTGTCAAATAATTCGAAAAAGCCACCTATAATTGGAATGTCTCTCTGTTGGTGGCACATTTTCATAAATAAATAAATAAATAAATAAATAAATATAATACTACAAAGATTTTAAGTTCACTTCTATCATTCTTAGACCATGCAGTATTTCAAGACACAAAAAGCTAGTGCTCTGCCACCTAAGCTACTCAGCCTAAGTTAGTCTGCAATGTTTCCACATCACCTTTGTCCAGTCATCCTTAGATCAGCCCTTTAGGCTGATGACAGTGGAGCTCTAACCTCCTAAGTTAGACTATATAGCTATCTCTCAACAAGCTGCCTCTGTGGATCAGCGGTAGAGTGCCGGCCTCCGGATCCCAAGATAGCGGGTTCAAACCCGACAGAGGTAGTGGGATCTTTGAAGGGCGGTAAAAAGTCCATTCGCCACTCCATGTCGTATGATGTCGGCATGTAAAAGATCTCTGGTGACACATTTGGTGTTTACCCGACAAAATTCATTAAATCTCAGCCATAGACGCCCAAGAGAGATTCGGTTTACTCGGTCTGCCATCTAGTGGGGACCTAGAGTAAAACGGAACGTCGAAATTGATGAGCAGACAGCCAGATGGCGTAAAATTGAAATGTCTGCACATGGTAGCTGAGGCCATACGATTATTATTATTTATTATTATTATTATTATCTCTCAAAAAAAAAATTATAATTCTGATCCAAAGCCTTAATCTCTAATTTATGTAAACATGGTATGCGATTAGAAGTCTCAAGTTCAAATCTATAAGTTCAAAAAGTTAAAATCAACAAGTGAGTCACTCCGTGGTCGCTCAGCTCTATGATCGACCTCCATTACATCCATATAATAAATTAAAATGTAGTAGGCCTTACATCACATTCCTAGTCCCATATAAACAATGTACACCCACTATTTCGTGCAGAACTTTATGTTCAACTTCGATTGCCTCAGGATCAGTATTGAACATTACACCATCGCCCTAGTCTCATTAGCAAAATGTATAGCCAACATCTTGTTCCATGTCCAGCACCGAGTCCCCAAGATCACCCTCCAATGTTTCCCCTTTAT
The DNA here is from genome assembly GCF_040414725.1 of Anabrus simplex. NCBI lineage: Eukaryota > Metazoa > Arthropoda > Insecta > Orthoptera > Tettigoniidae > Anabrus > Anabrus simplex. The sequence goes on along the minus strand of NC_090274.1, from coordinate 83,001,882 downwards.
GAATAAAGCATACGTATTAAGCCTTACACCATGTCCCTAGCCTCATTAGTACAAAGTGTGGCCGCAATTTTGTTGCAATGTCCGCTGCGAGGGAGCTAATGCTTCTGCACATTGCACAAAAAATAATTTTAGGTAAGTTGTCAAGTTTGGAAGCAGTATTTTGAAGGCAGTTAATTACCTCAATCTTTGTGAAGTAAAGGATGGAGAGGGATACTGGTAATGACTTAGCTGTGTTTAGGTACATATTCATGCGTTTCCCTGGCTCATTATTGCCACCTTTAAATTTCTCACTGAACGTTGAGGCAATGGCCTCGGGGGAGGCAACTATTGTCATTAGAGTAGAATGTGTGCTGATTTGCCGTATTAAGGTATTAACTTATGTTTTTGCTGTTGTTACTTATCTTGTTTATGTTGTTTTTGTATGCTTCGTGAATGAATTTCTTGGTGGCATTCCTCACACATTTATATTTGTCCCACGTAAGATTGCGTGTATCCTGTTTCCATTTCCTGTAAAGTATATTCCTTATGCACATCATTTTGACTATTTATTTTGTGATCTATGAAGCCTTTTTTTTGTAACGATGGGTAGATTGCTTCTTAGAAGTTATGATAGCAGTTCCCAGTCAGCTAATACTTCTGCACATTGCACAAAAAATAATTTTAGGTAAGTTGTCAAGTTTGGAAGCAGTATTTTGAAGGCAGTTAATTACCTCAATCTTTGTGAAGAAAAAAAATACATATTCATGCATTTCCCTGGCTCATTATTGCCACCTTTAAATTTCTCACTGAACGTTGAGGCAATGGCCTCGGGGGAGGCAACTATTGTCATTAGAGTAGAATGTGTGTAATAGACTACTCTAATATATTATTTTACTGGTGTTTTCTTGTATTTTGTGTTAGCTGAAACTGTTAGGTGTTCGGAGGAACAGGGGATTACTGCTGTTTCCAGTACTGAGGATTGGAGGGTTAGTAAGGACAAGAGTTTTCATTATACAGGTTGGTTCAGTAATTAATTATTGAAGGAACAAGTTGTAGAATCCTACAACGAAAGTTGCTGCTAACGGACTGATGGGAAGAGGCAGGAGGTGAGGGCAAACACGCTGCCAGAACATTTCCAAGATAAAATCACCAGCCTTGTAGATACTTTTAAATCAATGTTGTATATTTTGTTCATGGTTTAGAGACAGCAGGTATTCCTCATTGATGTCACCGGTGGAGTTCGGAGCTCGGTACATGGAACCTAAAAGGAACTTGCTTCCAGCGAACATGAATTCCACCAAAACAAATTCTGCCATTGTTTCCAGCAATTCAAAATGCACAGGATTGAATTCGGGTTTCATGGCAATAAGTGATCCTCCCCCTGAGGTTTCCCAAATACTATGTATAACTGAGGTACCACATCTATGTCATAGATTGACGAATTCAGCCAGGTTTCACTAATGCACACAATTGCAACAGGAGTGGCCAGAACTGCCTGCCTACACTTCACATATTTCAGGCTGTACAACACAGTAACTGTCCTGTTATGTCAGTCCAATATTCTGAGTTGCTAACATCATAATTTACACTGCTTGATGTCATGTTAAAAAAGATACTGAGATTGAGGTGAACTACATTTCCAACATGACCATGTCTGCACCCCTGGGTTAATCTTCCACAGTAGAGATGTATTAATCATTGCACATGTTTCTAAACTGGTGAGTAAAAATTGTACATGTCACAAACAGCTGATTAACATTCTGTTTATAATTACACATGTCGCATGCATTTGAGTGAGTCTTCTGAGTTTGGTCCTGGGTTCAATTCCACATCTCCACTAAGAGCAACTGAACACATCACAAGGTGGGGAAATAATACGGGCGGTTTGGAAATTTTGCTCCCTCCGGTAACCCTCCAACCCCCCAGACGTCTGATACCCATTCCTACTGTAGCGGTATAATTATGAGCAGTATATGGAATTACCGCTACACCGGAAATCAGTTCGTGTGGAATTTAAAAGAAAAAGAGAAAGGAAACTACTGTTTAACCTTGCCCAATGGAACGCAACTCTGCGACAATTAACTGTTAAACGTTTAAGGTTCTTATTGGTGTAGATGGTACTATAACTGTGGGCAATTGCTTCGCCACTGGACTTTTATTGTACGTTCTTGCGTATGAGCTTGCTATTGGAAAACACCGCTGCTTGACCGTCGACTGTTCTGCACGGCGCTCCCTAGCTGCCGTTATTCAAAATCTGACTTCTGATCCAGCGTTCGACAAGTGCAGGCGTGATGTCGCTTGCCTTGCTGCCATTCGCTATGGCAGGCAAGAATGATTTGAATCCACCGTGAGGTGATTGTGAAAGGAAGGCGTAGGCCAGTGTAATACTTTTATATTTATGTTTTCTTTATTTGGTAGTGATGTAATTTAAATTTGTGTGAAAATTTGGAATGCAACTTTATGCATGCCTCGGAGTGCCTGCAGCTGACCATAATGTTATCCTTAGGAATATTTTGAACGAAATGGTACAAGTGAGTTCTTCAAAATTGTTGTCGCCAGACTGGTAAGTGATCATCTAGCATGACATTAACTCCAACAGACTTCCCATGTAAACTACGGTGCATTTTTGTGCAGCGAGTAAAACGCCAACATGGCTACCATCGTTGATGTTTCTGAATTAATATTTTTGGGAGATGTCTTGTGAAACACAACATCAGTTTACTACTTACAGGAGAGCAATGTTTATTCACTAAATTATATTCTGAGAAGATTTTCGTGTGAATCTTTTTGAAAGACAGGTATTTAAAAATGTCAATAATATTAATAGTAATAATAAAAAATCTAGTTGAGAGTAATGTGCTGGATTCGTAAACATTCTTATGGTTTTCTTACTCCCAAACCTGCTAGGGTTAATATTAATATCGTGCTGCATCTTGGTGATGTGATAAAGATGGTTTTCCAGGCATTAATAAAATGGAATTGTTTCCAGGCTACTGGATAAATATATTAGCTGTTGGACACTCTCTCATAATTATATTTTGTTAAGGTAAAATTTTAGGTAGATTCATTATATTTTGATCCTTCTGAAGTATAATGAAGTTGCTAATTTTCTTAATATTATTTGCCTTGTATGCATTGTTATATCGATCTTGTGACCGTTAGATTGTCTTATCTTGATGCTGTCTATGATATTCCGACACATTTTTTATTGAATTCCGCCAATGTAAATATGCCCTACCAATTATGTTATATTTAAACAAGTGAATAATTTCTATTGATGGACATACTTTCGCGCCACGAAAACAGTGTGGTTTCAAATGACCTCTTAACAGGAGCTGTGATAAGTAAATGTGTGTGTAGTCTGTTGTACCTCTAGCCTCATAAGGGTGACTGAATATTTAAAATTAATTTAAACCCTAGTGAATACTGAAGCGTGCTTTGCGTTGCATTTTATTCCATTTTTAAAATTAATTTATTCCTTCTTCTTCTTATTATTATTATTACTAAATTTTCCTACCTTTAAATGTCAATTAATGGCTACGGTTCTGAAGCTACACTCTATTTTAACTGCATTGTTGTTGGTATGCTTCCGTCTTTTATTTGCTTGATAACGGTTTGATTTGCTTGCATTGTCGCGGTGTAAGTCAATGTTGTAACAATATTTGAGTTGTGCGGACGTTCGTTGTTGTGTGATGTACTTATACCGTTGGTGTGATGAACTGCGTCACAAGATGAGTGTTAATTACTTCAGTATTATTGTGTTACCTTATAATGGTTTCCATACAATAATTTATTTGTTTCTCTCTTGATGTGGGCTCTCTCTTAACTTAATTTCACCTACCTTAATGCTACTTTAGGACATTATCGTTCTGTTGGGGGACGCGGAGAGATGTTTTCATTTGAAACGCTTCCTGTTCTCTGACAGATCTCAAACCATGTAAATTTTAAATGTATTAATGCCTGTTGCTTTTAGTTGTTTTATAACAATTTGGAAAATTGCAAAAGGTTGTAAATTGAAAGGGGCGCGCGTACCCAGACAGGTGCACCTAAAGTATAAATGACTTTAAAAACACTTTATATCTTCCTTAAAAAGAAAGGGGTTCGACCTCGAACAGTAATTTGTTATGAACTTCAAGGTCAAACTCAAGTTGATTACTTCTGGAAAATATTAGTGAAACTTTTAAAATGGTTGAGGTTGTAGGTATTCTAACTTGGTGACCACGCTTGGTGGTAATTCTTTGAAAACGAGCCTTGCCATTAGTTTTCCTTTTAATTTTAATAGATTTTAATTTGTTTTATACACCCGACTTATTGTCTCTTATATTGTAATAAATTTTGGTCTTTTAAGTGTGACGGTGAGTGTTATTATTGTCAATTGCTCTATCGTTTTAGCTCCTTCCACACTCTGTTATGGTCGCTGACCTATTGGTTTTTCCCACATTCCATCGCTTCCCCTTTCTATGTTTGTGTTTGATCGAGGCCCTTCCCTCCGTAGTTGGCGTGAATCCGCGCTGGTAGTGCTGACAGTCGAAGACTTGAGCTGCGGTATTGTGACCTTTTTTTTTTATTGCCCCCTTCTTCGATTGTTGGTGTGCCACACTACAGTGAACTGTAGACCTTCACGTCTACACCATGCCCAAGAATTAATCTCACATTTATATACTAATAATAAGCACTTATTAATTTCTAAATCTGTATACAATTCTCTGTTTGTCAAGGAGTACTTATATACTACTTCTGCAGATGTTATTACACTTTATACCATAAAAACGACACAAAATCGGAGAACTCATATCACTACAGAGCTGCTTGCCACCATTTTGAACTATTTCCTGCTTATTTTGTTGTTATGAGCTGCAGATTTAAATATTCAAGAATAGCATTCTTGCAAAACTAAACATTTCAATCCTTCACTTCCATCCAACACAGCCAGACATGAGGCAGTGTTGCCAACATTCCTATCACAGAATATACTTTCCACCTGCCTGAACACTGAGGATGCCGAGGCCAACCTCATGCTCTGAATCAACTCCACTTTTGCTTTTGTTTACTCACTTAATTTAACTGTAACAGGATGCATTTCTCAAATAGGTTGCTTACCTGTTACTCATGACCATATTTCAGTTCTATTGATTTGATAGTTCTTGGAATATTGTGAAGAGTGAGTGAGTGGTGTTTGGCACTTCTACCATACATTGCGCATGATTGTGTAGAAATCAGCCACTAGTTACACTGTCAGATGTAAGAACAAAGATTGTGGAAGAGCAACAGGAGGCCAAGTTAAATGTTGGAGAGCAACAAAGACTTGCCATTTAGACACCTAAATATATCCAAACTGCATAGAGCAGTGTTTATAATGAGGTGATAGAGGTGAAGAAGAATAAACAAAATACAGATGATGGAATATAACACACCAGCCACTGTGGATCATTGCTGGATTTTCAGACACTGGATCCCAAGATCAAATTTTCAAAGGTCAGAATAAATTCTGAGTATGGAAAGCAAATTGAGTACATCAGAACATGGTCAACCAACTGCAAATAATGAGGCCTTGAAATATAAGAAAGATTCCAGACATGTTTTTGGTGTGATTCCTCCACCTGAAACAACATTAACAATATGTACCTACTAATACCAAGATAAAAATCTACTATGCCATCATACGAGCCATTATATTTAATGGCATTGAAACTAAACAAGCTACTGAAGGCAAGAGTAAATATATCGATATCACAGAAAGAAGGTATTAGCAAAATATCACTAATGAAAAAAATAGGTAGGGGTTTCGAAAGAAGAATCATAAAGATGTACAGAGGTATAAACGGAGGCAGAATGAAGTGCCTAATACACAGCAGGTTGATTCTCTGGACTGGTCATGTTGCAAGAATTGCCAATAGCAAAATCATGGTCAACCAGACACCCCAAGAACACCTATTACAATATGGAGAAAGGAACTGGGATGGTAATATTAATAATCATTGTACTGGTTCAGATAAAAAGTGGTGCGAGCTATTGCAAGCTGTGCACTTCGTGACCATTTCAATGTTTTCAATCAACAAATTATTAAACAAATTAATTTAAAACACCACCTAATTTATACTTTATTTCTTGCCTTTTGGCACAATTATAAAAACATTATCATATACAGAACCTGTTTCGACAATTTCCTTCAAATAGCTTAGCTGAAACAATTTTATTAGTAAGTACATTAACATCTTAAATTACTTTCCCATGGAAACTTACAACTATTGCTTAAATCACTTGAAATTTGGGGGGGGGAGGGGGAATAAGTGTGGGGATTTTAGTGATGTGGTGTGTAAAAAGTTACTTAATTACAATTACTTAAATTACAATTCGCGTCTACAGTAATATTAAAATACTTATTTCCTAATTGAACATATTAAAAAATCTAAAAAGTCTGTATGGGCACTTTTATTAAAAACACTAGGTGGCTTGATCTTGCTTATGTTAAAATCGATGTATATAACAGTCTTCAAGTTTCTTACTGATTGTGTGTTGTGTTGATTATCCTCCTTTAAAGTTGCCTTTTATTTTTAGTACCAGGTTGTGTTGAACTGTTAATATACAATGGTCTTATGGTGACTTCTCTATTGAGTTGCATCAAATAGCGGTCTTCAGATTTACGCAGCTTGCCTCACAATATGCAACCAGCAGAATGTACGTAACATTTTAAAATGTGTCGTTCAACGAAATTGTTCTAATTTTGTTTGACCTCGGAAAGAAGGTATTGGTAAGGGGTATATTGTTTTAACTCACCTTTCTGGAATGGTGTTTATACTCCGCCGCCTTGGGACTGTTTTCGTGTACACGATCTAGTGTTATAGCGATGTGTCACAGTGTGTTCGTTTGTATGATTCGCCGGAGAGAGGGGTAGCGAAGTCGTGTCGTCATCTAATACGTCTCGCGAAGGGGGAGGGAATACTAGCTGTGCTTCCATGACGTCGTGTTTGGTTATTTTACTTGTTCGTTCTTTTTGTCTTCTGTTTACCCATTCTACTTATTTACTTATATGCTCATATAGGAGGTTATTTTGGTCATTCATTTCATTTAAATTCCGTTCTTTGTTTTCTCATTTGTCGAGAATAATGTGGATATTTTCTAGGTTGCTCATAAGACTTCCTTTATTAATCCCATTAATTATTTCAAGATCTTGCTTAATGTTAGTGAATTTATGGCTTGCCTCTTTCATATGAGCTCCCATAGCAGATAATCTCCTGTACTTCTCTGCATTAACATGCTCCTGATATCTAATTGTAAGGCTTCTCCACATTGTCCTACATGTTTTTTTTTACACTGATTGCATATCTACTTATAAATGCCTGACTACTGAAATTTGTCATCCTTAAGTTTATTGACCTTGTTATGATTGAAGAGTCTATGTTTCATGTTGTAGTTAGTTGAGTATGTTACTTCGGTGCATTGTTTCTTAAACGAGTTTGTTATTTCGTAAAGCCTCGGGTTATTAAAGGTGAATTTCATGTACACCTTCGCTTTCTCCGATTGTTGCTTTAATTTTATTTGTTGTTGATATTTGCACTTAGTAATGATTTTATTGATGAATTTCAAACTATAACCGTTAAAAAGAGCTTGCTGGCAGACGTGATCTAGTTCCTCCTTCCTATCTTTTTCTGTTAATGGAATTTCATAGGCCCTGTTTACGACGCTATAGTAAGCAGATTTCTTTCGTGAAATAGGGTACAAGGAGTCGCTTTGTATTGTGGTCGGTGTAAAAGTGGGTTTTCTGTGTATTCCTAAATGGAACTTCTTGTTTTCCTGGAATGCCCGAATGTCTAGAAAATTCAAGTATGCCTTCTTGTTCTTCTACAGCAAATTTAATGTTATGGTCTAGGTTGTTTAAGGTATTTAGAATGTTGTAACTGTTATCAAGTTCATTATTTATTATGGCATAAGTGTCGTCAACATAGCGCAGCCAGGGATCTAGGCCTTTAATGCAGCGTAATATCTGAGTGCGTTCTAGGTAATCGAGGTATATATATTAGCTAAAATCCCAGGAGCCGGAGCTCCAATAGGGAGTCCATCTTGCTGATATATTATATTACTGAAAGAAAAGTAATTATGGTTAAGTACGAATTCCAAGATAATCATAAAATTTTATATTTCAAGTTTTCTAAAGCGTTTGTGTTCCAATAGATTCCTTTTTATAATCTTAATGGTGTTTTTTATGGGAATATTAGTATACATACTGTATCTTTAATGTCAAAGGAGCTTCTTGTGTGGGAGGAAGTTAAAGTTTTTAACAAGCTTGCAAAACTCCTTGGAGTTTTTTAACGACGTTTTGGTGAAAAAGCGTAATTTGAGTTAAAACTTATGGATGAATTGAGAGGTTTTGTATGTGCAACTTTTACGAAAGTTAATTACCGGTCTAATAGGAACATCCTTTTTATGTAGTTTAGGCTTATCCCTTGCTTTGGGAAGTCCTGGGTTCATATTTATGAGCTTCTGTATTTCTTGGTTGTTTAAGAGGAAGTTACTTTGTTTTAGTATTCCTTTCAAGTTCCTTTTTATTTTTAGGGCGGGGTCCTTCTCATGACCTTAAATTTGTTGTTATGGAAAAAGGTTTCTATTTTCTTAATGTATTCGGTTTTGTTTATGATTGCAACTGTTCCACCTTTATCGGCTTTCGTTACAACTACATCACTTTGTCTAATTTTACATTGAAGTTCTCTATCTATCTTTTAATAGTTGGAAATCGATTCTAATCCTTTAATTACACTGGGAATATTTTTCCTAGCTTCATACCTTAGATCGTTTTGAATACCAATTGGTAGGGTCTGTATGGGCGATTCAGTTTCTGCTAACGTTTGTATTAGTTCTTGACTTTTATTGATACTATGCCAATTGAGATTTGGTCCTTTTCCTAACATTTGTAATTCCTGTTCTGTGAAGGTCGTGTTCAACAAATTTTTGACAGGAGGTGGGAGTTTTTCATTATTAAAGGGAGCCTTAAGCTGTGGTGTATTTTGTTTTGCTGGTGCATTGTTTTTTAGATTTTCTAGTTTCTTATTTAATGTGAACTGTTTCTTTTCAAAATGTTGGAATCAGGTAGTTATTAAGACATTCTTTAAAAATATTGCATCCTTACTTACTTTTGCAAGTTTCATCTTTAGTTTTAGATAGATGTTTTCACTATTTCTTGCTTTGGTTAGAGTTCGTATTGCAAACTGTGCACTTCATGACCGCATCGATGAATTCAATCAACTAATCATTAAACAAATTAATATAAAGGTTCGGTTAGGTGGTGTTTTAAATTAATTTGTTTAATAATTTTTGATGGTGCCAACTAGGCGGCCTGCTGATCACTAGATACTACAGGCTGACTTATTGTAATTTTGTGGAATTTTCTCATGAGCCATGATCAAACCAACAAGTTCGATCATGAGTGAAGTACAGGAGACAAAATTCGAGAATGAACTTGATGGACCTGTTCTCGCCTTGAACCCAAGATACTGGGATATCGAGGACTTCACTCCATGTCCTGTCTGCAGAGGGAGCTACTCAACATATAAACAGCAAATTCCATAATGTCGAGGATTAGGGGTGTAAAATCTAATTAAGCTAAACAGTACTTACTTGTTTTCTTCTTTGACACAAGCGACCAACTGGCCTACTGTGTGTTCATCTACACTTATTTCATTCTTAATATCGCTGGAAGGCTGTAAGGAACAAAAATGCAGAACAAAGTAAGAAACGTACAGTAAACAGATTACAAGAGTAAAAGTTTATAAATAGACATGACATAGCTAACAAAATAAACTACATAATTGCACAATAAAAATTACAATTTATTCTCCCAATATAAAAATGAAACAAGCAAACAAGTGTTAAGTCAAAGTTATATGAAGTACACGAACAAGAAAAGGAACCCATAATAAGATAAAGAGGACAGCACTGGAAGAGGGAGAAAAAGAAGAAGAAAACTTGAAGGACGACAATAATCTCTGCAATTCTTTTCTTCTTTTCCTACAACTTCCTGTCACCACGTTCATCCTTTGTGTGTTCTTAAATGACTGGTCACTTGTTTGTTTCTCGTGTTCCCACAGATGGCTCTGATTGTCAGATAGACATGCGTTGGATCTTAACCTGAGAAAGGCCGATCTCTTTCTTGCCTACCATGTTCAAGTTCGTACAACAAATAGTCAGTTGTTGGACTTTTCATTGACTCTAGACAATCTGAAGGCATTATTAATATGGACTTAAATATTTACATGGTTCATGGTGACTGTAGTCACGTCCTAGTTCGTGAACCGTGGACAACGGCTGAGTGGCCTAGTAAGTGGCCCTGAGAGTCGGGATACCAGTTGCTGTGGAATGGGAGTGGGCATCTCGGACATATTCTGAGTCATGGCCCTCCTTGTGCTCTGGCGACTTGGGCTATACAATCCACCGGTGGTTCATAACCCGTTAGAGGAGATATTCTCGCTTGGACTATGTGTAAGTAGGGTAGCATCCTGCTTCACGAATTTACCAAGCTAAGAACATTTTAAGCAAACCTCGGACTATGGGAGTAACGGAGTCCCACTCCCATTTGACTGGCGAGGGACTCCTTGGAAACAACTTGGCGAACGAAATGGAATTCGATGGGGAGCTATCAATATTAATGGGGCTTATGGAGGAATGAAAGTAGAACTAGCTGAGCCAGCAAAGAGGGTGCTCCTGGATGTGCTAGGAGTAAGTGATATTAAGGTAAGGGGAGATGACGAGGAAGAGATAGGAGATTATAAAGTGTACTGGACGGGTGTTAGAAAGGGAAGGGTAGAGTATGGGGTAGGGCTCTTTATCAGGAATACCATTGCACGGAACATAGTTTCTGTTAGGCACGTAAATGAGCGAATGATGTGGGTAGATTTGGCAGTTGGAGGAATTACGACAAAAATTGTCTCAGTGTATTCACCATGTGAGGGTGCAGATGAGGATGAAGTTGACAAGTTTTATGAAGCATTGGGTGACATCGTGGTCAGGGTCAAAAGCAAGGATAGAATAGTGCTAATGGGCGATTTCAATGCGAGAGTTGGAAATAGAACTGAAGGATATGAAAGGGTGATTGGTAAATGTGGGGAAGATATGGAAGCTAATGCAAATGGGAAGCGTTTTCTGGACTTAAGTGCTAGTATGGGTTTAACAGTTACGAATACATTCTTCAAGCATAAGGCTATTCACCGCTACAGATGGGAGGCTAGGGGTACCAGATCCATAATAGACTATATCTTAACTGACTTCGAATTCAGGAAATCTGTTAGGAATGTGAGAGTTTTCCGGGGATTTTCCGATGATACAGACCACTATCTGATCTGTAGTGAACTAAGTATCTCTAGGCCTAGGGTAGAGAAAGTGAAATCTGTCTGCAAACGAATAAGGGTGGAAAATCTCCAGGACGAGGAAATTAGACAGAAGTTCATGGATATGATTAGTGAGAAGTTTCGAACAGTAGATAGTAAGCAGGTTCAGGATATAGAAACTGAATGGGTGGCATACATCGATGCTGTAGTAGAAACAGGAAGGGATTGCCGAGGAAGAACTGTGTGTAAAGATAGGAAAAGGCGAACATCTTGGTGGAATGATGAAGTGAGAGCAGCTTGTAAACGTAAAATGAAGGCTTATCAGAAATGGCCCCGAACAAGGGCCGAGGCAGACAGGGATTTGCACATAGATGAAAGAAACACAGCGAAATAAATAGATGTTGAATCCAAAAAGAAGTCTTGGAAAGATTTTGGTAATAACCTGGAAAGGCTAGGTCAAGCAGCGGGGAAACCTTTCTGGACAGTAATAAAGAATCTTAGGAAGGGAGGGAAAAAGGAAAGGAACAGTGTTTTGAGTAACTCAGGGTGAACTCAAAAGATACTAGGGAATCACTGGAGAGGTGGAAGGAATATTTTGAATATCTTCTCAACGTAGAAGGAAATCTTCCTGCTGGTATTGCAAACAGCCAAGTTCATGGGGAGGAGAAAAATGATGTTGGTGAAATTACGCTTGAGGAAGTGGAAAGGATAGTAAATAAACTCCATTGTCATAAAGCTGCAGGAATAGATGAAATTAGACCTGAAATGGTGAAGTATAGTGGGCAGGCAGGGATGGAATGGCTTCATAGAGTAGTAAGATTAGCATGAAGTGTTGGTAAGGTACCTTCAGATTGGACAAAAGGAGTAATTGTTCCTGTCTATAAGCAAGGGAACAGGAAGCATTGCAACAACTATCGAGGTATCTCATTGATCAGTATACCAGGCAAAGTATTCACTGGCATCTTCGAAGGGAAGGGTTCGATCAGTAGTTGAGAGTAAGTTGGATGAAAACCAGTGTGGTTTCAGACCACAGAGGGGCTGTCAGAATCAGATTTTCAGTATGCGCCAGGTAATTGAGAAATTTTACGAGAGGAATAGGCAGTTGTGTTTATGTTTCGTAGATCTAGAGAAAGCATATGACAGGGTACCAAGGGAAAAGATGTTCGCCATACTGGGGGACTGTGGGATTAAGGGTAGATTATAAAAATCAATCAAAGGCATTTATGTTGACAATTGGGCTTCAGTGAGAATTGATGGTAGAATGAGTTTTTGGTTCAGGGTACTTACAGGGGTTAGACAAGGCTGCAATCTGTCACCTTTGCTGTTCGTAGTTTACATGAATCATCTGCTGAAAGGTATAAAATGGCAGGGAGGGATTCAGTTAGGTGGAAATGTAGTAAACTGTCTGGCCTATGCTGACAACTTGGTCTTGATAGCAGATTGTGCCGAAAGCCTGCAGTCTAATATCTCGGAACTTGAAAATAGGTGCAATGAGTATGGTATGAATATTAGCCTTTCGAAGACTAAATTGATGTCGGTAGGTAAGAAATTCAACAGAACTGAATGTCAGATTGGTGATACGAAGCTAGAACAGATCGATAATTTCAAGTATTTAGGTGGTGTGTTCTCCCAGGATGGCAATATAATAAGTGAGATTGAATCAAGGTGTAGTAAAGCTAATGGTGTGAGCTCGCAGTTGCGATCAACAGTATTCTGTAAGAAGGAAGTCAGCTCCCAGACGAAACTATCTTTACATTGGTCTGTTTTCAGGCCAACTTTGCTTTACGGGAGCGAAAGCTGGGTGGACTCAGGATATCTTATTCATAAGTTAGAAGTAACAGACATGAAAGTAGCGAGAATGATTGCTGGTACAAACAGGTGGGAGCAATGGCAGGAGGGTACTCGGAATGAGGAGATAAGGCTAATTTAGGAATGAACTCGATGGATTAAGCTGTACGTGTAAACCGGCTTCGGTGGTGGGGTCGTGTGAGGCGAATGGAGGAGGATAGGTTGCCTAGGAGAATAATGGACTCTGTTATGGAGGGTAAGTGAACACCTGAAATTTGGAATTTATTATTATTATTATTATTATTATTATTAACGATATGATTGTTATAAACTAATTTCGAGTTTGTGTTGTTAGTCCTAAAAGCGATTCTTAAATTACGTTTTTTGAATAGATTCGTAATACTATATATTTTACTGATATTATATGTAAATACGGCAAATTTCTTATTATCTTTTTCTTTTTGTTCTTGTATTAACGTAGTCTTAGGCTTATTTTTCATTTTATTTATAATCCTGTTTACAAAAGAAATTGATACTATATACCATTTAGCATACAAGAATGGCTATAATAAAGAGTTTGTAAATGGTATCCTTGCACGGTTGAAGAGATAAAAGTGTATTATTTGCTGATGATTCTCGTGAGTCAGGTAAGAAAACCTAAACTCAAGTTGTGCTGGTCCATCAGGAAGGTTCAGAAAGTAAACTATTTTCAGAGACTATGACATTTGAACTATTCTGTCAAATTTCACAATTTCTGCACTTCTCTGATGACACGTTTACAGATCGATATGACCGTCTAAGAAAAATCAGACCAGTTTCAAATTTGCAAAAAAAGTTTCAGAATATCTACAATCTTGACAGAGTTATAGGTATTGATTACAGTGTTACAAAATTTCTAGGTAGACTCCCATTTGAGCAATACAATCTTTCAAAAAAAGCCAGGTTTGTTATTAAAATTTATAATCTCTTCTGGATACTGTTCCCAGTTCAAAATTTATACCAGACAAGGCAAACAGGGTGTTATTACAGCAACAAAAGCAGCAGTGCTGGAACTAATGGAAGCAAACTTGAACCAAGGTTATATATTATATCTTGATAGCTGGTATGTCTCTCCTGAACTGGGTGTATACTGTTGCTTCACATCCGTAGGTTAAACCTTAAAAAGCCCTAAACGTGACCCCTGGGTGGTGCTAAGGAAGCAACAACATTGCTGCTGGAGCTATCTTCTAAAGATCTCCCAGCAAAGACGCAAACTGTACAAAGTAATCCACTCAACGGCTCTTTTAAAAACCAATTGACTCGAAAGCATGGACACGGTATTAAAATTTATCAACTAAACACTGAAGGTATCAGTAGATCTAAGTGTGACTTTTGTCAAAATTGCCACGTAATAATGACACTGATCTGGTACTCATTCAAGAAACGCATGCTTCTACAGAAGATGAGTTAAGGAAGAGAGGGAAGATTTATGGTTATAGTATTATTGGTGCACCCTTTGGTAATGTATATGGTATTGCTTCATATGCCTGTAAGAACTTGGAACAGGTTGAATTCATCTCATTTTGTACAATTAATAATATTCATACTGTAACAATAAAACTGCAAGATGTAACCATCGTAAATATCCACACACCTCCAGCCATCTGCTGCCCAACCCCAGCTTTTCCAGATGCAAGTCATCCAACTACCTATGCCGGCGACATCAACAGCCACCATGAAACTTGGAAATATGCAAGAAATGACAATAAAGGCATAGCTTTAGTAGAATGGTCAGTAGACCAAAATGTATATCTTATACTTGATGCACATGAGAAGGGCATGTTTAGATCTGCTGCTTGGAAGCGAGAGTCCAACCCAGACCTCTATTTCGTCACACATGACTCTGTAGGCAACCCTCTACCCATGATGAGAGAAGTCTTGGGGGACTTCCGAAATAGTCAACACAGACCAATCTTCCTTGAGATGGGCATCTCTGTTTCCTTAATTACATCTTTCCCATGCCCACGCTGGACCTTTAAAAAGGCAAACTGGAGGAAATTCTCTGAAGAGCTGGACATATGCATCAGATAGATTCCTGCAACTAGCCATAATAGATCAGAGAATTGTAGGGCTTGTGAAATCTGTAGCCAAAAAGCACATCCCAAGAGGTTACAGGAAAGAATATAACCCTGGATGAAGTGAACAGTGCGATGCCATATACAAAGATTTTCTTGAAACAGGTGCCCATGTGACTGATGAGGAGGTATTATGGAGTATAGATGAAAATCGTACACAGAAATGGACAGCAACAGTTAGGGATTTCAAAATCAAATCAAAATCTCTTTATTTGCAAATGAGGTGTCTACTCTCATTCCAGTAGAGAAGCCTGGAGCCTACTAAGAAAACTTGGAGGAAGCTCAGCAGGAGTTAGAGAGAAGGCAACTATCTCACCAAACAAAGTAGCCTCCCATATTGTTTTAACTTCAAGGGTTACTAAAGACAAAAAACATACAAAAATGGTGAAAAAGAACCTAAGGATGCTTAAACATACCCCTCCAACCTCTTCCAAGTACTCTGAAGCCTTCACGATTGATGAGGTTGATACAGCAATAAAGGACATGAAAGTTGGTAAGGCACCACGTTTTGATGGAATACATCCTGAATTTATCTTAAATATGGGACGGAATGCGAGAAGGTGGCTGACGTGCTTCTTTACCCACATACTTCAGACAGGTATTCTTCCCAAGGAGATTAAGAACACTAAAATCCTTGCCATATTGAAAACTGGCAAACCGAAAGATATACCACAAAACTACAGACCAATCGCTATCCTCACTTGTTGCTATAAATTCCTTGAAAGACTACTATACAATGGAATTAGCATTGTAATTAATCAACATATTCCTATTGACCAAGCTGATTTTAGTCAGAATCGTAGCTGTTTTGACCAAGTCCCTGCACTCACAACATGCACTGAAGCAGGCTTTCAGCAACAGTTGAAAACCTCTGCTGTTTTTTTTATTTTTTATCTTTCCGCTGTTTATGACACGGTTTGGAGAGAAGGGCTGCTGTATAAACTTCTTCAGGTATACCATGCAAAACCACAGAACAATTATTTGGAAACATGCTTAATAGTAGACTCTTTCAGGTTGTTCTAGGGAATAGGACTAGCAAGCTGAGAAGATTGATTAATGGTCTCCCTCGAGGATCAGTCTTGGCTCCTCTCCTGTTCAATCTGTATGTATCACACTTGCCACCAACAAACTCTACAAAATTTTGGTATGCTGATGATATAGCCTTAACTACAAGCCATAGTAACCTGAAGGAAACGGTGAACATTTTAACTGATGATCTTCCATTCTTAGTGACTATTTTCAGAAATGGAGACACCAACCAAACACCAGCAAAACTGAGGTGTCCTGCTTTCATCTAAATAACAAAGTGGCAAGCTGTACTCTCCAAGTGTCTTCTAATGGTTATTTATTTATTTATTTATCGTATGATGTGCACAGATAGATTATATAAATAAGTATACAATATATACACAATATATACAAGCAGAAGCCTATAGTTCCAAATCAAGTCCATTGATCCATTTCAAGGCCTCCTCAGTTGCGTTATGAATGTCCTCCAAAGGACCTTGAAATGCTCTCCGTGGACACTCGGCAATTACGTGGTGGATGGTCTGTGAGGTAGCTCCACAATCACACCCAGAAGACTTCTGCCAGCCCCATTTATAAAGCGTATAGCCGCATCTTCCTTGATTGACTCTTATCCTGTTTAGAGTCCTCCATTGACGTCTGGGTAGATGGAATCCAGGAGGTTGAACATGAGGTAGAGTCACAAGATGTTGATTGGGAACAGAAGACTGCTGCCATTGGTGTAACCAGGCGTTCGTGATGGAGAATCCAGATTCTTCCAGTGTAAGTGCAGTGCGCCAGGGTGGAGATCTAGACTTAAGTCGAGGAGGGGCAGGTTGAGTAATATCCTGGTGAACGGGGAGGTTGGAGTCCTGGCTGGTCTTCTTCCACAGTTTTAGAAGAGCTACAGACCTTCTTAAGCAAGGCGGAGGAATATTACTGAGTGTAGGCAGCCAGGCCACGTTTGTAGAGCGAATACAACCGGTTATGATGCGCATTGTTTGATTTAGTTGAGCATCAATCTTCGCAGTATGAGCACTGTTCAGCCAAATTGAAGCGCAGTATTCAGCAACTGAATAGCAAAGAGCTAGAGCAGTAGATCTCAACACTTGGTTGTTTGCGCCCAAGATGTGCCGGCTAATTTTTGAAGAATATTATTCCGACTTTTAATCTTGGCGGCTGTGTTGTTAATATGATGTTTATATGTTAGGGATCTGTCTAATGTGACACCTAAATATTTTGGGAAGGGACAGTGTTGTAAGGATTGATTTCTAAATGTTATTGAAGGCCTGTAGTTGGCAAATTTATTTCTGAGATGAAACACAGATACAACAGTCTTTTGGAGATTTGGACGGAGACACCACTTTTGGAAGTATGTATCTAGCTTTTCTAGATCTGCTGTAAGAATTTGTTCAGCTTCTGGAAAACTTGGTGTTTGGCTAACCAGTAGTATATCATCTGCGTAAATAAATTTCCTCAGGCACAATAACTACCCAAAATACTTAGGTATAACATTAGATCGGACACTGTCCTTCAGGCAACATCTAGTAAATACAGCAACAAAGATTAGGAGTCGTAACAACATTCTGCACAAGTTGTGTGGTACAACCTGGGTGCTTCTGCAACTACCTTGAGATGTTCTGCATTTGGTTTAGTTTTCTCTGTGGCAGAATATTGTTCTCCTGTGTGGATCAACAGCTGCCATGTGAAACTTGTAGACACTCAACTCAACAACACAATGAGGATTATTTCAGGTGTAATAAGATCAACTCCTACCCACTGGCTTCCTGTCTTGAGCAACATCATGCCTCCTTCATTCCGTAGAGCACAAGCACTGTTGAGAGAATACTCCAAGATAAATGAGAAGTCTGACTTGCCCATCCATTCCAATATTCCTGACCTTCAGAGGAACCGGCTGAAATCTAGACATCCACCGGTTGAGTTTGCTCAGAGGCTCACAGAAGACAATTTCAACCCCTATGTCCAGAGGAAGGAAGAATGGATCTCAAAAACAGCTGAACATTTCTGGCCTTTCTTCCCACCTAATTCGAGGTCTGATCTTCCAAGAAGAACTTGGACCATACTTAATAGGATTCGATGTGGTCACGGAGTCTGTGCTGCATCCCTGTATAAATGGGGAAGATACAATCCTCCGAGTGTGAGTGTGGTGCTCCTATTCAAACCATCGAACACACTGCAATGGAGTGTAGCAGAAGAGCCTACCCTGGAGATTGGTTTTATTTTCTTATTTTCTAGAGGCCAATACAGAGGCTCTAGAATGGATAACAACTTTGGACATTAAAATATAATGTAATTGCTTTCCTGTTTCTGTATATATATGCCGTACGATAAATAACAATAAATCTCTTGAACTTTTTCACACCTTGTTGGAGAATGGAACTCAAGCTGTGGGTACCATATGCTGTAACAGGAAGAACGTGCCTCCAGAGTTGCACGCAGTAAAACTGACGAAAGGTGAGGCTATTAGTATGACAGCTAATAATATTCTCACCATAAAATGGAAAGACAGAAAGGATGTGCATTTACTTTCAACTGTTGATAAGGACTTGGACCTTGATGTGAAACTTCAAAGAAAATGAGGTGAAGGAGAGGAAGTGGTGAAAGACTCCAAGGATAATGGAAGATACAACCGGAAAATGAATGCAGTATATCGTCAAGACCAAGTCCTTGCATGTTTTCCCGTAACGCAATGGACTATCAAGGGTCATAAAAAAGATAACGAAGTACCTATTAGATTTGGCTAACTTGAATTCATACATTGTGTTCATGAAGGATACTGGCAGGTGGCTGCACTATACAAAATGTCTCACAGCAATTGCGAGCGAATGTTGCAGAGTGTTGCTCTCCTGCCTAGGACAACAAAAGAAAGAATGCCTACTCAACACAGCCCCTGTGACTTCAGGCAAATGTATGGGGACATTTTCCGGTGCCTATTCCTCAAACAGAGAGAAGAAACATCCATCTAGGACATGCAAAATATGCTAGGGTCATAAAATATGGCCCAAAGTGAGGTGGCTATGTAAAAAGTGCAGTATTCCACTCCATCTGGAAAACTGCTTCAAAAACTATCTTCAGTACTCGGGAGATAGTGGGTTCTAACCCCACTGTTGGCAGCCCTGAAGGTAGTTTTCCATGGTTTCCCAATTTCACACCAGGAAAATGCTGGATTAAGGCCATGGCCACTTCCTTCCCACTTCTAGGCCTTTCCTGTCCCATCGTCGCCATAAGAATTATCTGTGTCGGTGCGACATAAAGCAAAAGAAACCAAACTGCAAACCCCATGGTGCAACAGCCCCTGAAGGGCCATGGCCTAACAAGCAACTGCTGCTCAGCCTGAAGGCCTACTGATTACGAGGTGTCGTGTGGTCAGCACGACGGAACCTCTCGGCCATTGTTCTTGGCTTCCTAGACTGGGGCCACTATCTCACCATCAGGTAGCTCTTCAAATTTGATCACATAGGCTGAGTGAAACATCCACCAGCCCACATATGCAGGTTAAAATCCTTTCCCTGGCTGGGAATCAAACCCGGGGCCTCCAGGTAAGAGGCAGGCAAGCTACCCCTACACTGCGTGCCTGGCAAAAAAATAATACAAAAAGGAAGCCTACACCATCAGAAATCTTTCTGATGTACAACATACAGGCAGACAAGGTAAAAAATATGGTATATCCAGGGAGTAACATAGGACCATTGTGCTGAAATCAAATGCTGGATAGAGAAAGCGGAGTCCATCATCATTAGCATTTGGCAACTCCTATCTTGAAACGATCTCAGAATAAAGCTCAAAAAGAGAATAACATATTGCTGTGTCCTCTTCCCCCTACTAAATGCTGTAGAGCCCTATATATTTTATTACCCACAGAAAAGAGAATCCAAACTTTCAAGATGTGGATATATAATGGTAAGTTGTGTAATTCCTGTGGGTTATTTCCATGTCGCAGCAACAGAGATAGGTCTTATGCCAACAAAAGAATAGGAAAGGGCTAGTAGAAAGGAAGCAGCCATGGCCTCAATTAACGTACAGCCCCAGCATATTAATGATATGAAAATGGGAAACAATAAAAACCATTGTCAGGGCTGCCGACAGTGTGGTACACCACACAACGAGCTGTCGACCTGAGCTTATCAAGTCAATTTAATTAAAGAGGCTGGAATACATGTATCACATTATGAGGACTCCTAAAAAGGAGAGTCTGTTACAAGTAAAATTTTGAGGAAAAATCTTGGCAAAAGAGGACTCAGGAGAAGACTGGCATCTCGGATAAACATTATGAAGAAATAGGTTGGAGCTCTTCGGCACATGATGAAAGGAAGATAGCCATGCTCATAGCCTAAATCTGGTTAGGATAAGGTAGCAGTAACCATGAAGAAATCAGCCACAAGATGCTATGCAGTGGAGGGACTCTGAACAATAATAGCTGCTATACATATCCTAGCATAAAATTGTGAACTACATGAAGAAAATATGAAAATTGTTTAAAAGTATTGGAAACCTCACTATACATCTTTCCAAGCATCTTCAAAATGTCTGCTATAAAATGAGAAGTTGCTCAATTAAGTCCATTCAGCAGTTTGTAAAAATTTCCGTTATCAGAAAAATGTCATCAAAATAATAGATTACTACAAATGTGTTCACCTGTGTTTCTCTTGGCACTGCCAACTCTGATTTTGGTTCTTCTTTCAAATGTACCTCTTCTGATATAATTTTGTGATTGTCCTGTGGAAAATTAAATATATTAAACAAATTTTCCAGACACATCTGTAAATGTATTTATATACGAGTGGGCTTAACAATTCATGATTTCCTATTAAATGAGACAGTTTCAGTTCCAAATCTTCATTATCATTTGTCAGAAAATTACCATGTTGAGTATCCATAAAAGCATGACAACTAAGAGAACTTCAGGAGTGGAGGAAAGTCCTATTTAAAGGCTCAGAGTTATTTTTGAAGAGTAGAACAATTATGTAATATAAAATCTTTCAAAATAACACTGAATGATCAGGAAAATGTACAGACATACTTACGTATAATCTGCTTTTTAAATTTTTTTTATAGTTGCTTTACGTCGCACCGACATAGATAGGTCATATGGCGACAAGGGGGCAGGAAAAGCCTAGGAGTTGGAAGGAAGCGGCCACAGCCTTAATTAAGGTACAGCCCCAGCATTTGTCTGGTGTGAAAATGGGAAACCACGGAAAACCATCTTCAGGACTGCCAACAGTGGGATCCGAACCCACTATCTCCTGGATGCAAGCTAACAGCTGCATGCCCCTGACCGCATGGCCAACTCACCCAGTCAAATAATCTGCTCATTATATACAAACCAATTCTGAAATATTAAGAACCTCACAATTTATCACTTATCTTTCACATCCTGTACCAGCTAATAAAACTCAGCAGGAAAATGTATCTTCCAAATTTCTTCTTGTATATGAAGTACTCCGCCTGAAGGCAGGGAGGATCCTCAACAGCTTTGCCATCAGCTGCAATACAGAGCAAGGTGTCTCTGGGGAGGCAAACTAAGGATATGAAGAGTAAAGTAGTTTCACATTGCTTTCCTCTTTCAGCAAGACAGTGCTGTTACATAACGGTCTCTCATATTCACTGAACTGTACACACAGACCAGCTATTTCACACCTTTTCCTATAGGATCTGGCTGTATTAGGAATAGTGTTACCCATACTGCTCATATCTCAGTCACTTTCATATCGTAAGAGCCAAGGATGAAACTGAGACCCTAAATACAAGTGACAAACTTGTTCTGGGCCAATCCAGAAGACAACAGGCATTGAGCACCAGAGATGGATTAGAGCAGGCCACCTCATTTGGACGGCATCAAGGACATAACCCCTAAACAACATGAACCATAACCTATAGGTTATCTACAATATCGCAGAGGGCCTGTATGCCTGACATCAGTGCTCCTTGTGAAGGCACGAGTACATATGGTCAGCTGACAGGGATATTGCAACTTGCTCTACGTTGCACCGACACAGATAGGTCTTTTGGCAGCGATAGGATAGGAAAGGGCTAGGAGTGGAAACTGACCACGGCCCTAATTAAGGTACAGCCCCAGCATTTGCCTGCTGTAAAAACAGGAAAATAGAAACCACCTTAAGGCTACCAACAGTGGGTTTGACCCACTATTTCCCTAATACAAGCTCACAGCTGTATGACCCTAACCGCATGGCCACTTGCTCAATATATATATATTGTGCACTGGGACAGGACTTCATATTTATTGAAAAGCAAAAGGTCAGATTGTTGTCCCAAGAATGCCAGACCTATGTTCAACATATGGCTGCACTAATCAGAGTAACTAATCCAAGGATACATTTTGTTTTAACTAAGTTTACTGAATTATAACTGACATTGCTTTTGCAATTCCTGTTTGATATTAAACCCATTTTAATGTTTAAGCACAGGAAGTACTGTGAGACAGAGTTATTATTCACTGTCCATGTTTCTGATTTCCTTTTCACAGACCAAGGAATTAACTCAACAACGGATTGTGAGGATGAAAAACGACAAATTTTATCCCACCTAGTACAGTCATTTATGCTCCGCATATTTCGAAGTTAAGTACATGTATCAAATGACAATTGGCTATTTCTGCCAAACATGACATGGTTCTAAGCATTTTATTTTCCCTCACATTTGCAAACAAGGAAAATAGTGTGCTCACTGCCAATAAAATGTAACCAAGAAAACCCACCAGATGCCACCTGTTCAAATTTAAGTATATAAAGTGAGACAAGATAGATTTAAATTATATTTTCCTAACAATTTGCTGCTCCTATTTATGATGCAACTTAAAATTGTACTGATCTGGTGACGCTGTTTTAAATTTTTTTTTTTTTTAAATCACCAAACCTATGACTAAATCTACAGCTTTTGCCCCATTCCTAAAAAATTAATGCAGTAATTGGAACAGGCTACCAGAAAAATAAAATGGCTGAAATCAAAGCAAAGCAAACAAAGAGGAACAGGAGGAAAGTCTTCCATCAGCAAGAAATCATTGAAAGTCTTCACAAGAAACATAATGGTTCCGGTCTCAATGTTCTGGGCAGCTATTTCCAAGAGGTGATCCAAGATCTTGTCAAGCTTTAGACTTTATGGTGGCAACAGTGAATAGGAGCTCAAAAATACCAGTTTATGGAGGGCTCATACAAAAAAATCGTATAGTCAGCAGCTGTGATGGGATTGCGACTAATAACTGTAGGAATGAAATCTGTTGGACTGAACTCCCTAGTGTTCTTTTCCACATCCAGCAGAGTTAGAGCAAAAGGCATTAACTTTCCTTGATGCTGCTCACCATATAAAATTTGCAAAGAATTCCCTAGCAGAAAAGCAGGTGTTTGTAGATGGTAGTGCTCCAGACCAAGAAAATATTACTGAGGTGAAATACCTGGAAGAACTTGGTACTATTACGGGAAGTGAAAGGCCTGCACACTGGTTATAGATTAAGGAGAAAGAATTTAGAGGGGGTGAGACAGAAGATAAACATTTCCTTAGGTGCATAAACCTTCAGTAATTGTGTGGGTAATACCCTTAAATTTTGCAGTGATCTAGGTCTTGAAGCGTTTACTGATTGTGAAAGTACCATTCAGGTTGCAATGTTCCTAGATTTTGCATTTCATTTAATAAATTCAAGGCGTCTTACGAGTAAGTGAACCAAGGCTGCAAACAGATATTCCAACCAGGACAAAACCTGTACTGATATTGAAGAATGCATAAGTTATCCTAATAATACTATGTTAACTGATGGTTTGTACCTCTGTAACACTAAGAAAATAAATGAAATGAAATGTCGTATGGCTTTTAGTGCCGGGATATCCCAGGACAGGTTCAGCTTTCTGTTTGACACCCGTTGGCGACCTGCACATCGTGATGAGGATGAAATGATGATGAAGACAACACATACATCCAGCCCTCGTGCCAATGGAATTAACCAATTAAGGTTAAAATCCCCGACCCGGCCGGGAATCGAACCCGGGACCCTCTGAACCAAAGGCCAGTACGCTGACCGTTCAGCCAACGAGTCGGACACTGCAATGAATGGTATCATTTCTGATTTGTTAAGGGTACAAGGTCTTGCAGAACATATGTCTGGGGAAAGGATTCTGCACTAAGATACCATCTCACATTGAGTTTGAGATGGATATAAAATTCTGGTCAACTCAAACCTGTATATAGGAAGTGTCTCAATGGTCAGATTGTTCGGCTCGATTCCCGGCGGGAATTTTAACCGTAAGTGGCTAATTTTGCTGACATGGGGGCTGGGTGTATGTGTTGTCGTCATCATCATTTCATCCTCATCAAGACGCGCAGGTCGCCTACTGGCGTCAAATGAAAAGACCTGCATCTGGCAAGATTAACTTGTCCTCAGATACTCCCGACACTGAAAGCCATAAGCAATTTAATTTTCATTACTGGTCAGATCGACCTGTCTTGTAATTGTAATATGTGTTTTTGAAAGGTACTGTTTTATTGAACCCTGGTCTTGTACAGAGAATTCAACAAGAAATGGATTTTGATTGACATGATCAAGATTAAGTCACCAACTATGTAGTCCTTTCTTTATATAGTGAATATGTTGATTATATTGCAAGCAGTGTGTAAAATATTAAGAGATAAGAATTTCATAGTGTTTCGTATTGAGGTGAGTTCACTATTTTGATAAAAGAAGATATATCATGGTTCAACCTTTCAATACTATTAAAATACGAAATGTAATTTTTACATTCCTACTTAATTACAATTGGCACCGGTGTCGACCATTATCCTTGGCCATCATCAGCCAATCACAAATAAATATAAAAGACAATGCACAGGTAAATAAAATGAGAAGTTTAAATAATTCCATCAGTTGCTGTTTATGAAGCACTAAAACACTTCAGAGAGCACTGTGTGTTGAAATTTCAGCTGATCAGTAAAAAATATAAAAGACAATGCACAGGTAAACAAAATGTGATCAAGAATAAAAGTTGACACCAATTATAATTAAGTAGGAATGTAAAAATGTTAATAGTACTGAAAAGTTGAACCATCATATATCTTCTTTTAACTCAATAGTGTGTTAATTAAATTAAATTAATTAAATATGTGCAGTATTTGCATCTTTTGCAGTGTTACATAACATCAGCTCATATTCGTACTGGCAGTAATGAATTATACACCTACAAGACTTTATTACATCCTCCTAATCAACACAAACTCCTGGATAACTTAACTGATAACTTCAGGCCAAGCTGCCAATAGGGGAAAACACAGACACCCCAATAATGCAATTTATATTTTGTATTGTATATGAGGATCCAATAGAGTTCTATAAAGGTATAATTTCTTTGTAGTGCACAGTATGGAACATATGACACATTTATTGTTCTTTGCCTCAGTGCTTAGACATTCATGTTTTTCTAGAGGTGTCAGTTAAAAAAATCTGCAACAAGCCACTATTATTATTATTATTATTATTATTATTATTATTATTATCATCAACATTCTGAATGGCTAAATTACGATGAGAAGGACCATTCCTTGAAAATTTAGTTCCATTCTTATTCAAATAGCAAGACTCTTTTGTAATGGGGCTGACTGATCAAAAATCACCATCAAGGAGGTGAACTAAAAGTGAACCAACACTCAAATCAGATAGCATTTTTGTATATCATGTAATATGGCAATAAACTGATGATTGTATGTAAGAATGCATTTAGTATTTTGTACTGCATAAAGAACAGAGGAATCTTCCAGATATCTTCAGGCCATGCTGCCAATAGCGGCAAACACAGACTCTGTGCTAATGCAACAGTTATCCATGAGCACATTATGAAATGCCCCGTTAAAGGAATAGATACATACATATTCATTATAGACTGTTGTTCCTTCTGGTGTTCAGTCTGCAAGCCTCTGTGAATGTACAAATCACCACAACAATCCCCTATTTCAAACTAGTTCTATATCTCTGATTTTTAAATCATTAAAAAATGAGTCTAGTCATCATTGCCATGGTCTCCCTGTATTCCTCTTACCCTCCATGACCGACTCCATCATTCTCCTATGTAAACTATCCTGCTCCATTCGCCTAACATGACCCCACATGACTACAGCTTCATTCATTCAGTTCAATCCTAACTTAGCCTTTATGTCTTCGTAACAAGTACCCTCCCGTCATTGTTCCCACCTGTTTTACCTGCAATCATTCTTGCTACTTTCATGTCTGTTACTTCTAAGTTGTGAATAAGTTATCCTGAGTCCACCGAGCTTTCACTCCCGTAAAGCAAAGTTGGTCTGAAAAACACCTATGTTAAGATAGTATCGTCCAAGAGCTGACTTCATTCTTCCAACTTCACATCCCCAATCTGACATTCAATTATCTTGGATGCCTTACCTACTGACATCAATTTAGTCTTAGAAAGGCTAATTTTCATGCCATACTCATTGTACCTATTTTCATGTTACAAGACAGTAGATCGCAGGCTTTGGGCAAAATCTGCCATTAAGATAAAGTTGTCAGCATACGCCAGATTGCTTACTAAATTTTCACCTTACTGCCACTTTCTACCTCTTAGCAGATGATCTATGTAAACTACGAACAACGAAGATTTTTCAAAATTCTGGCTAATAGAGAAAATACAATCCTGACAGCCCCTTTATGGCTTGGAACCTCACTGCTATTCATCCTACTTCCTCTGAATCACTGATCTCACCCTCCCTTCAAGGATGCCACTGAACACCTTGCCTGGTATACTGATTATTAAGATACCTTGATAACTGTTGCATTCCTTCTTCTTTGATGGATTATAGGTAGGTGCAATTACAGCATTCATCCAATCTGAAGGTGCCTTACTAACACTGCATTATAATCTTATTTTATGAAGCCATTTCAACCTTCCTTCCTGCTATACCTCACCATTTCAGGCCTAATTTCCTATATTCCTGCTGCTTTATTACAAAGGAGTATATCTACCATCCTTTCCAATTCCTTAAGAGTAAATTCACCAACATCATAGCCCTCTTGACACAAGAGTTGAGAAACAATAGGGATTGCAAGTAATATATGACACAGCAATGTTGCAGAAAAAGACTGTGTACTATAACTGAGAAAATTATTCATGAGAATTAATTTGAAGTGTATGATGCTGTACTGGAAGAATGGGCTAAATATGGTATTGTTGAAGAGAGACATTATGAAGGGGCTAGAGGTAAAGGCTACATTTTGCCTCATCAGGGTGTAATTAAGGACAGTGCAACGATGCGAATTAGGCCCATATTCGACACATCCAGTAAAAGGAAGAGGAAGTTGTCACTGAATGACTGTATGACAAAAGTCCAAACTTAATTGAACTTATTTTCTCTGTTGTGTTCGGGTTTAGAGAGGGGCCAGTGGGTGGTAGAATATTAAATGTTGGCACTCGCATGTTACTGCTGCATTTGCGTGAAAGATTTTCTGTTATACAAGGATGAAGAAGAAGCCAGACAATGATGTCAAGATGTGTGAGATGAAAAACGGCACAAAGCTAAGAAGGCGGTAGCTGATTCAGGAACTCTATCGGTATTTGAGGTGCTGGACTCTTGATACTGAAAGTAAAAAGGAAGGGGTGGATTATGTTCTTTACATTTGCTGTGTTCAGGGCAGTGCACTTGAACAGGTCAGCAATTTCATAACGAATGGATTTTTACTGAGTCTTCCACAGTTCATCACTCGATGAGAAAGATCAAAAGTTTCTACAACAAAAATGGAACAAATTTCAATGGTACAGGTAATTTGTTTTGAACTGTCGACTAACACCACACAGAAAGAGAGTCCACAATGCAGCAAATACAGTACAGAATTAACCCTCCCACAGCAGGCTGGTGGGGTGGTCAGTGGCAAAGTCTGATTCGGATAGTAAAGAGAAATTTGAGATGTGTCTTCGGGAGAGCTTCACTGTGCTGTGAAGAGTTGACGACACTACTGTGGAAGTGTGAAGCCGTCGTTGATTCCTGTCCTCTTGCCTACTTGCCTGAGAAGCCTGAAGATCTCAAACAACTTTCACCTTCAAGTATTTTGCAAGACAATGTCTGCATGGGAATACTAGATTTAGATCAACTGGATTCTGTGAACTTATCAAGGAGATGTTGATTTCTACTACAGTTGCAGCAAGATTTTGAGAAGAGTACCTAAGTCATTTGATCCAGGAGCAGAATACAATGTCTACAAACACTGGATAAGAGGATGTGGTGCTGGTTGCAGCTGATGGGAAAGAACTGGATCGACTGACCATTAACACGGGTGCTGGAAGTGTATCATGGGAAAGTTGGACGATTTGTGAGGTTGAGAACATTGTCAGGTGAGGTGACTAGGAGGATGCTGATGACTGTCCCAGTAGCTTTCACTCTCATGAAGAGTCTGACTCATGAGATTCCTCAAAGTGCTATTATGACAGCACGTCTACTGTTTCATGTGGATATAAAAAATTATTCAATCTAAGTGATTTACAATAAATATGAAGTTTCTGTCATGTAGAAAGAATGTTTCTCACAGGCTATGTGCTTTAGGAGTTAAGACTGTAAGGCAGCCTGAAAAGATATCTCCCTCATTAATCCTCCTATCAAAATAGTGTACATGAGCAGGAAGTTTTACAAATAGATTTCCAGTAAGGTTGGTAGATTTCAAATCAGGTTGGCCATGTATATTTTTTGGGAGAGTAAAATCATTGTTTCAGTCTTCACATAAATCCACAGTCAATTCAAGGATGTTGAAATGATATTGAACCTAAAAACTATCCATGGATAAGAGGATTCTAAATGTGGGTTCAAATACAGCCAGTAGTTTTTCAGTTACAAGTACTCAAACAACAACAACAAGAAATAGGCAAGACCCCCTAAGGTAAAAAATATTTAGGTAGCATTATTAGACCTGAAATGGAGAATTAAAAGAAAATGCTGCCAAAATAATCAATATATATTTACCCAGTTGTGACAATTTTATTTATGTAGATTACAGTCATTACTAATATGCATGGCTCATGGTCCATGGACTAGAATGATGCAGGTTTCCATGTAAATTTATCCTGTCCTACCAGTTTCTTCTCTAACTAGTGCAGTGTTTTCCACAGAAATTTTGTCACCCGAGTATCAGGAATGAGTGGCTTGGTGCAGAATACTACGTAATAAACGGATATGAAAAAATTTCAATTTATTCCCCTCACGCATTCGTATTAACAGACGGGTAACAGTAAATGCAAAATTGAACTATTTTAGTATTTTTAGCCTGAACAAGACAACAGAGGATTTCTAGTGTTCTACTGTTCATTCATAATCATTCAATACCAGGGATTATTATTCTATTGCTGTGGAGGGCCATACGGGTCTGTGACATCATTGAAAACTGCTAAACATTTAAACTCTGATGTAATTATGCTGAAAATAATGATTGATCACTGAACTAAACAGTTTTACAGTATGTAATTAGTGCATATCTAGGTTATGCTAGCTGGGCGGTCTGTAACCATGGCAGGGGACTTCACCCATTAACAGGTCTTAGGGATAGCACTCTAGTTGAACTAATATTTACTACAATTCTTTTATCACATTAACATCATGGCCTGCCCTATCACTCTAAACCTTGTATTCGCAGACGGATTAACATTCTTTACCCGATACCTCCATTTTCTTACTCGTCGTTGGGCGGCCTAGTTTGACGAAATGGAGTCGCTCAGCAGATACCTCAGGGTTTACTTACGGCAAGTAAGACATGTAATCTTACTGTAGAATTCGCTTTACGTGAGTTCAAGAGAATTCCAACTCACGGGTGACACCTATCGTTACTCACGACATAATAATAATCATCGTCGACAACCTTATCAGAGTATAGACTTCGAGAGAACTTACCATGGTTAAATGAACACTTAATTACATGGTACCTTTCTTAACTATTAATTAACTTACAAACTAGACAGTAATTAAAGAATTCATGACACCAGCAATTATAGAAAAATAACAAGATATTTATTAATAAAATATTAAGTTATTAAATTTCCATATACTGCGTCGCATTATTTAAAAATTGACTGAAAATACATATGGAGAATGAGTCAGCGCTGGCTCGTATAATAAACGAAAAATAATATTCAGTATTTTAAATTATTAAAATGATCAGTTCCTTTGTGAAGTAGAAGTTCAATATTTACACATTTACAATAGATCACTGGACACATCTGAGGTCCACCTCGCATTTGAAATGTAAGTATAACATCGACACAAATAACTAGTTCCGATAGTTCACTTTCTTTAGTCTGATTAAACCAGTCTCACTTGGACATAATATTCAGCCGAAATACATCTTAAATACACAATAAATTAAGTCTGAATAAATTGGAATACATTTAAGTAGATCTGATTAAATTGATGGAAATCGAAAATAGATCTAAGTAAATTAAGATAATTTTTGAGTAAAATCCGAAGTCATGATTTTGTTGCAACGATCTCGTTGTGCTTGGATAACTACTTACGAACTAAGGCATTCTTTCCTAGTGCCTGGTAAATGCGGCTCCTACTCTAGCCTTTCCCTAGCTGAAGTTCGTTAAAGAAATGTACGTTCAAACGTAGAATATTAATCGATCTAGCTATCTAACTAATTTTCAACATAATCTTTGGCTGTCATTCACATGTCCTTTTAGGTTCAATGTCCCTTTCTTTAGTTATATTCCAATAACATTCAATTACAATGCAAGCTACTTTACTCTCTTGCCATCAGTATGGAAGCGCTATGACGCGAGGTTTAGAAACATAATCTCATATATATCGGTGTCGTAATGCATCTGGTTAACTACAGCTATTCAAAGTATCGTAGTATTCTAATGTTCATTATAAATCATCTACACTGACATACTAATACGTCACGAGCATACATCTATAATAGAAAATCCAGTTCGTACCTTGGCTTGTGTAGCTCCAGCGGTGTGGGCACTCTTACGCAAATAAAACATAAAATAAACTTGTAGTGTGGCATAACTTAACTTGCAGGTACACGATGGTCCTGCACCGCGTAAAAACATCTCATACCACTATATATATATATATATATATAACTCGAAACTTTCATCCAATTACCATAATCATATTCTTATTACAACATCCATTTAATATTAACACCGTAGCCTCCATAATAATATATCGCGTTCCCAACTTCACGACTACGTTAAAATACCACACAATTTCTTAATAATATTTACAAGTCACAGCTTCTCATAACCTACGGACGAGTTCAATGCCCTTTCTATGAACCAAACAATGCGTAATTCCATTTGTTTCTTTCTACACCGCGCACAACCATTCGTGACGTCAACTTTAAGCATTACTTCAATGAAATCTCTATAATCTCCCAGCATGTCATTTCAATCAGCTGTTTCACATTTCTCTTCAAACCTCACGCTTCCTACAAGTATTCTGGTCGATATAGCATAAACTATTGCTATATTACTAAATCGTAACTACGAACTTAATTATCTCACACATCGTTGGTAATCCTCACTTGCATTGCCATATTTATCGGTCTACAATTAACCCATCGGCACATACCTAAGGTACATGTGTAGGCAAACCAAAAATTATGTGATTAAATATTATGAATGATTTAGCTCGCTCATTGTTGTCCCTGGTCCAGCTGTTCCGTTCCCAAATGGATGTGGTTGGGTCTTCGGTTCGGTCACGGGTTAGACATCTGGTACGTCATCCGCTCCTTCGTTCTGGAAGTACTATCCGGATTCCCGTTGCCTTCCTTCGTCATGGCTCGGTCGGATGGTTACCCGTCGCCTTCCTCATCATTGCCTGGTCGTATGGTAAGATGAATTGTTCCCAGGTCGGTCCATCATGTGAATTTAGCACATCATCTTGATCATCTTCTTGTCAGTCTCAAAGTTGAAGATTATATTGCAGTATACAGCCATTTATGCTATTCTTCTCTGACGTCTTTAATCCTTAATTTTATTTATTTTTATTTTTCTTCGTAGCTCTTCGACGTATCCGCAGTTTCGTATGTAACGAATTCAGTACGTCTATTCTCGTCTGAACTGCTTTTGAATCTTGACGAAAACTTATTCTTTATTCTTATTCAATCGTTGAGATATTTCTTTCTTATGCACGATCCTTTGCTTCTGCTCAAGAATTATTCTGCTGACGGTGATTGCGTCCGCTCTCGTTGTCGTGAAAATTCAAGATGAAGATTTTTTAATAATAATGTTTTTCTATTTTTTTGAAAACAATACTGTAGACCGTCCACTGTCCGTTTTTACTCGAATACTAGACCATTCCATGACGTATATGGCCCTCTGAGTCATCATAACAGGTGACTATTCCTTGCTTGTAATAGATTACATGGCCCATACCTTCGGTCGGCGCCATTTTGTAATCTGTCGTGGACGTGCGAACGGGCACAACCTGTAGACTTGCTTGTAAGATAATTAATGAAATCCTGCAGGAATTTGTTTCTATAAAAAAGAATAATAAGGTTGTTATAACATTCCTTCAGTTGTGGAACATTAATACAGCTGTTGCAGTACCTACAACCACACATTCAGGTCAGGTGATACCAGTGATGTAATATCATGCTGGAAAAAGAGGTGGTCAACAATTTTGCAATTAACTGGTTTTTAAATACAGTATAAGGTGACTTCTCATTTCAATGTAGTACTTAACCATCTCGCTATCCACATGACCCCTGTTACCTCCTGACAATAACAGGGAAAAATTATAGTACTCCCCTAGATTTATCCATCTGTGCAATCTCAAAAGCAACACTTTAAGAAGCCTTAAGAATATTGTGACAGTAGAAAATTAAATTACCAAAGTTGTCGATCAACATTATGAAATCTTTTTAATCAGGAGAAAAGATGAGTAAAAATCAATAATGAACAAGCTCCCCATATAAAAGTAAAATTTAAATCTGTTTGTGCCAAAGAGGATAATATAGAATTATCAATACTGCATTAATGGAAACGACCCCCACATGATTTTAGGCGAAAAGGAACCGACAAGTGACCACCAGTAATTTTATCTCGAAAAGTAACTCAAATGTCACTGTAGTAATTTTACCTAATGAAGAAAAGTCCATAGCACTAATAGGATCCAGAACAAGCATTAAGTTTCAGGTACTGATATCTTGAACTCATTGGAAATCTTACTGGGGCCTTCTAGGTAACATAAAGGTGCTCATTCTTTAAAGAATAGGGCCTGTTCAGTTAATTTACACTGAAAATAATTAGTGTTATGTAACCAATCATTAAACTATCCATGGGGAAAAATATTGAATACAAGATTCCATGCCAACAACTATCCACTATTTCCAATAACAATGAATGACATCCAGCATGTAATATACTACATGTGATGGTTTGGTCTGCCCTGTCAATATATTACCAATTTCTAATTTTGTACAATTATTTCACTTGTACATGTTTCGGGAGCCCCAACTCACTTCATTAGCGATTTCCACATCATAAATCAATATTCCCCATAACTTAAGGTCTAATATTATTCATCTATACATACGACATCAATATATACCATTATTTTTAACACATAAACATATAATGCCTATTTATTGATAATGTTTGTTGTAATGGAACACATTAGAACATTTATAAATAGTTCAACTGGTTATTCTTATGTTACGTGACACTTCAAACATTTATTAAAACGTCACATTATTTACTTAGAAAAATAAATTATTGATAAAAAGTTTCTTGGTACTGTTTGTTCTGTTGTAGCCCTCTTAAGCATTGACCTATTAAAAAATTAACTATTATACTACCAAAGTTAATATCATTGCCTTATTATTCTTAGAACATTTTCTAGAATGAACTGGTTTACCATTGAATTATTTGACTCCTTATGATGTAAACGTGCAATTCATTATATCATGTCAGACGGAATCTTTCTATGTTGGTGTTGGGCTGGAATTTAGACAAGAGCGGATCAAACCTCCCATCATGTCCATGAATTCGTGGCTATTATTTGCTGTTCTTACTGTAAATTATTGAAACAGAGGAAGACTACCCGCTCACCAGCCTAACACTTATTGATTCTATGTGGTGCAACACTAGCTTTAAAGTTTTCAAAACACTAAGATGATGGAAATCGTTCCTGCAAGAGGCAAATATATTTGAGCACCTTTAATACCATCAGGGTGATAAAGGATTTAATATGCCAACTTGAAACCAGAAGGCAAACCCTCCACAATCTGAGCTACTCAGATCGCCATTTTTCCTGACAAGAGCTACAAAGCCAAGAGAGATGAAGAGAATAACCACTTCGTCAGCTTTCAGACAGCTGTGCCATATAAAAGGTGCATACCTGGAAATTCTGCATTTGTGTAATCATAAAAAATATACTTAGTCAATTTGAGATTAGTATACAAATATATATGAGCTTTAGGAATAGACAGCAAGATAATCATACATCTCCTGAACATCAGATAAAAGTAGAGTTATGTAACCAGTCAAACTCAGGCGACTGCTAAGGGTTTAATTGTAATCACTATAAAGTTACCTGTAATGATACTTACACATGAAGTATTTGAAGTTTCCTCAAAGCAGATTGGTTCCTCTTTGACCTTTACTTCCAAGTCCATTTTAAAGAGCGTGTGAAGGTCTAGATGCTTTCGGGATGTAGATTACTTCCACGGACCTTGCACTGAAACATGAGCAACAAACACTATTACTGCTGTTTTGTAGTCAAGTCTGTACTTTTAGGCGACTGTTGATACTGTGCTCATAGCCACAGGACCTCCAGTTTTACCTGGAAAATGAACCTCAGGGAAAAACATTTTCAATGACAGAACAACCCACACCCACAGAATGGGATTAATTTCCATACCTCTTTTGAAAAGCCTGTGACTATGCAACTTACATATCACCCCCTACACTGGCAGTCTAATGACTTGGTTTAATGTACCTTCCTTTTTTACTATTTACTTACATCACACTGACACGGATAGGACTTATGGCATTATGGCTAGGAGTGGGAACCAAGTAACTGTCACCTTGAGTTATGTAGAGTCCCAGCATTTCCTTGGCATGAAAATGGGAAAACACAGAAAACTTTTTCTAGGGCTGCGACTTCCTTCCCACTCTTATCCCATCATTACCATAAGACCTATCTATGTCAGTGCAATGTAAAGCCAATTGTAACAAACAAAAAAAGAAATTCTACAACCAAACCTTCGAAACTATTCATTTCTTGCTCAACTTGCAGGGCAAATGATCCACATTTAGCCACTGTGAAGACACAATCCCTGTGCCCTGTCCCTCCGCTAGCTCTATTGGCCATGTACATTTTGTACTGCTCAATATAAACCTCACTCTCTTTATACTAGAGTCCAGCGGAGATTCAGATACAATATAAAATTTGAAAGTCACTATTAGGAATGTTTGATATAGTACATCCAGTTTTGTTTTCAATCCACAAAGCTTTGGAAGTAAGTGGTGGGCCCCATCTTATTCAACACACTTACCAATTATGTAAATCATTCTGAATGTTAATGACAATTGTGGGGAACCCCTGTGCATTATGTATTTTAATAAGCCAGTTTCTTACATAGATATAGCCATAGTTCTTCTCTCGACGCACAGTACTCACCTGGGCTAGCAGCCCCTTTCATAGCCTCCAACCAATATGTTGAATTCAGTAGCAGTTCAGCCAGATTCCTTATTGATCAAACAAATTATTTGATAGAGAATAGCCAGGTACTCACTGGCAAGTTTATCCAGAAAGTTGCAACCATTACTGATTATGCTACAATATATACTGTATGTCCACTAAAACAAACAGTTCTGAACTGGCTGTCAACTCCTTTGTTACAAGAACAGTTCCAACTGGCTATGAACTCCTTCATTACAACAGTTCCAATCAACAGTTCTGAAATGGCTATAAACTACTTCGTCACAACAAACAATTGCGAACGGGCTATGAACTCCTTCAAAATTATCTTAATGAGCATACATGAAACAGAATGCTTCCAGACGTGATTGTTAATAATGGTTTGTTGGAATTAGTAAATAGCATTTGTGAACTGTATAAACGGCATCTACGAATTGTTACAAAATGTTAAACAATGGATGATGGAAGACCTCACTATTCCAGTGAGAAGTACTGCATGTAGTCACACCATTTACTGGTCGAATCAAATGTGCATGTATACAACATGCAGTTCCTAGTATTGAACCCACGCTGCTGGCATGGGCTCTGAAATGCTTCTGAATGTAGTTAGAACAGCTTGAATTCAGAACTCACAGTTTCGAAGAAGTTCTGAATTTCTGTTGGAACAGCACCTACAATATTGGCACAGACACCGTTTTGCATATAATACAATTATATAAATACTAGGAGCATTATAAGTATACCATTAACCCTTACTCAATAAAGGAAAAAATATGCATATTAAACTATTTTCTAAACACAACATAAACTCATTCTATTCAATCAAGATTTTCTCCTGCTCAAAAAAGTATTGGCACACTGTACGTCATTTGTTATTGAGCTTTACAGACAGCGCCGTGCATACCAGATTTGTGCAATCGGAGATGACAAATAGTTCAGTCGCTTGCCTGACGCCAGTGTATGGGTCATTCACTTGTCAGGATAAATCTGAAGGCAAAGGAGCATTCCGTGTCATTCCACACCCTGGTGGTTTTCTTGCATTCGTAGGGTAAAAGTTACCATGAATTTGGTAAAGAACTTTCTGTTACTTATTCAACAATGCGGGCAATCATCAAGAAGTTGCAAGAGACAGGTACAACAAACAATACACACAGATCTGGACGTCCCAGAGTTCCTACATGTAGGAAGCATCAAAGCCTGGTTCACCTTGCACTAAAAGAGTCCTTTAAAATGCAGGGTCGATTGTATCGGACATCCAGACAACATCCAACAAACAGGTCAGTCTTCAAACTATTATGAATATTTTGAACGCAGTTGATATTCATGGGAGATCTCCCAGAAAGAAACCATTTATTTCGGAAATTAACCGAAAAAAACACTTCCAGTTCGCCAAAGATTATGTCAATAAATCAACTGAATTTTGGAATTCTGTGCTATTTTCTGACGAATCCAAGTTTAACTTGTTTGGGTCTGATGGAAATGTAAAAGTGTCGTGCAAACGAAATACAGAGTTCCAATCACTACATGCCCTACCTACAGTAAAACATGGGGGAGGGAGCATAGTCGTTTGGGAATGCATGGGAACTTCTGGTATTGGTGACTTGGCTATTATTGAAGGTGTCGTGGATCATCATAAATATACCGATGTGTTGCAAGGCCACTTATGTAGCAGTGCACAGAAACTGGGTCTTGTAGGCATCTTTAACTTTCAACAAGACAACGACGCGAGACATACGGCTCTGTGAACGTGGGAGTGGTTACTATATAATGCACCAAGAAAAGTTTTCACTTCACACAAAGCCCTGGTCTTAACCCAATAGAGCACCTTTGGGCTCACTTGGAGACAAAAGTTTGAAAATGTTATTCCGTAACAGTTGGAGGAATGGTCAAAGAACTCACGAGAGATAACTCGCAACATGGTTCCCTCCATGCCAAGACGTCTACAAGCTGTCATCAGTGCCAACGGTAAGCACGAAGGCTACTAGACTTGAGTTATGTGAATTACAGAGACTTTAATTTCATTTGTGTATAGGTGTGCCAATACTTTTTTTGATGTGTAGAGCAACTGATTTTGTTTTGTAAACTATTATTTTTGTTGTGAGAAACCAATTATACTCGAAGAACATTATATTTACTACGGTACTGTACATTTCAACAAATATATCAGTGTTTTGACATCACATGTATTTGTGTGGAATGTATATATAATAGTAGGTGTGCCAATACTCTTTGGTGCCAGTGTATACTACTGAGCGTGAGCAGGCTATTCAGGATCAATCGGTACCATGTTAGAACAAATTTGCATGTTTTATCGCTAGGAATGGTAGCTGAGATATATTTAATGTAGACACCCTACAGTAGGCTGAAAAACAGAATTATCTACCGCTGATCTTTTATGTTTAAATGAGAACTGAACAATAAAACTTACCTTATTTCCTATCACGTACAGTACGGTATAAAGTTCCTTATAGAGATGCATAAGATTGAGACTCCTTTGGACACGGTGTAAAACGTAAGAGACTGCAATTTCCTGATGTAGAAAATATTAACGGAAACAGCGCAATCCACAGAATAAACCGGCAGAAGCAGCCGCAATATGTCCGAGATGCACAGCACAAAACAAATTAATTCGAACATTAATTAACGACAAGCCAAGCACTTCGAAAGTAAACCGGAAATGGTGAATACGGCCCCTCACAAATTTATAAACAGTGCGTCGTTCCTCGACCGTATACATACACATCCGGTATAATTCACTTATCTCCAGCTAACTACTGCACATGGATAGAAGTCAAAAGTCATCTGGGACAACCAAGACCAACCATTACACAAAACCACAAGACAGAAAACACATGGCGTGCGTACCAACGACAATCATGAAAGATATAGACTGCTACCTTGTCTTGTCTTGTCACGACAGCCACGTAACCTAGAATAAAAAAAACAAGTATGGAGGAGGCGGACAAATAAAGTCAAACGTGTAAGAAATGTGGGAAATTAAGGAATGAAACAACAAAACGACTACACAGGAAAAACACAAGGACACAAGGGGACTAATCTTCACGCCAAAGCGACCGGTACTTGGCGACTTTCTACCAAACACAAACAGACCGGGTCAACACCGAGGTTAGAGATAAAGGTATCTAACTTCGATCATATATCCAATAGATGGCTGATGACGTCACATTCTTGAAGCAAGGATCTCAATCAGCTGACTGGTGGGTAGTGCGAGCGTTTTGAACATTGTGTTATAGGCGAGAATAGTGATCAGCGTACTTAAAAGTGACTTTTAGCTACTGTAAATGAAGCGATGGTGCACTATTGCGTAGTGTATGGATGCAAGGAGACCTTCAAAAAAGGATCTGGCATTTCCTTTCACGGGTAAGTAAATATTTACGTAAATATGATGATGATGTAAGGGGTTTCATACAGTTGTTGTCAGGTGTCTGTAGAATACGTACGTTTATTGTATTGGTTACAGTTCCAGTTTCCCGGTTACAGCAATTTTGAATACTGTGCTTTTATTGATTTCAGTTTTCCTGCTGATGAGACAAGGAAAAAGCAATGGGTAGTTGCATTAAGAAGAGAGAATTTCAT
The DNA here is from genome assembly GCF_040414725.1 of Anabrus simplex. Classification (NCBI taxonomy): domain Eukaryota; kingdom Metazoa; phylum Arthropoda; class Insecta; order Orthoptera; family Tettigoniidae; genus Anabrus; species Anabrus simplex. The sequence goes on along the minus strand of NC_090274.1, from coordinate 82,962,416 downwards.
ACCTGGAAAGCATTCAAGATTATGCTCTACGCATTTTTCACCGGAATGTTTTGATAATGAAGCATTTGGTGTGGGAGTTAAACTGAAGCCAAATGCAGTACCAACAATTTTTAATTTTCCACCCCCACCTTTTACCAGCTGAGAAGAGGAGAAAACCTCCTGTGAAGAGGAAACTTCAAGTGGATCCTGTTGCATCAACAAGTTGTGTGTGAGCAGATTTTTTTTTTTTTATTTATTATTTTCCATAGATTTATGCAGGAATGTGGCCTGTCATCCTTACGTGAAATATTTGTGTTTAAGATATTTAACATACTGTTCAACTGCAACATCTATTGCAGCATATTAGGTTACTATATTACACATAGGTAATACATTTTTGTTGTTGACCCTTATAATTTTCATATTTTTTCAGTGTTCCTCAGGAAGAGGAGAATGAGTCTCTTCCTAAAACAAAGGTGTTCAGAAAATCTTATGTTGGTGATTACACTGAGGAAATGGTAAAGTCACCAAGGAAAGCCCAGACCTTCATGCAGGTTGCCAGGGAAGTTATTCATAAATCCCATAAGAAGCTGAAATTGGAAAGGCAGAAGTATCGGCGAGCTATTAATCAGTTGCAGAATGGGAAAGCCTTAGTAAACCATCTGAAGGAGAAAATGATGATAACTGAAGATACTGCTTGCACGCTTGAGGTAAGAAAACAACAGCTTAAATATTTTTTTCGGTTTCCCTATATCCGCTAGCCTTTGGTGGTGCTATTTGAGGATCCAAACAGTCTCTGGGTTGATGACCTAACAGACAGACATACATACATAAAATTTGGAGCCTTTAGAAGTCTGTAATTTGTTTTTATTGTATCACAATCTCTGTTAAACAAATATTTCAAAAATAATGTAATACCATAAATTAACTTGTGAAAAAGCATAATGCACTTTTTAACTTCCATTGTTCCAGAAATGTCTTTCTCCTGCTGCTGCCCAACTTCTGATGCGAACAAAGGATGGTGATACAAGAGCAGAGTATCCTCCTGAACTACGCTGCTTTGCACTTACATTGAATTTCTATTCAAGTCGTGCATACAGCTACTTGAGGGATGTATTTCCTCATGGTTTGCCCCATCCAAGTACACTGCGGAAGTGGTATCAGTCGGTGGATGGTAAGCCAGGATTCAGTTCAGAGGCTGCAACTGCTCTCATTTCAAAAGGGAAGGAGATGGCTATCAGTGGAAAGCCCCTAGTGTGTGCACTGATGATGGATGAAATGTGCATCCGGAAGCACATTGAATTTGATGGAAAACAATTTCTTGGTTATGTGAATTGTGGTACTGAAATCGAGGATCGGGATTTACCAGAAGCCAAGGAGGCTTTAGTGTTTATGGTGGTCTCACTAAATGGACACTGGAAAATTCCAGTGGGTTATTTTTTTGATTAACGGTTTAAGTGGCTCGGAGAGAGCAAACCTAGTGATTGAGTGCCTTAAATTTTTAAATGACCTAAATGTAATTGTAGTGTCACTTACTTTTGATGGTGCTGCTTCAAAATTTAATTTAATTTAATTTAATTTAATTTTGCTTAAATTCACTTACTTTTGATGGTGCTGCTTCTAATTTATCCATGGCCCGTTGTTTGGGAGCTTCTTTTGATGAAAATAATATGGTGAACTGGTTTGAAAATCCCTCAAATGATTCTAGAGTGTTTATTCTTCTAGATGCTTGCCATGCTATAAAATTAGTGAGGAATACTTTAGGAGCTAAGAGAACTTTTGCCAGGGGTGATAATGTCATAGATTGGAGGTACTTAGAAGAGTTAGAGAAACTTCAGAGTATCGGGGGCCTTCATCTAGGAACAAAACTTTCCAAAAGGCACATTCACTGGGAGAAGGAACCCATGAAAGTAAAGCTCGCCACACAAACATTCAGTGAAAGTGTTGCAAGTGCAATGACATATTGTGACAGAGACTTAAATCTTCCTCAGTTTCAAGGGTGTGAGGAGACTGTAAAATTTGTTAGGCTCATGAACAATATATTTGATATCTTGAACAGCCATAATCTTTGTTCAAAGGGATGGCAGAAACCATTGAAAGCAGAGAATATCCACAGTACGAGGGCCTACATTCAGGAGGCTATTGAATATATACAATCACTGCAAGAGATGGATGGTGGTGTTTGTCTAGTGAAGTGCTCTAGGAAAACTGGTTTCATAGGTTTGATTGTGTGTCTAAAGTCTGTCTTAGGAGTGTATGACTCAATTTTGAACATGCCACAGCTGAAGATGCATTTTCTGCTCACCTACAAACTTAGTCAGGATCATTTGGAAGTATTTTTTAGTGCCATTAGGAGTCATGGTGGTCATAACAACAACCCCACAGCTAGGCAGTTTGAAGCAGCATATAAAAGACTTCTGCTCCATATACAGATAGGTACTACAACCAGTGCCAATTGCTCTGCAGTTGACCCTACTGTTATTATGAATTGTAGAGACAGCAGTCAAATAACTGGTGATCCTATTCATCTGCCTGCCAACAGTACTGATGTACTTTTTGTTAGTCATGATCATGACTACATTCCACACCCAGCCAACCTGACACTGTATGTTGAGGATGTAGTGGAATATATAGCAGGTTTTGTTGTGAAAAGATTACAGAAAGCAGTTAAATGTGATGTTTGTAAGGCAGTTCTCCAAACAGCAGTTTCACATTCAGCACTCCTGAAGAGGAAAAACAGAGGTGGCCTTTCAATCCCATCATTAGATGTGATATACCTCTGCAGGGAAGGTGAAAAGATGATGCAACAATTCCAGCACAAAATGACAAGGATGAAGGACCCTTTAAATGTACTTGTAATGGCAGTACTGAACCATGCTAAGAGAGAAGTGTTTGATGAACTTCAGGAGCATACATTTGCTTCTCCGCCCCTTGACAACCACATTCATCAGCTGAAGCGAGCAGTTTTGATGGAATACTTTAAAGTGAGGTTACACCATAAAGCACGGCTTGAAACAGAAAAACTTCACAGTGTGAGGGTACGAAGCTTTCACACAAAGACTGTTCTATTCAGGAACCAGTAATATAAGGTAGGCTGCTTTATAATATAATTATTGCATTTGTTATATAAACGTGTTAGAGTGTGTAGGCCTATATGGGTATTTCTATGCTTCCTATGACTGGAATATTTATATAGACTCAAGTTGCTAATGTAAGAGGATGCTGGTGTGGTATGCTAGTTTCACTGATTTGTATAAGTGTTCTACTTTTAGGCATATTCCCTCTAATCATTCTGTCTATGAGTCAGGTTGATTTTTATAGAAATTCATTCTTAAATTACTTTTATATTGGCATGTCTTGTTTCTGTATTTTGGGAACAACATTACTGAATGCTGCAGGATGTTTTCTTTTCTTCAGATGTGACCTCCTATTTATAGGCCTACTTCAAATGTGGCATGTGCATTAGTTTATGTTGGGCTTTAAACTAAGCTTAATTTAGTAGGTGGCAGTGGAGTGAAATTTTACCCGTGTAGCATTTTATGTATCCCTTTATTATTATTATTATTTATTATTATTATTATTATTATTATTATTATTATTATTATTATTATTATTTTGTTGTTGTTGAAGCAGCATATTACAACAGATCCCTGCTTCATAGGCATAAATAGGTACTACAACCAGTGCCAATTGATATGCAGTTGACCCTACTGTATTGTGAATTTTTATAACTTATGATAAGTGAATATTTCTTGTTATAGTACCTGTTTATCGTTTACCCTGGAGAGTTCATTTTTGTTGCCATCTGTTGGTGGTGTATGGTTCACTTAAGTGTGATACTTGTGTTATTTTCTTTCCATAATGGTCCTGTAGGCTATGTGTCATTCTTTGCATCTTGTGTTGTTGGGCATTGGTTTGAAGTAGGCCTATTTCAGTCAAAAGTATACCGAGCACGGTAAATACAGTATTTTAAAGTTGTTTTTGGAAGTTATGAAGTGTTTATTGTAGATGTCAGTCGCATTAATATTTCAAATTAGGCTACACTTCCTTACGGACAACTTTCAGAGGTTAGCTTTCAGCTATTAATCCCAATATGATGTGGTAATTGGAAAAAATTACTTGGTCTCTTACATTATAATAAATAATTAACATTAAACAATTAGTGTTACTCACGGGGATGTAATACTTGCAAAAAAACGATCATAATGAGGGTGTATCCTATCGTAGCTCTCTTTTGGTTTTAAACATTTTCGTCGTAATTATGCATTTATGTCCACGGTTTTTATTGTAATTAACGCTTAACCACAACAGCTAAGCAGGGTACATATCATATTCCGATTTCGCCGCCTTTTCGAATGTCACTGTTTGACAATTTCCTTATATCCTCTCGGACTCTGCTTCGAACTACCCCCCAGTCAGCTGATCGAGATGTTGGCTTCAAGCCGCAACATGGACGAGGTGGCGCTAAGCGCACTCTATAGTATTAATGCTCTAAGGTATCTAAACTACTGGACTGGGTGGGTGGCAGAAAAGAAATGAATAAGGGGACGACGGCTAGATATCGAGTATCTAACTCGCCTATATATTGGGTACCGCGAGAATATGAATGACGAGGATATTAGGTAGATATAAAGCAAGTATCGGAGGGAGTTAGTGTTATTTGGTTACATGACTACTGGCATTCCTAGGAGACCTAGTCTGTGAAGCAACATAAGATTCCAGGTTGTTTAAAAGAGCCACAACTTCCTCCTGCAGAGTAAGGAGCCTTTTTGACCATGTGGCATCGTGCTCAGCTGCCTTAGCATACGCCCCTAGTTTGTCGGAAATAACTGGAATTAATTTCAAAAACCGATTCGAAGCCCGGGATGTTTCTGGCTTTGCGGTCTCAGGCGACACAGCCTGCTTGGAAGGAACTGAAATGTTCGTCCCGGATACAGAGACTTTGGGAGATATTGCAGGTGTAGAGTTCACGATCTCCCTGAACATCATAACCTGGAGACCTATCCGGACTCGGGGTGGGTGATGATACAACCGCCGTAAATTTACGTTTTCTGGGCTGCTGATTTTGTAGAACCGGCGCAGATTTCTGGAGTGGAGGAAAATGTTGTATGGTCAAAAGGGGGTTGAATCTATTGGACACTGGGGTGAAAAAGGACTCTGAGGATAAAGGAGAAACTTCCAAAGCCTGCTTTTTTTTTCATATCCTGTTGTCGTTTCTGTTCTGGGGATTGTAAAGATCCTACTGAATGCTCCCCGGAACAATTGAGACAAAGTTTGGTAGGAGTTGTACATACTGTAGTTTCATGATCTTGTGCGCAATTGGCACATCGAGGGATTTGAGCCCTACAGTTTTTTCTGGTATGGCCATATCGTTGGCATCGCCTACAGATAGTCGGTTGAAAGACAAATGGGTCGACCTGGGTACGAACCCGATAAATGGAAACGAAGGCAGGTAAAGTCTGGCTACGAAACGTGAGTTTAATGGTGCCAGTTGGAATATAACTAACCCGGCCATCCTGAACGGAGCGTCGGTTCATTCTCTGAGCTCCAACGATAGGGGCGGTCGATTCAGCAACCTGACAAATTTCCTCTACGGACAAATCTTTATCAACCCCTCGAATAACTCCGATCTTATATAGTGACGCGGAAGGAATAAACGCTTTAAGATTTTTTCCTTTAAGATAGGATTGGTGAGAAAGTTATTAGCTTTTGTGCTTGTCTGAAACTCAATTTGAATCCTATGGCGAGCTCGCCTAGCAATTTGAGTAACACCCTCAAATTTACGGTCATAAAAAAGTTTTCCTAAGGCCATGGGATGTATACTGCCCAATTTCTTACATTCATCAATGGCCTCCACAAATACTAGATAGGGGCCTTTATGTGGATCATCGTATGTCTGCGTTTCAGGTTTAAGAGCATACACATCAACCTTAGTAGAGGAAGCACGGTGACGATCCGATGGGGTTGGGTCATTTAACACAAGTGTATTTTCCATAGAGTACTCACGAATATCAACTCCTCCATACTCTGTCCCCCACTCGACTCCGCCATAATGTGGGGAGGGAGTTAGAATGTAAGACATATAATACAAAACCTCGTACCGCTCCCAAGGAACCTACTCGCACACCACACTGAGTAATATACTAGCACGTCCACTCTCCAACGTGCACCACAATGTGAGATTGCGATTAACTGATGACTGCTACCTAGCGATGGGCATTCAGAATTAAAACTATGGAATTATTCGATAGTCGCAAACTACCGTTTCATTCGATTGTTTTCAACAACATTCGATGTTTCATTCGGTTTATATGATACTGAATTCTCCTGCTGTAGTTGCTCCCACTTCGCTCAAAATGATAGCACGCAAGTCGAATGTTACGGAAACTATAGGAACCAATGCAATAGTATTACGGTGGCGCGAATTTTAAACAGTATCCAATGACGGTCCGTAAATATTATTCCCTGCATTACATGGGCAATCATAGACATTCCCGGTATTTTCTCCGAATAATTTTATAAAATTGTATCTCCATACAACCTAAAAACTGGAGAGCAAAGTGTCAGTATGTTTCTGATAAGTTAATTATTTTTCAACAATACTACAATGCCAGTAATTCATAATGTAAATTCTCTTCCCATCCCAACCAATGAAATTAACCTATTCTCGCGGGTTTACTCTCAGTTTAGCATTGAACACTACTGTGAATGCAGATTGTGCCGATATTTTAATTAAACTGTGTGTGGTATTTTATGTATATCAGGTAGAACATACACTCTAATATGAACAGAAAAAAATTTATCAGCAGTTTGGCAACATTTTAGCAAAACTTCAGAATTTTATGCGAAATGCTTAATTTGCAGAAATGAATTTCAGTGCCTGAACAATACATAAAATTTAAGGGATCGCTTTGAAAACGAAAGCATTTCATTGCTTTTCAGCAATCTGATAATGTTGATAGTATTGATGTATTAAATATAGATAATCCTTTAGTGAAAAAAATATCTCAGTGTGACCAACAACCGTCAACTTCCATCTGTGATCATCCCTGAACATTGTGAAGGAATCCTGGCTTCAAAACGAGGCTCGCGTCATAAGAGCTTCAAATTTGGTGAGTTAACTCCTGAAAAAGTGAAAAGACTCCATTCACTGGTGGGTGAAATGGTGACTGAAGATTTACAACCTCTCTGTATTGTTGAAAACAAGGGATTTATTAAATTACTTCATGAAATTGAACCACGTTACACATTGCCCAGCAGACGTCATCTGACCAGAACTGTACGAATCATGCAAGGCAGATATTCAAAGAAATCTGCACTTCACATCATATGTATCGATCACAACAGATATCTGGACCTCTTTAAATACAACATCTTTTCTAACTATCACTGCCCATTATTTCAACAGTGAATACATTTTACTCTCAAAGGTACTTGCAACAATTGAACTTGAGACAAAACACACAGCTGTATACCTTGCAAGTGTCATAAGAAGAGTTCTGGAAGAATGGCATATCATGAACAAAGTTGTAGCTGTTGTTACCGACAGTGGAGCTGCAGTGAGCAATCTTGGTATTCCTCACCTGCCATGTATAGCACATATGCTGAACCTGGTTGTACAGAATGCAGTGACCAACACAAACAACTTGGACAACATTCTCAAGGCATGCAGAGCACTGGTAACCCATTTCAAATCCAGTGTTACTGCATCAGACAAACTACGAGGGATTCAAGCGGAAATGGGAGTCGCACAGTACAAACTGAAGAAAGATCTTGTAACGAGGTGGAATTCAATATATTACATGCTGGAGAGGTTGCTGCAAGTGAAAGAATCTCTTTCAGCTGCTTTAACATCTCTACCTACTAGTCCACCACCCCTTACTGCAGAGCAGTGGTCTACCATTGAAGACTGTGTGGCTGTATTAAAGCCAGTGGAACTTCTGAAAAAGAAATTTTCTGCAGAAAAATACCCAACAATTTAAAAGGTAATTACATTAGTCAGAGGTATCCAAGTAACTTTAATGAACAAAGAGCCACAAACTACATTCGGAACCACATTGAAGAACAAGGACAAGTTGGGAAGATGGACATCCCACCATCTGCAACCTTACTGGATCCTAGATTTAAGAAGGTAACATTTGGAAATGAGACAAATTCTGAGCAATCTCAAAAACATCTGATTACGGTAGTGAGTTGTCAACACTTTGTGAGAGACAGATTACAGCAGAAGAACAAATTGTCTATCCTGCCACAACCAGCACTAATGACAATATTTGATTCTTTCTAGAAGATTTGCCTTATACAATGTATGCTCTTATAAATATGGTATAAACAGCTTGAAGTTCTCTGCGATCCAGTTATTTAATAACATCCCTGTGGAGATAAAAACAGCACCAACTTTGGCAAAATTCAAACAAAGAGTCAAGCATTATTTTTGGGAAAGGTACAGTGCTGTTTAAATCAAAATTTCAGATGTCATTTAAGGCATTCTCCCAAACAATCTTGCAAACTGTCCGGAACTATTCTTGTACCTCTACAACTTTTATGTTATGTAAATGTAAATACTCTGTAATCTGTTCTTGTACCTCTGCAACTCTGTGTTATGTATATATACTGTAAATACTCTGTAATCAATTCCTGTACGTCTGCAACGTTTGTGTTATGTAATTGTAAATAATCTGAAATCTATTCTTGTACTTCAGCAACTCTTATGTAAATGAAAATACTCCATAATCCATTCTTGTACCTTTGCAACTTTCATGTTATGTAAATGTAAATACTGTCAGAAATAATTATCTATAATCCTCATATTGATGATGTACATATTTTATATATTGTATGTGTTTATATGTTCAACAATTTACTAATTATCTTATATACACAAACTATATTTTGATGTGTAAGTGCCCGCCAGTATGTAATGTCCTGTACAATTCCTATGTATGAGCCTGCAGGCTCGTTGGAATTAATTGAAATAAATGAATGAATGAATGAAAGGCTGAAAGCAAAACATTTAGATCTTTTAATATACCTGAACACAAATATTTGAATATAGGAAGACAGTGGTAGCCTAAGTGTCTGATTAATTGTACTGCAAGTTTGAAATGTTGTTTTAATTATCCTAACCTGTTCTCCTATGTGCACAGAATGAAAACGTTTCATCTAGCTACTTTATGTACGTTTTACCACGACATATTATTAGTGACTGCACATATAAATGCTTATTGCTCTACTACATGTGTGTTTCACTCAGTTCGCGGTTTGGTTGCATTGTTTCATGTTAAAATGCCATTTTTAAAATATAATGTAAGAGTCTGAAAATCTATGACAGTTTTGAAGAGAGCTATGTTTAACGGCTGTTTGCACATGTATATTATTTGACATGATACCAGTTACATAAATAAAAATGAATTTTACTGTACTTCCTCCTACGAAGAGAAATTGCCTAACCTAAAACTGACCACGTGCACCATTAAATATTTCATATTAAAATAAGTAGGCCTATGTGGTCCTAGTGTCCATAATTCTATAAATTGTTCCTAATGATTGGCACAGATCTTGTGGGAGCCGAAATTGCAAGGATCAGAGTAAATATAAGACCGTACACTGTAACAAGCGTGCATATTGTAGTAATTAGTAACTACCGTAAAGAATGTCAGCAATTGGAAAACCGATTGAAACTATCGAATAAAAACATTCGGTTGTGCTCCTGGACTATCGTTTAACTATCGATAGCAGGAAACATTCGATATGCCCATCACTACGAGCTACCTGCCGAACATCCTTGAACTGCTGGCAGCCATGACACTTACAGGCAAAACAAACGACAGACAGTGGTTGTACTTGTATAGACGTACGGTACACATTAAATTCCGTCAGGAGCGCTGTAACGAATATGTTTAGCAGTCATATCGTTGGTGCGTACCTACCGAGAGACGGCAGACTCCATCTTTATCTTCTCTTTCAAAGGTGATGTTGGGCTCCCTTTGCGACGGCAGACGAATGGGAATCAGAAACTAGTGCTGGGACTGGGTAGGGAAGGCTCCAGTTAGTTCATTTGCTGGAAGTAGTTCATTAGATACCGTTCATAGCCTTGAGTCGTTCAAATGAACGAGGTAGTTCATGATGTGATATAGGCCTAGAAACAGCCCTCGCGGCACTTCGTTCAGATGAACGAGTTAGTTTATTATGAGCACGAACAGAAAACAGCTACACAGTGCTTTCGACCGTCTGCCTAAGTAAAGAAATGGTATCTAAGAGACGGAGAGACATATAAGCTTTCTAATTTTTTATAACTCCTTCTCCCCCATTTGAGGAGGGTGAGTGATGTGCTGTCACGTGACCATTAACACGTCACGCCATTGGCCATTCTTGAGCAAGCTTATTTGTCGTTCAAATGAACGAGGTAGATAATTATGAACATACGAGCAATAGCATAGCGGCGCGAGTTAAATACGTATATTTTACGATAGCTGGTGCTTGCTCAGGTCTTAATATGAACGACAAACCACATAGCATTCAACCGCACCGCACCTCTTACGCTATTTAAAGCTCGGCGGTTCGAGGGGCTGTTTGAGAGAGAAGAAGCGATTTACCTATTTTATCCACGGAAAAACATTTCTCTAAGATGATAATTGTCCTTTTTAGCTGTTAAAAGCTGGGGAAGACGAGTCCTGTTGAAGCGTCCTCTTAATAAGGAATGTTCCTGAATAACTAACTAATATTACAATGTTAGATATAAGTCTATACAAGTATTTACTCTATAAAGCCAATGTTTTTCCTTCTGCCTGACACTGCACTCATCAGAGTGGGATGTGTCAGGCCCTACCCACTGACGGTGGGATGTATGCAGGTGTTTTATCAGAAGCCCGTTAACTTTTGATATGCTCTATTGGTGTGTAAAATCGAATTCCCTTGATATTTCCATTAATATTACATTGTAATAAGAGGAGTAATGACTGAAATTAAGAACTTATATAGTTTTCTGTCGATCACCACCTAATTTTAACCACTACTTCATTCATCTTATTTTAGACATCATTACGCATGGGGCAGGACAGATAGTAACCGAGAATAAGAATCGTCTCACAGGAAAAGGAAAAGGGGTTGAGCAGCTATTATTTTATGAACAGTAGTATCTGAACTCTTTTACGGCCCCCATTTATTGTTAACGGTTTCCATGGAGGTCGAGGTGGCGAAATTCAATCCCGCGGGATTTCTTTTACGTGCCAGTAAATCTTCTGATAAGAGACTGTCGTATTTGGGCACTTCGAAATTTATGAGCGTTTTCTAACTGGTGTGAACAATTTTAACATATGTTGTCATTTTAGTTTATTCTTCTTCTACGCCAAGATAACATATGCGTACTGTCGGTTACCATGTGATAACATGATTTTGCTACTCCGCTCCAAGTGTGTGTGATTTCGTTGTCCCTCATGTTGTTGACATTGATTGTTTTGTGTGTAGACAAAGTATTTATTTTCCAGTGCCCGTGTATAATTCTCACAACTGTCGTGTATTATAGAACGCTTACAGTACGTAAGTGCCAGACTATAAACAAGCTTTTTTTTTCGTAATGTTTTAAGAGGTAAACCGGCGATATTACCACCCCATTGTGTGTATTGTGGACCGTATTTTGCATAAAACCGGACCCAAACAAACACGAGCTCATTTATAGCTAGCAGGCAAGTACCGGCACGACATTTTGTGAACTTGGAATTTGATTGTCGTCTCTCGGAGCTCCTAGCACGAACAGCAAACAAGTACCCAATGCACAGACTTGTGTCTAGCGCCTGACAATGTGCAGCCACTTGGAGCAACTCGCCTAAGTTCGGTCCTGCTTGCAGGGTGCAGCCACTCGGAGTAGCTCGGCTACGTTCGGTCCTGCTTCGTTTAGCATTCTGTCTGGCGCATATTTTCACATGAACTGGCGCCTACAGCTGGTTTTATAGGTACAGTGTCCCTCTGAAGCGTTGTTGTTTAGTTTTGAGAATTGGTGAGTGATCGTGTATAGAGAGAACTTTGGCATTCTACCTGGCGCGTCTTTTCACATGAACTGGCGCCTACAGCTGGTTTTATAGGTACAGTGTCCCTCTGAAGCGTTGTTGTTTAGTTTTGAGAATTGGTGAGTGATCGTGTATAGAGAGAACTTTGGCATTCTACCTGGCGCGTCTTCTCACATGAACTGGCGCCTACAGCTGGTTTTATAGGCACAGTTTCCCGCTGAAGCATTGTTGGGTAGTGTTGAGAATTATTGATGAGTAAAGTACGGTATATAGAAAGAACGCTGTAGAGTCTTCTAATTAGTAACTGGAGGTGATAAACCAGTTCCGCGGAATTCTTAAAATGGAGGAATTCAGGTGCGGTGTGTGCAATAAGGATTTTAAATATAGGAAAAACTTAAACAGTCTCGTTAGATCGAAACATTCGAATTCCTCTCCCGAGTTTCAATGTGATTTGTGCTCCTTTAGCGCGAATAATAAATTTAGTTTCATTCGTCATAAAAATTTAAAGCATAGGAACCAGATTTCAGAAAATCAATCGAAAGTGAAATTCCCCCTTTATGTAGAAGGTCGTGGAACTAGAGACGAAATTGTTCAACATTTTATTAGTGATCATGACATTCCAGTTAAGACTGAACTTTTAGAATTTTCAAACGAAGAAGAGTTTAAAGACCGGAAAATCAAAATAGAAAAGAACGATTTGTGTGAATTTGTTACATGGCAGTCAAAATACATTCGAAAGATTGATGGCTCAGCGAAGTATTCCTATCGATGCCACAGAGACGGTAATTTGAAATGTAAAGGAAATGAACTGTGCCATCGAAAAATACTTGGTAGCAATAAAATAAATCGACACTGCACAGCGTCAATTGGTGTTACGAAAAGTATCAGTGTCGTACTGTAGATCTCATGCCGGTCACGAGGGCGAGTTGGATCCGTTGAGACTCTCTGAACCAGACAGAAAGTAGCTGGCAACGAAAATTGCCATGTAAATTCCATTCGATAATATATTGGGTGAAATTAGGGATTCTGTCCGTGGTACTGTCATAGAGCGTGTGCACTTACTTGCTAGAAAGGATCTTTTTAAACAATGAGCAGCAGTACAATTTAAAGTCCGAAGCTGTACGCCATAGTAACGATTGTACGAGTGTTGAATCGTGGATCCAAGAGATGCTGGAAATCGGTGGCGTAGTTCGTTTCTACAAAGGTCAGAGAATACCTTCCGAAACAAATCCTGAGCAAAAAGAGGAAGATTTTGTTCTCATTATTATGGATGAAGCGCAGTGAGAAATACTTGAACGTTTTGGAAGGAACATCGTTTGTATTGATGGTACCAAATACAGTAGAGACAATACGCGGCACTTCCGGATATAACTTTGTTAAGAAATGAGAGACAAGTCGCAAGTGGCTCTCTCCTAGTGGCTTGACCTGAAAATTCGCGCTAAATTCAAATATCAATGAAAATGTATATAAGGAAGTGGATAAATAAATTCCGTCTAGAAAGAAAGTGTGGCTAAGATATTAACTTCAAAGTTGCTAAATCCATTCTGGATAAATTAATGAAGAATTTTTGAACAGGTTGTTATTTAAAGACTGAAATTAGACATATAATCAAGATGTGAAATGGACTGCTGTGAAAGGGCTTGATCATTCATTAATGCATTACTTTTCTTAGCTTTAGAATTCCTGCCTGAACGTTCACGGCTGGAGTTTTCTTTTTCCTCATTTAAAAGCATTATATCATCATATTAAAACACTTGTCAAACAAAAATACCGGCACATTCCTTACACACGTGATTCAATGAATTTACATTTAAGAACTGGACAATTTTCCTTTTAAGTTGAAGCCTACTAACAGAAAGAAAATCTATAAATTTAGCCTCAAAAACATTCAAACTTTCCCTATAAGCAATAGTTGCCATAATGCTATTATTTTGGGGTAAAGCAAATTTGCATCATCATATTGTTTCAACAAAACATGTACATTTCTTAAATCACCCATATTTTCTTCAGTGCTTCACAACGCATTACGGCATTCCAAATGGGGTAACTTGGAACATAACCAGCCACACACATATGCATATGTATTTTCCTAAATTAAATTAAACCCACAGATCACACCTACAATAACGCATCGGTATTGAAGGTTAGCTGCTGCACTACACAATAAAATACGCGTATTATATTTTAAGCCAGTTGAAATATGGGTCGAGTAGGTCAGAAGATAATAAGTACTATAGAAATCTCTTTTTCACTCGAAGAATATATATGGAAACACAATATTACATATATTTTCTTGTCACGAGGGGAACGGAAGAAAGATCCCTACTTCATAGTTACTGCAGCCAAACACAGCACAAACCTTTCCCCTCGTGTTGAGAGGAGATATCAAGGAATGACACACACTACTATTTAATTACATCAACTCACTGTAAACGCATAAATAACACCAAAAACTTCACACACAAATACACGTGCTCTTATGACAGAATGAGTAGTTCTCAAGTCATCCGCTAGAGAGAGCCCTCGATATCTCGCTGAGTGTCGCGTATTGTCTCTGCTGTATTTGATGGTACCCACGGTCTAAGTAAGTACGCTTTCGAACTGACTGCCCTCTTAGTGTAAATGTCAGGGTTTCCCTTGCGCTTCCATGCTATCGGACACAGCATTACTTGAAATTTTATTTACGACGTTTAGAAATGCTCTTCCAGACGCGTTAAACCCTGAAGTGTTCATGTCGGACATGGCTGAAACATTTTTAATGCATCGCTTGCCGTCATGATGCCGGCCCCGTGGTGTAGGGGTAGCGTGCCTGCCTCTTACCCGGAGGACCCGGGTTCGATTTCCAGCCAGGTCAGGGATTTTTACCTGGACCTGAGGGCTGGTTCGAGGTTCACTCAGCCTACGTGATTAGAATTGAGGAGCTATCTGACGGTGAGGTGGCGGCCCCGGTCTAGAAAGCCAAGAATAACGGCCGAGAGAATTCGTCGTGCTGACCACACGACACCTCGTAATCTGCAGGCCTTTGGGCTAAGGAGCAGTCGCTTGGTAGGCCAAGGCTCTTCATGGGCTTTAGTGCCATGGGTTTGGGTTGGTTTGCAGTCATGATCCCCCCCCAAGTTTCGTTTATTTTGTTCGTGGCATGTAGATCGGGCATGGAGGAAAGACCTGTGCAAAATCAAAGGGCGCGAGAAACAAGTTGAGATCTACAAAGGGCTTAGAGTACTCCTGGAGGAAAGAGACGAAGTTGCCTTTTCTAGCTGAAAGGTGATCCCGACACCAAGGAATTCGGCGAGTACTTTGAGGCTAACTACGAACGGACAGTGACTAACTGGGCTTATTGTCATCGCCTCCATGCAGGGCTCAACATTAATATGCACCTAGAGCGTATGCATGGAGTAGTTATGCACATTTATTTGAAAGACAGGAATCCCAAGAGACTGGACCTAGCTATGCATACTCTTATGAGATTTGTCCGAGACAAACTGTTCGATCGCCTCATTTTTTTAAATAAAGGAAAACTTACGCATAAATTGTCGGCGCTGAGACAAAGGCACGTGAAATCACTGTCACTCTCTTCCGAGGGAGTAGACTTCTGAAAAGCAGACTGACTTTTATGAAGCAAGGAAGGTGGATGGCGAATACTGTGACTGCAGTTTAAGGTAAGTTCTGCCTCCGTGCTCACATTTGTACATGCACTGATTCGTCCATCAGATTTAATATGTGCAAACAAATTCATCTGATTGGAAAGAGTTTAACCAGCATCAGAGACGGAAGTGGCAGGAATGAAAGTGCATGAACTGACTATTCAAGAATCGCCCCCTTGTGACGAAAGTGCAGCTGTTTTCAACGAACTGCAGAATCCTCTCAAGAGAAAACTTTACAGTGACGTAGAAAAGGGGAAGTTACAACTTCGTGAAAATTTTGAAACAATTCTTGCCGATATCCAGTCACCTGAGCATGCAGGATTTGTTGAAAATCAGCTTAAACCTATAATTTCAATTATCCATGACAATACTGGCTCCATTGACTTCATCACCTGGGGCAACCAAGTTTCAACTTCAAAGAAGACTCTTCTCCACGAAGAAGGCCCACAAAAAGATACCGTTCAGTTTATCAAGACCTACCGATAGCGAGCAAGAAGCTATTGCTGCCAATTTATTGCTATGCTGATTTGTTTAAAGTGTATTTTAGTGTAAATACGTGAGTGTACATAGTGTATGTTAGTGTAAATACGTGAGTGTACATAGTGTATGTTAGTGTAAATACGTGAGTGTGCATAGTGTATGTTAGTGTAAATACGTGAGTGTACATACTGCATGTTAATGTAAATATGTGAGTGTACATAGTGTATGTTAGTGTAAATACGTGAGTGTACATAGTGTATGTTAGCGCAAATACGTGAGTGTACATAGTGTATGTTAGTGTAAACACGTGAGTGTACATAGTGTATGTTAGTGTAAATACGTGAGTGTACATAGTGTATGTTAGCGCAAATACGTGAGTGTACATAGTGTATGTTAGTGTAAATACGTGAGTGTACATAGTGTATGTTAGTGCAAATACGTGAGTGTACATAGTGTATGTTAGTGTAAATACGTGAGTGTACATAGTGTATGTTAGCGCAAATACGTGAGTGTACATAGTGTATGTTAGTGTAAATACGTGAGTGTACATAGTGTATGTTAGTGTAAATACGTGAGTGTACATAGTGTATGTTAGTGTAAATACGTGAGTGTACATAGTGTATGTTAGTGTTTTAGTTACGCTATTGCCTCGCCATTAACACCGAGGCACGACCAGTTTAATAGGTTGGAGTGCTGTTTAAGTTTACTAGGAGATGTCTTGAGGGAGCAAATTAGGTCGGCTCTAAATTACAAAAGCCATAAAAATGTAGGCTACTACTTAGTAACTTGCCATTCGGTATTGAATTTTAATTACAATAAAATAACGTAATATTTGAATATTTGCTAATATTTGGACACTCGTATTCCGTTAGTGATGGCTGGTAAATAACGTAACGAGTATTTTAAACAAGTACGCGCTTGTAACGGTTATAGCATGTACCGGTTACAGGAGATATCCAGTTACTGAAATAACTCTGACTCGACAATACTCGGGTAAACTCGGTTAACACCGGCAGCGCGTGGCCGTACTCCCCAGCAGTAACCGCCTCTATTAACTAGTATTTTACTCTCAACGCGGATTTACTGACGAGTATTGAGTTGTAACCATGCATTTATATCGTCAACGTTTTGAAGAGGGTAAAGGCGAGCTTTATAGATAGTGAGTTCGCGAAATGTTCTATGTGCGGGAAGAAATGCTCTTACAAGTTTTCCATATCAAATTTTAAAAGAAACGCGCGGAAAGGATTCAGCCAACAATTAATTAAAATAGCAATGCTAGCAGTCGAGATAAGTATTTTTTAAGTGCACCAATTTTGTGTTCATACTCTTTAATGTAAGCAGGCAAGGTAAAAGTGGGGCAAGTGCATAAGTGTTCTATAGGCTTTGTATCTCTCTGCCTCTCTTTGCTCAGTGTTGCGGAATCCAATTTAAGAGACTCATGCCAATAAATTAAAGAAGAAACGAACCTCTTTTCAGGATGAAATGCCGCAACCCCGATGTCTCTCAAAAACCAATAACAGTTGAAAAAAGATTAGACTATAGAATTATATTATTATTACTAGTAGTAGTAGTAGTAGTAGTAGTAGTAGTAGTAGTAGTAGTAGTAGTAGTAGACTTGTTTTACGTCACACCGACACAGACAGGCCTTATGGCGAAAATAGAATAGGGCAGGGCTAGGACTGGGATGGGAATGACCGTGGCCTTAATTTGTTTGGTGTGAAAATGGGAAAGCACGAAAAACCATTTTCAGAAATGCCGACAGTGGGGTTCGAACTCTCAGTCTACCTACTATGTGCCCTAAACCAAGTACCATCTCGCTCGGTATATTATCATTATTATTATTATTATTATTATTATTATTATTATTATTATTATTATTATTATTATTATTATTATTATTATTATTATTACCTGCTGATATTACCAGTAAATATCGAAACTCTGATTAAGTCCTCTGATGAGTTTGACGCCATGGAGAGCATCCGATCGTAAAAATCTGCTACGAAGCTTCATCTCACATCCTCATCACGACGCGCAGGTCGCCTACGGGAATCAATTCAAAATACCTGATTCTGGCACGGCGGCACTAAAAGCCATACACGCCATATCATTTCATTAAGTCCTCTGATGAGTTTGTTGTCGGGAAGGGCATCCGGTCGTAAAATTTCCTACGAAGCTTCATCTCACTTCATACTGTACCGGGAACACCGCTACGACAGAAGTCCGAAGTATGTTTGTTGAACTTCGCGCGAGATGGAAGGTAGGCAGCCCGCCGAACGCAGTGACGTACCCAGCGAGTGACGTGGCCGCCGTAAGCCAGCTATCCGCTACCATATATGGTAATGATCCAGCTCGTCCTCAAAAGTACATTTTTGAGCTTATTTATCGTTATTTTGACACTGCCATCTTAAAGGCCCTTACAATGGACATCATCTGTTCAGATTTCAAGAAAATCCACCGAGTATTATAGAAGTTATAAGGGTAGATAGTACCCGAGTTCTAGACACCTCCATGCGAACGTGTGTAAAAGGAGGACCACCCGACCTACGAATGCAGTGTCTGTCACTCCGCCGTCTCTGTGACACGGGTGACAGGAGGAGTATTGTGTGTGTCGAAATTCTAGTTGACAGTCTGCGAAATCCAAGTTCGGTATTTTCTCTAAGTGTTGTATCAGGACTTTGCCATATTCTTGAAGTGCCTGAATGGGACTTTGTTTTCTGCGGGCGACGTATTGGAACTTTGTCATATTGAAACATTGGAACTTTGTTTTTTTCGTGTGTCGTGATTGGACTTTGATATTTTCTTAAAGTGCCATATAAGAACTTTGTTTTCTTTTCTGAAGCGTCTCATTGGAACTTAGTTATTTTCGCCAAGTGTCGCGATAAGACTCTATTATTTTCTTAAGGTGACGTACTGGAACATTGTCATCGGAACTTTATTTTTCTTCGAGTGTCGTGTTGGGACTTTAACATTTTTGCACATTGGAACTTTGTTATTTCTACACATTGGAACTTTGTTTTTTTTTGAAGTGCCACATAGAGACTTACTTATTCAACGACGATTGAAAGGACTTTGAATTTTCACGAGTGTTGTATACCACATTGAACTTACGTTTCGAACTTATTCGAACTTGTATTTTTTTCAATTTCTGGAACATTGAAACTTTCCGAGCGTGTAGGATGAACTTGTGCCCTACCAACATAAACTTTCGTGTGAACGATGTGACTTGTTTTCTCAAGTGCCTCATTGAATTTACGCCTTGTAAAGACTATGAAACTTAGGGGACATTCAACATTACGTTTAATTATGAAATATGCAATGCTTTCCAAGTGCTGCACAGGGACTTATGTTTTGATTCTTAAAGACTGTGACAATTCAGAATACGCATATCGCGTTCCGAGAAAGCCTAGAACTTTCCAGTATTTTGAGTGATCCATAATTTATGAAGTCAGACTTTTTCTTTCAAATATTATTTTTAATGGCTATTCACTTCGCTTATTAATGCAACAGGACAGTTTTCGAGTGCTACTTATTCAGTTCATTGCCAATATGTTTTAAACCTTCAGAACTATGCATTTAGGACTGCAGTAACAGTAATCCTCTAGAACATTCTGACTTACAGTGAGCTTGCCTTATGAACTTGCATTTCTACCAGTACTTGTTCTTCGAGTGATTATTCTAGAATTAAAAGGTCATATCTGTTCAGACAGTGCCCTGAATGTGTGGAGTGCCGTACAGGAAATTCAGGTGTGAATTACGTCTCGAATCGAACCCAGGAACGAGTGCCAATCTTCGAGACATTCCAGAACGTCGAGACTTCCAGAACGTCGAGACACTTCCAGAACCTCCAGACATTCCAGAACTCCTCATCCGAGCAGGTGTGGTCCCTGCCCAGTCGATGTCCAGCACCATCCCAGGACTTGGAGGTACCAACCAGCCACGACATTTCCACGCTGCTGTATGACGGTGATATGAACTTGCTTTTGATGATCAATAAACTCAATTTATCAAAATAATCTCTCAAATTGATAACTATACCTCTCTCTGTACCAGCTCCAATGATAAAGCCACTCCCGAGATTAAGAATCATGTTCGTTCATTTAATATCAAGCGCCTTAAAGATATGAACACATTTTTACGGGTACAATACTTGACCCTATCGGGCGAGCTGGCCATATGGTTAGGGGCGCGCAGCTGTGAGCTTGCAACATGCGGAAGATAGTGGGTTCGAATCCCACTGTCGGCAGCCCTGAAAATGGTTTTCCGTGGTTTCCCATTTTCACACCAGGCAAATGCTGGGGTTGCACATTAACTAAGGCGACGGCCGCTTCCTTGCCGCTCTTAGCCCTTTCCTATCCCATCGTCGCCGTAAGACGACGTAAAGCAAAGTTGTAAATGAATATACCCGCCTCTTCAAAGAAACGGGCCAATAGTTGGACAAATAGTAATTATATTAATATAGGTCTATTATGTGGAGTTCAATTTGTTGTATTTTTGTTACTATATTATTAAAAATTTAAGTTCCTATTTAGCAGTTTCCTTGGTTCATTCTCTAAATACGTACGGACCAAGTGGCCACGTGGCTTGGTTCCACGTAGCTTGTACTCGGGAGATAATGTGTTCGAACTCCACTGTCGGCAGCCTTGAAGATGGTTTTACGTGGTTTCACATTTTCACACCAGACAAATGTTGGGGCTGTACCTTAATTATTTTTTTTTTGCTAGGGGCTTTACGTCGCACCGACACAGATAGGTCTTATGGCGACGATAAGTACCTTAATTAAAGCCACGGCCGATTCCTTCCCACTTCTAGCTCTTCCCTATCCCAACTTCGCCATAAGACCTATCTGTGACAGTGCGACCTAAAGCGAAATTGTGTTGTTTCTCTGAATATTTACTTAAGCTTCTATTTTGCATTCATTTGCCTTTTATATTATTTAGGGTAATATTCTGTTGTATTTTTAATTATTGCAATTACCGTATTGTTCAGCACTTGCCTCAGCTTTTCTCTAAATAAGTTAGTTGTTTATATTTGCCTTTTACATTCATTTTACAGTACAGTTCTCTGTTATTAAGTAGGATTCCTTTTTTTGGCAGTTTAGTTCTTTTTTAAAATGATCGACTGAATATATTTCTCCGTGGATGTCGGTTGTACAATGGAGACGGAGAAAATAGTACGTAAGAGGAAATTACGAAGCTTAACATACTCTACTTGCATCTACAATGCAGACGTTACAGACAGGAAATGATATTTCCATGAGAATTGTGGCTGGTAAATAACTTAACGAGGATCTTTTACCAGTACGCGATTGGAGCTTGTTACCATTACAGGAGATACTCAATTACTGAAATAACAGCAGCTCGGCAATACTCGTGTGTACTCGGTTAACGAGGCCAGTGCGCGGACGAAGTCGTTACCAGTAACTGCCTCCCGTAACTAGTATTTTTATTAACTAGTATTATAATATCCAGTTACTGAAATAACAGCGGCTCGGCAATACTCGTGTGTACTCGGTTAACGAGGCCAGTGCGCGGACGAAGTCGTTACCAGTAACTGCCTCCCGTAACTAGAATTTTTATTAACTAGTATTATAATATTCAGTTACTGAAATAACAGCAGCTCGGCAATACTCGTGTGTACTCGGTTAACGAGGCCAGTGTGCGGACGAAGTCGTTACCAGTAACTGCCTCCCGTAGCTAGAATTTTTATTAACTAGTATTATAATATTCAGTTACTGAAATAACAGCAGCTCGGCAATACTCGTGTGTACTCGGTTAACAAGGCCAGTGCGCGGACGAAGTCGTTACCAGTAACTGCCTCCCGTAACTAGAATTTTTATTAACTAGTATTATAATATTCAGTTACTGAAATAACAGCAGCTCGGCAATACTCGTGTGTACTCGGTTAACGAGGCCAGTGTGCGGACGAAGTCGTTACCAGTAACTGCCTCCCGTAGCTAGAATTTTTATTAACTAGTATTATAATATTCAGTTACTGAAATAACAGCAGCTCGGCAATACTCGTGTGTACTCGGTTAACGAGGCCAGTGCGCGGACGAAGTCGTTACCAGTAACTGCCTCCCGTAGCTAGAATTTTTATTAACTAGTATTATAATATTCAGTTACTGAAATAACAGCAGCTCGGCAATACTCGTGTGTACTCGGTTAACGAGGCCAGTGTGCGGACGAAGTCGTTACCAGTAACTGCCTCCCGTAACTAGTATTATAATATCCAGTTACTGAAATAACAGCGGCTCGGCAATACTCGTGTGTGCTCGGTTAACGAGGCCAGTGCGCGGTCCTGCACGCTTCCAGTAGCCGCCTCAAGTAATCAGTACCATAGAGTTAGTAAATGAAACACTAGAGGTAGCATTGGCGCTGCAGTCGCGTGCGAAGTTGAACGAGCGCGCTGTTTGGCAAAAGGTGGATTGTTTGGCACTGTCACTAATGGAGCTTCCCGATAAACTGAAGTATATACTTCTTTGAAGGAAAATGTGTCTCCTGTGCAGCTTACGGCTGCGTAGAGAGGTTCATAAAGGGCCATAGCATATCATTTCACAGGTATTTTCCGTGAAATTCATTTCCGTACGTATAAAATAATACCTTGCATGACACTCATGGTCATGTGAATTGGCCTACTTGGGCTGACTACGCGACTGATTCCCCTGTCGGCGCGAATGAGACTCTTTGGATCTTACCTTGAAGACTGAAATTAATGTTTTACGAAATATAAGTGATGACATTTTCCTTTCACTGAATGGCCATGTGCATGATACCGAGCGAGTGGCTGCAGGCTTTAGGCCACGAAGCTGTCAGTTTACATTCAGGACATAGTGGGTTTGAACCCCACTGTCGGCAGCCCTGAAGATGGTTTCTAATTCTCACACCAGGCAAATGCTGGAGCTGTACCTTAATTAAGGCCACAGTCGTTTTCTTCCCACTCCTAGCCCTGCGACGTAAAGCAAATTGGTACAAAAAAGAAAATAAGGAAAGATGTGCATGATAGCCTGGAATTGTAGTCCGTTTTTCACTTTTTGTGTGTATTTATAGTAGGCCTGTTAAAAGCTACTGAATATATTTTCTGTTTATACAGTTTGTTGCTTGTCGTGTAGCAGTCCCCATTCATACCTTACCAGAGACTAGATGTGCCACACCGTGTGTGTGAACATCTGAGTCCTTTACTTTCGTCATTATTATTATTCCTTTAAATGTCACATAGGACTATATACAAGCATAATGTATTATTGACTGAACGAGTTGGCGGTGCGGTTAGGGCCACGCTGCTGGAAGCTTGCTTTCGGGAAATAGTTGGTTCAAACCCCACTGTCGGCAGCCCCGAAGATGGTTTTCCCTGGTTTCCCATTTTTACACCAGGCAAATGCTGGGGCTGTACCTTAATTAAGCCCACGGGCGCTTCCTTCCCTTTCCTAACCCATCATCGCCGTAAGGCCTATCTGTGTCGGTGCGATGTAAATCAAATTGTAAAAAATATTGTAAGTATTTTTTCAGTTCTCTTCAATCATTTAATTTACCACTCTCCCTTTCCATTAACGGAAATCATTTTACAAGTTAAAATCTTAAAGTTAAGTAAAATCTCCATAATAGGCCGAAACCACAACCGAGTGTCATATTTTCACTTTTAATCACGTTTAGAAAACATCAACAGTAATAATAATAATAATAATAATAATAATAATAATAATAATAATAATGGTGATGATAATAATAAAATGGCTTTACGTCCCACTACGTACTTGCACGGTTTTCAGAGACGCTGATGTGTCTGAATTTTTTCCTACGGGAGTTCCTTCATGTGCCGCTAAATCTTAGTTATTTAAGTTATTTACAAGAGGCTGACTTATTTGAGCACCTTCAAGTATCACCGGACTGAGCCAGGCTCGAACCTGCCAACTTGGGCTCAGAAAGCTAGGGTCTAAACCGGCGATGGTAATATTTTGCCTACCTTACCCCAAATCTCGCCAACGTTTTTAGGCCTAAAATCTCACTCATCCGCTTCGTACGAGAGAGGACATTTTCGGTCGTTGGGCAGAATTATACCAAATTTCTGGTCATTTACACAAAAAAATAGCGAAATATATGAGCCCTCCTTCTAAACGTATGTTGTTACAAGACTTAATATGAACAGTAAATTGATTTTTGTTACTTAACTGCACCTGAGCACCGTCCTCTTTTATTACACATTTAATCCTGTATTCATGCTTTTTGGGCTTTCTTTTTTACTGGAGAGAAGCATCACAAGTATACTGTAATATCTGAGAATATTTACATGTAAGAATTTTAAACCTTATGTATATCCACACAGTTTTAAAAGGCCCCATATTTACATTGATGAGTACGGAGGAATGAGCTTTTTGCCAAACAGCTGCTCCGCTCGCTACACTGTTTCTCTCGTAGACGGTGGCGCCAATGCTACCTCTAGTAAAACATTTACTAACTCTATGATCAGTACTGACTCGTACACGTGTGTGGGAATTATGAAGTGGGAAGAGCCGTGCGGCCGTACTCACTACCAGTTTCCATCACAGTAATCAGAATTTATGCAAGTTATTTCAGTTTGTAATTAACAGTATTCTTAAATGATGGTGGATTAAATATTTGTTTTGTTCCTTGTTCTTGCTTCTGATTTTTCTACAAAGTTATTTAAGCACGTATTTTACATATTAATTAACAGTATCCTTCTGTTATTTGGAGGTAATTTTTCGTCATTCTTGAACTGATCGACTTCATGTATGTAGCAATTACATAGAAGGGAATTATGACTTAACTTACGCTCCTTACGTCAACCTTGCACTTGGTACACATACTATACCTCCATAATGCTTCCTGCTTTGAAGGACATTTGGCCTAGTAAGCGACCGCTCCTCACCCCGCATGTCAGCATATTATGAGGTGACGGGTGGTCAGCGTAACGAATCCTCCCGGTCGTTATTCGTGGCATTTTTGACCAAGGCCGTCATCACGGTCAGATAGCTTCTCAAGTGGACCTCTCGAAGCAGCTCTCAGACGCAGGCCGGCACGCTACTGGCACTGTGCAGCGAATACTAGGGACCCCTCTTGTAATAACAACAATACTTTACGTCCCACTAACTACTTTTACTCTTTTCGGAGAAGACGAGGTGTCGGAATTTAGTCCAGCAGGAGTTCTTTTACGTGCTAGGAAATCTACCGACACGAGGCTGACGTATTCAAATACCACCGGACTGAGCCAGGATCGAACCAGCGCCTCAACCGTCTCAGCCACTCATTTCGGCACTAGAGGTTATTTTTAACCGTTAACCTTAACGAGTGTTTTTTAGTAACCGCTCCAGTTATAACCGTCAATAAAAAATAACTGCTAAGCCCATCCCTATAATCCATTACTATCGGAAGGATACTATTTGAAGAAGCGCTAGTAGAGCAGCCGAACAACTTCACCCGAGCATAGCCGAGTATAACCGACAGATCTCACCCGAGCGTGGCCGAGTGGCTGCACATTGTCAGGCGCTAGACACAAGTAATGCACAACGCCACCGCCAGTTGAGAAGTGTGAGAGGAGATGTGCTGTCATGTGATCATTAACACGGCACGCCATTGGCCATTTATGTGCGGGCTTATTTTGTCGTTCAAATGAACGAGGTAGTTCATTTGTGCTCTCATCATGAAATCAGCTCTCGCGGCACTTCGTTCAATGAACGAGGCACCAGCTTGTACGTACATTTTACAATAGATGGTGCTTGCTTAGGTCATCGTCCTCTAACATGCTGTGTGCTTGCGTGAACGGCCCCTTCAAATTAATTGAACGAACTCGTACTAGTTCAAATAAAAGAGTCGTTCAAATGAACTAGCTAGTTCATGAATGACCCAACTCTAGGCTGTCCTCCGAGTAGTGATATGCGCGAATGACACCTGGATTCTCGAGAATCCGTTCCTACGACTCCGAGGTCGCACTCAATGTCGCATGCGAGGAATCGGTTCCAGATGACGTCACGAGAGCGTGCTGGGCGTACACACTAGAGTGAGTGTTCCGTGTATGTTGTTGTTTGAGTCATCAGTCCATAGACAGGTTTGATGGAGCTTCCGTGCAACCCGATACTGTGCTAACCTGCATCCTACATCTGCTCTAATCTGCATGTCATATTCATACCTTGATCTCCCATACCGTTCTTACCACCTACACTTCCTTCATAAACCAACTGAACAAGTACTCGATGTCCTAAGATGTGTCCTATCATTCTATCCCTTCTTCTCTTCAAATTTAGCCAAACCGATCTCCTCTCACCGATTCGATTCAGTATCTCTTCATTTGTGATTCGATCTATCCATCTCACCTTCAGCATTCTTTTGTAACACCACATTTCAAAAGCTTCTATTCTCTTTCTTTCTGAGCTAGTTATCGTCCATGTTTCACTTCCATACAATGCACGCTCCACACGAAAGTCTTCAAATACATCTTTCTAATTCCTATATCAATGTCTGAAGTGAGCAAATTTCTTTTCTTAAGAAAGCTCCTCCTTGATTTTCTAATCTGCATTTTATGTCGTCCTTACTTCTGCCATCGTTAGTTATTTTACTACCCAAGTAACAATATTCATCTACTTCCTTTATGACTTAATTTCCTAATTTAATATTTCCTGCATCACCTGCCTTCGTTCGACTGCACTCCATTACTTTTGTTTTGGACTTATTTATTTTCATCTTGTACTCCTTACCGAATACTTCGTTCATACCATTCAGCAGCTTCTCGAGATCTTCTGCAGTTTCAGGTAAAATAACAATACCATCGGCAAATCTAAAGTTTTTGATTTCCTCTTCTTGGATTGTGATTCCCTTTCCAAATTCCTCTTTCATTTCCTTTACTGCTTGTTCTATGTAAATGTTGAAAAGGAGGGTGGACAAACTGCAGCCTTGCCTCACTCATTTCTGGAATGCTGATTCTTTTTCAAAGCCCTCGATTCTTATCACTGCAGACTGATTTTTATACAGATTGTAGATAATTCTTCGTTCTCGGTATCTGATCCCAATCAACTTCAGAATCTTAAATAGCTTGGACCAATCAGCATTATCGAATGCCTTTTCTAGATCCACGAATGCCATGTACGTGGGCTTGTCCTTCTTGATTCGATCCTCTAAGATCAGATGTAAAGTCAGGATTGCTTCACGTGTTCCCACATTTCTTCTGAAGCCAAATTGATCTTCTCCCAACTCAGCTTCAAATTGTTTTTCCATTCTTCTGTAAATAGTACGTGTTAAAATTTTGCAGGCATGAGATACTAAACTAATGGTGCAATAGTTTTCACACCTGTTAGCACCGGCTTTCTTGGGAATAGGTACAACAACATTCTTCCGAAAATCGGATGGGACTTCTCCTGTCTCATACATCTTACACACTAAATGGAATAACCTTGCCATGCTGGTTTCTCCTAAGGCAGTCAGTAGTTCAGAGGGAATGTCATCAATTCCAGGTGTCTTGTTCCTATTTAGGTCGCTCACAGCTCTGTCAAACTCTGACCTCAAAATTGGGTCTCCCATTTCATCAGATGCAACAGCCCCTTTTTGTTCCAGAACCAAATTATATACATCTGCACCTTGATATAATTGTTAGAAATGTTCCTGCCATCTTTTTGCTTTGTCTTCTTTCCCTAGAAGTGGCTTTCCATCCGAGCTCTTAATATTCATACACCTAGATTTCCTTTCTCCAAAGGTTTCCTTTATTTTCCTGTATGCAGCATCTACCTTTCCTAGGACCATACAACCTTCGACATCCTTGCACTTCTCCTTTAGCCTTTCTTCCTTAGCTACCTTGCACTCTCTATACACTTCATTCTTTAATCGCCTGTATTCTTTTCTGCCCTCTTCATTTCTAGCATTCTTGTATTTTCGTCGTTCATCAATCAGGTCTAGTATCTCCGGAGTTATCCACGGATTTTTAGTTGATCTTTTCTTCCTTCCTATCATTAATTCAGCAGCCCTACCGACTTCATTTTTCATGACTCTCCACTCTCCCTCTATTGTGTTTCCTTCAGCCTTTTCATTTATTCCTTGTGCAACATGTTCCTTGAAACAATCCCTCACACTCTTTTCTTTCAACTTGTCTAGATCCCATCTTTTATCATTCTTCCCTTTCTTCAACGTCAGATGAAATTTCATGACCAACAAGTTGTGGTCAGCGTCCACGTCTGCTCGTGGGAAAGTTTTGCAATGAAACACCTGGTTTATGAATCTCTGCCTAATAATAATGAAGTCTATTTAATACCTTCCAGTGTCTCCAGGTCACTTCCACGTATACAGCCGTCGTTTATGGTGTTTGAATCAAGTATTGGCAAGGATTAAATTATGATCAGTGCAGAATTCAACCAACCAACTTCCTCTTTCGTTCCTTTGTCCCAATCCGAATTCTCCTACCGTATTACCTTCTCTTCCTTGGCCTACCACTGCATTCCAGTCTCCCAACACAATTAGATCCTCGTCACCTTTTACATATTGTATTAAATCTTCTATATCTTCATATATTCATTCGATTACCTCATCATCCGCTGAACTAGTAGGCATATAGACCTGCACTATTGTGACGGGCATTGGTTTGGTGTCTATCTTGACGACAATAATTCTTTCACTATGCTGGTCGTAGTAGCTCACCCGCTGCCCTATTTTCTGATTCATTATTAAACCAACTTCTGCGTTTCCCCTGTTTGATATTGTGTTGAATAATTCGGTAGTCGCCTGACCAAAATCATGTCCTTCCTGCCAACGTACTTCACTTATACCAACTACATCTAACTTTAGTCTATCCATCTCCCTTTTCAGATTCTCCAACCTACCACAACGACTCAAACTTCTAACATTCCACGCTCCGACTCGCAGAATGTCAGTATCCATCTTCCTGGTGATCGCCCCCTCTCGTGTAGTCCCCACCCGGAGATCCGAATGGGGGACTAGTTTAACTCCGGAATATTTTAACCGGGAGGAAGCCATCATCAGTACATCATTCATACAGAGAGAGCTGCATGTCATCGGGAGGTAGTTACGGCTGTAGTTTCCCGTTGCTTTCAGCCGTGTAGCAGTATCAACACAGCTAAGCCATGTTGAGTAATATTACAAGGCCATATCAGTCAATCATCTAGACTGCCGCCTTTGCAACTTCCGAAAGGCTGCTACCCCCCTTTCGATGAACCATTCCTTAAGGTAATCGCCCACTGCAGGGAACCGCGCCGCGCCGCGCGGAACAAGCTTGTGGAACATTCCACGGGTCATTTTCCGAGACTTCGCCCATACAGCACACCTCACCGCGCCGCCTCTCTCCAGTTGGGGAAGTGCAGCTCACACAGAAAGATGAGTTCCAGTTCCGAGGAGGATTTATTATTTGCAGTTGCGCTACTTGCAAATGAGGAAGAAGAAAAACGCGAAAGAAAAGTTTGGGTCCACAACATTTATGAGAAAAGGGAAACGTACGGAGAGTTTCACCATTTATTTCCTGATCTACTAAAGGACCGAAGTAAATTTTTCCACTACTTTCGTATGTCCCAAGAAAAATTCTATGAACTATTGAACCTAGTTAAGCCGTGTGTAGAGCGAGAAAATACCACCTTTCGCCGAGCTGTACCATGTGAAGAAAGACTTGCTGTATGCCTCAGGTAAGTTATTTGATTCATTTATATTTTAATTTCATATTTTCTCGTACAAACAGAGTAACACAATATAGCTACAGTAATAGTAGTTACTGATAATTCAATGTAACGTATCGAAAAGGTTTTTATTTATTTATTTATTTATTTATTTTGT
This sequence comes from Anabrus simplex, assembly GCF_040414725.1. Lineage (NCBI taxonomy): Eukaryota > Metazoa > Arthropoda > Insecta > Orthoptera > Tettigoniidae > Anabrus > Anabrus simplex. Next base: position 82,932,530 of record NC_090274.1, on the reverse strand, counting down.
TGTCCGATACACAAAAGCCTATTTTATCCGAAGTTACTTTAGGGCTAAAGATGATAATAGATTATACAATTGCATCAGATTAAATAGTATGAAATTATCACAGAGCTGCTGAAAATTTCCATCCTAAGGTAAAGCACTAAATCATTTTAAGACTATACAGGTTCTGGAGGAAATAAAATATAAAATCATTGATTCAGTGTTTTTTTCAAAAGGCGTAGGTGAACAAAAGTTAGTTGGGAAACTAAATAAAACTTCCCCAAAGGCTGAATTTTTAATATACTTTTTTAAAATGGATTTTTTTACTAACATACTTTTATGGAACATGTTCCACTCTCTGAAATAATTGTAAAAATGTTTGTCCGGAAGATATGCGCAAAAGAAAATCGTGCAACTACGCCCTTTCCAAAAAAATAGACACAAAAACGTTCATTAAATTGTTTTAAAATGCAATTTATTTGCTAGAGACAGATATTTACAGAAATACGTGACAAAGACTAACACAAAATATAATATCAGTTTAGGACTTAAATTGGAATGTTTCGCAACACTAAGAAATTAGTGCAAATCTAAAGCACAGACAATTTGTTCAGATGGAATGTATTTGCTACACACTAAAATTACCGTACTACAAATCTGAAGCACAGAGAACCACTTACAACATAACAAAGCCATTGTTACTCAGCAGTTTAGGTTTGAAAACCTAATATACAGTATTATTTAATGCAAATCTAAAGCAAAGGAACATAGTTATAAAAAAACATTACTAAATAGAAATTCAAGTTGTTAAATTGAACGTATTTGCTACACTGAGAAATGAAAGCAAATCTGAATCACAGAGACAGATACCATGAACATATCATTGTTGCTCTAATAACATCTTATAACAAAAGCAGATGTCTCAATAATTTTGTGGGAGGCGGTATGTAGTTACAGCTCATGGAGAGTAGCGAAATGGTTTACACTTTAATTGTCGTTCACTGGGTGGTTGTCATCATTCGTCTGGTGATTTTGATTGAACTGGGGTGCCTGAATATGGCCTGGTGTTGGTGAGATTGGGATCTGTGAACCTGCTTGAGTGTGTGTAAGGATACTGGAAGAAGTCAAACTTGGTGGAAATCGATACTGGACAGGAATTTCGGGATGGATAAAATTTGGTGCTGGAAATGACTGCATATTGATTGCTTCAAATTCTGCCTGATGAATGATGGTGGAAATCTGACTTTTAATTTTTACTTGTAACTGTGGTGGAAATGTTCTTACTGTCTCTTCTACACTTTGAAAGTATTTGCGGAGATGGTCACCCTCTTGCCCCAGAGAAGATTGTCGCGATTTCTTCAACTCAACAAACTCTTTAAAAATAGCAGCCGAAGGTGTTAAAGGCGCAGTTTTCTTTCTCTTGCCACTCCACAATCCTGGTCGTTTGTCATTTTTCTGAGTATCTTCAGTTGTATGTGAGGAACCCGAGTCGACATTCTGAGATTCTTCCTGAACCTCAGAAATATCTGTTTGTTCATCGTCATCGGATGGAGTTCCTACATTGCTCACCTGGCTTCTCTGCATTGTGATGAAGGGCCTGATGAACTCCATTTGTGCCTCGAGGCGCCAAGGGTTGATTTTCTTGGCTGCTTGTCCAGATTTTGGTTGTCTTTTTCTTAAAGCCTTCCGATAACATTCCCGCAGGGACTTCCATTTGGCTCTGCACTCATCAGCTGAAAGTAAAAAAAAGATGTAATATAAATAAATAAATAAATAAATAAATAAATAAATAAATAAATAAATAAATAAGTTAATTATCTAACTATGCATAAAAGTTTAAATAATTTCTTAAATGTTTATATCATTATTGAAATATAAAAGCAATCAATCAATCAATCAATGAATTCAAATCAATTATCTAAAGGCTAAGCCTTGTCGCTGTAGCCACATCCCACGGTCTTGAGCAGTTCTCTTCATCGTGACGTAGGAAGCAAAACTGAGTATATCATATTTATTTCGTCCACTAGAAATTAAGAGAAACACGTAACCATCAATGGCTCAAAGCGAAATTGTACTAAATTTTGAGATGTTAAGAGACGTGCAGGATCTCTCCGAATATTTTACCAGTCAGAAAATTGTATCCTTTCAGTTTAGGGATTTCACAACTAAATTACAGGCTTTTGATCAAAATGACAGGGCATTTAATATTATCAAATTATTTCTTGTTAGCTGGAGAAAGAAAGTAATCAGATCAGAGATGAATTAAAATTTGTGATCATTTAACAAACGCAAAGAATTAGGCAAGAAGCAATAATATTTATTTATTTATTTATTTATTTATTTATTTTATTTATTTATTTATGTATTTATTTATTTACTTTTTCTTTTCAGATTTCTTGCTACCGGGAACTCTTTCAGAACACTTGCATTTAGCTACAGACTTGGAGAGACAAGCGTCAGGAGGATTGTGTACGATGTGTGTGACGCTGTGTGGACAAAGTTGGTTCCTATTTTCATGCCTCAACCAGACAAAGAAATCTGGGAGAGAAATGAACTAGAGTTCCGAGAAAGATGGAATTTCCCGAACTGTGTGGGAGCAATGGACGGGAAACATGTGGTGTTTGACAAGCCAGCCAACAGTGGGTCATTGTTCTACAATTACAAAAAAAGCTTCTCCATTGTGCTTCTAGCTCTAGTCGATGCCAATTATAAGTTTGTGATGGTAGATGTAGGGGCTTTGGGAAAAAATAGCGATGGGGGAATATTTTCTAATAGTATTTTCGGAAGAAAACTTCAGCAGAACAAATTGGACTTTCCTCCGGATAAAATTCTACCTGGAACGAATGAGCTCATGCCTCATGTTATTGTTGCAGATGAAGCATTTCCTCTGCAACGGAACTTGATGAGGCCTTATCCCGGTGATGAATCAAAAAGAAACACGGAGAAGAGAATATACAATTACCGACACAGCAGAGCTAGAAATACCTGCGAGGATTCATTTGGCATTTTATCTAAGAAGTTCAGAATATATCAGAGGAAAATGCAAGTTTCGCCAGAACATATGACGAAATTTGTTTTGGCAACCTGCGTGCTTCATAATTTCTTACGCGAAGATCATCCAAATCTGCTTGCAGAACTTATAGAAGAAGCTACACCTGCGCTTCAAGATTTGAGAGGCACTGGAGGGACGTACACAGGATCAGCTCTTCGGATCAGGGACAGATTTAAGGACTATTTCAGCTCCCATGCAGGATCGGTTGAATGGCAAGAAAGAATGATAAATGTTGGCCGAAGGAACACTAACGAATAAAAATTAATTCTTAACGTATTGTCCTCGTTGAGAACTTAACATGATAGCCTACAATTATTAGTAAACGTTTTACATTAACTAAGTAGTATAATTTTAGACTTTTCATCATAATGAACCTAAGTTATCGTTTTTAATCTCTATATATTTGTTTTGATGAACAATTGCCTGACCGGAAACATAATCATGAAATGCATAGGATATGGCAATGAATATGTGAGGTAATAATTATTATAACAAACAATAAGTTTCTTAAGTAATAAGAAAACAAAAATGTGATCAATTGTTAAACATATTTATAATGTTTAAATCTGATGTCTTTTTCAGGTTGCACTACATCTGTTTATCTTTTAACTCCTTTCGTTTACTCTTTCTTTTGGTATAGGATCATTGTTTTCTTGTCACGTAGTACAATTTTGTAGCGGCTTTTGCTTTTACGCTACTACTTTCCTTCCAACACGTTTTGCTTATGGATAGAAGGCTGAGCGTTAATTATGGTGTCCTTAGAATTTAATGGCTGTATGTATTTGATATGTCATTTTTTTTAAATTCTTGTTCACTGTACTGGGTAATGAAAAGTTTTAATATTATTTTATTTTATAATAGCTTTAACGTGCTTGTCAATTGGAAATAAATATACTTACCACTGAGGCCCATTTCCTTGCTGATTTCATCCCACGAATTGTCCTTTGCCAGATTATCGTGGTACTTGGGATGAGAGGGATCGTACAGATGGGGATATTCCTTCACCAAAAGCAGCAATCCTTCTTCATTCATTCTGAAAACCTGAATTTAAAAAACGAAATGAAAACCTTAAATTTGTTTTACTTAACTTAATAAACGTGACTGAGGAGTTTGTTGGAGAACTAACACGTTTACATTTTTAAATTATATTCTAATTAAATTTACAATATAAAAACCACATGAAAACATCCGGCTCGATGTTGATTTTGTTGAATTCTAGCTCAATTTGGTTATGCATGATTTTACTTACCACAATGAACGATGAGAACAGGACAGAAGAGGAAACACAACTCAGAAGACAACAGAAACACAGACAAGATAACAGAAAGGCGTACAGTGCACAATACCACTAACCGCGTGAAGGTACGAGCATGCTGGCACTAGTCGAGGACTCCCGAGGACCGCCGAAACGGCACGAAACCACATTCTTTCCGTTATTCCATCCTTCTACCCTCGCCCAGGCAAGCGCGCCGAAAGGAAAAAGTTCCGTTCCAGAAACCTGGGGGCTTCTGGCGCGGAAATTCCACAAGCTTGCTCCGCGCGGCGGGGCGCGGCTCCCTGCAGTGGGCGTTAAGCCATTTCATTTCACAAGAAGCAGACCACGGAAATTTCTTCTCGGCTGCGCTGCGCGGCGCGGCGCGGTGTAGTGGGCGATTACCTTATAGACTGGTCTCTCAACAGATACCCATGCGATATGGTTGTACCTGCGGCTCGGCTATCTGCTTCATTGCGACACGGAAGCTTCCCCACCGCGGCAAGGTCACATGGTTCGCAGGAGAGGCTTCCGTGTATAAGTGGGGTAAATTCGAACGTGCAGTATTTACTATTTCTTTTGTATACAGTGTAATGTCTTATTGGTTGTCATGAATGAATTATGCCACATAATAATGAAATAACAAATTATCCTGCTTGTCTGGAAATCACATTTCATATCTCGACAGTGGTTGTAGCAATCGAAATTTGTTATTTATGCTTACACTGTATTTTTCTCATGTGGTTTTCAAATATCGCTCGTGTAAACGTGTAAGGTCTGTTGAATTAAGTCGCGTTTTTAATAAGTAAACAACTTGTTTCAAAGTATACCTGTCTTCCGTTACATTTAATTTGTAATGAACATTTCATGCTACTCTCCGACTCATTGGCCGAATGGTCAGTGTTGAGGCATTCGGTTTTGAGTGTACTGGGTTAGATTCCCGGCCGGGTGGGTTATTTTAATCACCTCTGATTAGTTCTTTTGGCCCGGGGACTGGGTGTTTCTGCTTGTCCTAACATTTTCCTCTTCATATTCAGACAACACACTGCACTACCAACCACCACAGGAACACGCAATAGTGATTACATCCCTCCACATAGGGTTGGAGTCAGGAAGGGAATCTGGTTGTAAAACAGGGCCAAATCAACATGTGCGATACAGTTTGCACCCGCGACGCCACAGGTGTGAGAAAAGTGATAGAAAAAAGAAGAAGGAGACATTTCCTACTACTGCTAAGTATTATTATGCGAAACTGTCAGAATTTCTCATTTTGTTTTCATCACTGCTTAACATTAGTTAAGGTTGTTTCTTTACTACAATTATATTTTTTGAAATAGTACTTTTATATTATGTCATAATCCCCGTACAAGTTTTGATTTGTTTACAATCCATACAAATTGATTAGTTTCAAACAAGGAATCATACTTTCTGATCAAATTACAGTCGCATTAGAGGATATAACTCCAGGACACTACTGTACAATGAAAGCAGGCACGGCTCATAAAGTGACCTGGTTTTAAACCAAAACGAACTCACATTACAGAACACATTCGTGCTGTACGCGTTTACGTATCTGCATCATAGACGGTGCTACTTGTTCCTCGGAATCGATTCCGAAATCGGGTACCCGATTTCCCAGGCATATGGAATCGACTCTTCATGACTCCGGTCGCAACCCGTCACTTGGTTGTAGCAAGTGAAGCGCTCCACCGGTATTCTCCGGTACTACTGCGGAGGAAACGGAGCGAACGTGCTCTGCTCATTCAGAGAAAACACTCCTCCCTGACAGCTGTTGCGTGTGACGGGTGAACGTTCTGGCACTGTGTAGCTAATGTCACGAAAACCATCAGTCGTTTGGAACTTTTCGGTGCAGAGGGCGATCAGAAGAAATCTGCCAAGTGAAAATTATGCGCTCGAAGTTCTTCAATGGGAGGCGGCACATCTAATTTATTTGATCATTTAAAGAGGAGTCAAAAGCCAACACCTGCTAGAGAACAAGGCCTGGCAATACGATTCGTGACGTCACGCGCGTGGGCCCAGCGCGAGTGGATAGTAGATGAAGCTAATTCCTTAAGATGATTGAAAAATACGCTGGTTAAATTACATTCTACGAGTATTATTTCTCGTAGGCTCGCATATCGGAAACGAAATTAGTAATATACCATAATAATTATGAAGAAAAATTAAAAGTGCAAAAAGAATAGAACTCAGTTTTTTAAAGAGTAATACTGAACAACTTTAATAATATGCCTATATGACACTTTCTTTCGTATATTTAAGAATCAAAAGTAATCAGTTCCTTTTACAAAATTTAACTTGTTGATGAAAGGTCAAAAACAACATGTAAGTACAGCAAAAGCTATTCAATAAAAATAATAACATATTGTAGCGAGTTGGCGGGGTAGTATGATCAATTAACACTAGACTGGTAGCTTCAATACTAAGATTTATTAGCTACGCACTATACTATACAAGACTACATACAACTGTTGCTCATAACACAAACTTACACAGTTCGGGCTCTCTCTCTCTCTCCCTTCGTTTCTCACTTGTCCTCACACTACACACTCAAGGTCCCGCGTCGCACGGCTACACGTTCTCTCCTTCGCCGACAGTCCGCACTGTAGCATACTAGTCCGATAATCACGGCAGTTCACACACTTCACTACACTGGCAGTCGCTCACGACTTAACCACACCAACTTCTAACTCAGTCTAACTCTCACTCACTCCAGGCAGGTCGTTCCTCTCTTATATACCTCCGCTGGCTCTTCTAGAATCGCCCGGATGCTGGACAGATCCAGGAACATCGCGAGATGGAACACTCCAGATTAATCGTGGAGTCATTTCCATACTCCTCTGCTACGGGGCCGCGAGAGGAAGCGAGTATGGCTGCCTAGCACTTAAGCTGCTAGTGATTGGCGCAGATGAACCATAAGGGGTGGCTCACTGCCAGTTGACATGGCGGACGCTACTAACTAAATTATCTACCTCTACATCTACTCAGTGCCCTCCCACACGCGGATAGCCAGCATACGTGCAGGAAGCACCAGACTACAAACTACCCTATTCCCCTATTCCCACCTACCACCTAAAAAAAATTGTTAGTAGACTGGTCGCTGCGTCAGCCCTGGTATGGAATACATGCCCACCAACCCGTTGATCGCAGCCACCAGCTTCGCCACGTGAGAACTGATCTCCTATCTCACCTAAACTTGCTGACAATGTATTCCTTTCCTACCATGTGTGACAAGCCAGCTTGGCGGAAACCAGACCCAACACATGGCTTGCCACACACTTCCGCTATGTACGTCACACCTACTATGTTCATTGTCATCTCTCTATCTTCCCTTTCCTTTTTCTTCCCGTGCAGACGTCCTCCAGCCTAACTTCTTTGGGGTGGGTCAAGGCCCATCCCCTCCCTCTCCCTTTGATACGTCACCTTCTCCTTTCTCGCACTATTCTCGTCCACTACATCTCACATTATTAAGCTTAAGACTTAAACATCAACTAACAACCATATTACATCCCTCATCATCATCGCACTTAAAACAATTTAACTTTTCTTTTTACTTACACACCAACAGTTTCCATTCTAAGTCCATTAGTTCACTCAGTCTTCTCAATCTACAGGACCACACTTACATCAGACTATTAGACTTATCCCATTTCTTCCATCCTATTCAACTACGTACATAAACATCAAGAATCCCTCGATTTTACACCCCTCAACCAGGCATCTACACCATTTAAATATTTTTTTTCATATGACCTACTTTCATAATTTCCATACTGCCAGCATTTTCTCCTTAATTACAGTCCCACTTAATGTATCTCAATTCTATTACATACACCTTCTTTATACTCCCTCCTCACACAAATATACTTAAACAATCCATTTTTCTTTTCACTCCTCATTTACACACAAACAGACAGTGCTCCATTCCAAGTCCATTAGTTCACTCGGTCATCTCACTATATATATATTTTTTTTTTGCTTCCACCTAAGCTTCATTTCAACTATCCATGATAAACTTAAACTATATACCAGCTTACTTTAAAACCACTTAATTTTTTTTACATACAAACAGTTTCCATTCCAAGTCCATTAGTTCACTCAGTCTTCTCAATCTACAGGACACTTATGTCAGACTGTTAGACTTATCTCATTTCTTCCATCCTATTAAACTTAGTACATTAAACATCAAGAATCCCTCAGTTTTACACCCCTCCTCAAGGCATCTACACCATTTAATTTTTTCATATGACCTACTTTCATAATTTCCATACTGCCAACATTTTCTCCTTAACTACGGTCCCACTTAATCTATCTCAATTCTATTACATACGCCTTCTTTATACCCCCTCCTCCCACATATACATTTAAACAATCCATTTTTCTTTTCACTCCTCATTTACACACAAACAGACAGTGCCCCATTCCAAGTCCATTAGTTCACTCAGTCATCTCACTATATATATATATTTTTGCTTCCACCTAAGCTTCATTTCATCTATCCACGATAAACTTAAACTATATACCAGCTTCTTCAATTTACACTACCCGCAAGCCTACTCAACCTCCCCTTTTATCAACTCTTACCTAATTTTATCAGGCCTTCCCTTGTTACCAACTCTTCTCATAAACACATCTACTCTCATATTCCTCAAGTCATTAATCAATCACCTCCTCCCATCCTACTACTTCTCTATCTACTTTCCAACAATTTGCCCCAGGCAGATCACCTTTCCACAGGGCAAAGTGTTCTCCCCCTTTCCTCTAACACTACAGCCCCCCTCTTCTGATATCATGGTTACCATGATACCCTTCCCGCTTCTGCTCAGGGCGGATATCCATTCCTCTGAGCAGAATGCCTACCCCCTTCCTCCCTCGGCAGGAACCACATTATCTGCACAACCCCTGTTACTCCCTCAATTTCTTTATAAATATAGCTCTGGCCACATTTAAGAATTTCGCTACATTCGTTCCTTTCTCCCACTCTCTACATAACCAAGATGTCATCTTATAGCTTTCCCCTACCATGTCCAGCTCCTTCTTACTTCGTAGTTTGATCTTTATCTCCGCTAAAGCTCGGCATTGATTAAAAATATGCAGGTCCTCCCACTTCTCTCCACATAACACACATCTATCCCTATTCTCACTCCCTACCCATCCCCTGTTCCTCGGAACACCCAATACCCATCAATACAAACCTCTCTTATCCCTTCTACCTTCAAACTCCGTTTTCGGGTTTATTACTTCCACCAATTTATTTAATACTGACAAAGAGACTCTCTCCCTCTACATTCCCCTATTAATCTCTGTCTTTCAATATCTAGTAGTCTTCCCTTTATCCTTTCCCATACCCATTTATTCCTACCACCCCCCAGACCTCTCCATATACCCCCAATCCAATCTTTTGTACCTTTTTTGCACTTTTTCACCCAGTAAGCTTCATTCGTCATACCTTTCTGAAAACTAAACGTTTCTTGTACTAATGCCCCACCCTTCCCTTCCTCCAAACGAATCCAGTACTTGAACACCCTCTTAGCTATTTCAACCTCTATCGATTCTTTACAGACTAATCTGGCACCGGCATTGGCTGTACAATTTGGGAGCTCCATCATGATCTTACTAAATTTCGCCACCACCTGGTTTAATTCACCCCTGCCCTCCTCCATTCCCCATACTTCAACCCCAAATAGCATTTTGCTCATTACCAGTGATTTAAACACCGTTTTCTGAATTTTGTATTTAACGTCTGGAAATTTCTTTTCTAATACCCGTACTGCCGCAAGCGCTCCTCTTCCTTTAAATTTTGCCACCTTACACTGATTTTTCCAAGAAGCATTCTTACTAATTATTACACCTAGGTACTCAATTTTTCCCCCTGGTCTAATTTATTCCTGATCTAGCCTCCAAACTTCCTTATTCTTTCTCCAACCCCTTTTCCCACACACCATTATCCGAGTCTTTCTTACATTTACTCTGAGAGACCATTTCCTAGTATACTCAACTACCTTGTCCAACCCTTTTTGCAACCCACTTGCCGTCAAAGCCAAAATCAATAAGTCATCCGCGAATAGCAACCCTGGAACCTCCATTTTCCCTATCCAAGGGCATTGCAATGCGTCTCGACCATGCCCCTCTAAAATATTATTTATAAATAATATAAATAATATCGGGGGTAGCTTACACCCCTGTCTCACCCCGCTTTTCGATTCAAAACACTTACTCAACCCTCCATCCTGCAATTTAATCATCACAAACACTTCCTCATAAATAATTTCTATTGCCACCCTCATTTTCTTCGACATTCCAACCTCCCTTAATCTCTAAAATAGCGCCTCCCTACTGACCGTATCGAAGGCTTTTTCTAAGTCGATCGCTGCTATAAATAATTTACGCCCTGCTGTCCTCACATACTTTGTAATCAAAGTGTCCAGAATCCAGGAGATAAGGAGCTACATTCGGCAATATCTTCAACCGGTTCTATTACCTATTACCTTCACCCAAAATATTCAGCGTCCATTTATGGACAATGTCAAAAACCGGGTTAATATTAGGAATACGGTCACTAATTGGACTAGTAATTTGTGAATAAGAGTTCACGCGTACTTCAACGAGGGCATTTTCACCACTGGCAATCGGATCCCTCGCTTCAAGGTATCTAGCTCTCTCACTAGCAGATACGGAACACGTGTTAATGTTATCTAATTTATGACCCATATCTTTTACATTGTTGGAGATATCTCCATTAAAAATTTCACTTTCACTGCCCATATTCAAGCCATTATCTCTTTCCATAATTAGGAGCCGGGCTGAGTGGCTCAGACGGTTAAGGCGTTCGCCTTCCGACCCCAACGTGGCAGGTTCGATCCCGGCTCAGTCCGGTGGGATTTGAAGGTGCTCAAATACGTCGGCCTCGTGTCGGTAGATTTACTGGCACGTGAAAGGACTCCCGCGGTACTAAATTCCGGCACCTTGGCGTCTCCGAAGACCAAACATTAGTGAGTGGGACGTAAAACAAATAACATTATTATTATTATTACATAATTAGTACGGAATTTCAGCAGCAACAGACACGCAAAGGATAAAGGATCTTCGTAAATAAGTAAGCATACCTAAAATTAGGTGACATCACACGTGGAGACAGGGGGTTACTCGGAAGTGATTTAACATGCCCTGAATACATTTTCATCCCCAGCTCAATCTATTCCCAATTTTATTCGAAGGAGATTACCCAGTCTAACCGCGTGACTGCTACCATTTGAGCCACAAAACCTGCTCAACGTGCCTAATATTAGTTAAAAACTGAGGCGGGGATCGAGACTGGGAGAGGCCAGATGTTATAAGACTTCAGCTGGAAATGAACCTCTCGGCATGAGCCTAGTATTCAAAACAAAACACAAAGAAAACATTTATTGAAATAATAAAAAGAATAAGTGGAGAAAATAAATGAATTCGAAATTAGGGAAAGATAATCAATATGAAAATTGTATACACGTAAATCCCCTTTTACAGGCATGTATCAGTAGTATAATAAGCGGGTTCTGCGGCCTCCTCCCGCGGGAAATTTGAATTCTGGCGGGAAATTTGAATTTTTGGCGGGAAATTTGAATTTTGGCGCGAGATTTGAATTTGTAAACAAAGCCACGTGCTTTTTGACAGCTGTCATCGACAACAACGCATCGCTAACCTCACTGCTGCCACCTTGACGGGCCTAAACCTCAGTAATGCCAACTTAACCTAACTAGCGTGAGGTAAACAAAGCCACGTGTTTTTTGACAGCCACGAACTTTTTGACAGACAACAACGCATCGCTAACCTCACTGCTGCCATATTGACGGGCCTAAACCTCAGTGGTACCAACTTAACCTAACTAGCGTGAGGTAAACAAAGCCACGTGTTTTTTGACAGCCACGTGCTTTTTGACAGACAACAACGCATCGCTAACCTCAGTACTGCCATCTTGACGGGCCTAAACCTCAGTAGTGCCAACTTAACCTCACTAGCGCGAGGTAAACAAAGCCACGTGCTTTTTGACAGCCACGTGCTTTTTTGACAGCTGTAACTTAACCTAACTAGTGCGAGGTAAACAAAGCCACGTGTTTTTTTGACAGCCACATGCTTTTTGACAGACAACAACGCATCGCTAACCTCAGTACTGCCATCCTGAAGGGGCTAAACCTTAGTGGTACCAACTTAACCTAACTAGCGCGTGGTAAACAAAGCCACGTGCTTTTTGACAGCCACGTGCTTTTTTGACAGCTGTCATCCACCATCTTTAAACCACAGAGCACTGTGCTGCCCTCTTTAGATGTAAAATTTGTCACCTGTCATCGGCAGTGCTGCCATCTTGGCGGGCCTAAACCTTAGTGCTACCAACTTAACCTCACTAGCGTGAGATAAACAAATCCACGTGCAGCTGTCATCCGCCATCTTTAAACCACAGAGCACTGTGCTGCCCTCTTTATCGCAGTAGCTGTAAATTCGTCACCTGTCATATGCAGTGCTGCCATCTTAACGGGCCTAAACCTTAGTGCTACCAACTTAACCTCACTAGCGCGAGATTAGAATCGGTAAACAAATCCACGTGCTTTTTTGACAGCTGTCATCCTCCATCTTTAATCTATAGAGCACAGTGGTGCTCTCTTTAGCTACTTACCATTGAAATGTGGTGGCGGATAATTTGAAAAATGCTTTTTGACAGCAGCCATCTTTAATCCAGAGAGCACCGTGCTGCCCTCTTTAGCTAGATACCTGTGGTGGCAGGCAATTCCACATGACGGCAGCAATCTTTAATCAAGAGGGCACCGTGCTGCCCTCTATGTGGTGGCGGCAAAATGAAAAATTCTACATGCTCTTGTTTGGAAACAAACTCACGTGCTTTTTTGAGAGCCGTCATCCGCCATCTTTAATCAACAGAGCAGTGCTGCCCTTTTTAGCTAGATACCTTTGAAATGTGGTGGCGGCAAATTCCACGTGCTCTTGTTTGGAAACAAAGCCATGTGCTTTTTTGACAGCTGACATCCGCCATCTTTAATCTATAGAGCACAGTGCTGCCCTCTTTAGCTACTTACCTTTGAAATGTGGTACGTCACAGCTGTCATCCGCAGTGCTGCCATCTTAACGGGCCTAAACCTTAGTGCTACCAACTTAACCTTACTAGCGCGAGATTTGAATCGGTAAACAAATCCACGTGCTTTTTTGGCAGCTGTCATCCACCATCTTAAATCTATAGAGAACAGTGGTGCCCTATTTAGCTACTTACCTTTGAAATGTGGTGGCGGATAATTTGAAAAATGCTTTTTGATAGCAGCCATCTTTAATCCAGAGAGCACCGTGCTGCCCTCTTTAGCTAGATACCTGTGGTGGCAGGCAATTCCACGTGACAGCAGCCATCTTTAATCAAGAGGGCACCGTGCTGCCCTCTTTGTGGCGGTGACAAATTCCACGTGCTTTACAAATTCACGTGCTTTTTTCTGACAGCTGTCATCCGCCATCTTGCATCACAAACCTCAGTGCTGCGCTCTTTAGCTAGTTACCTTTGAAATGTGGTGGCGGAAATTTGAAAAATTCTATGTGCTCTTGTTTAGTAAACAAAGCCACGTGCTTTTTTGACAGCTGTCATCCACCATCTTTAATCAATAGAGCACTGCGCTGCTATAATGCGGGCAATTTCGTCAGCTGTCATCCGCCATCTTAAATCCACAGAGCGCCGTGCTGCTCTCTGTAGTAGCGGGCAATTTGAAAAGTTCTGTTAGCTGTCATCCGCCATCTTTAATCAAGAGAGCACCGTGCTGTCATCTATGTGGTGGCGGCAAATTCCACGTGCTCTTGTTTAGTAAACAAACTCACGCGCTTTTTGTCAGCTGTCATCCGCCATCTAGAGCTCAGTGCTACACTCTTTAGGTACATACCTTTGAAATATGGTGGCGGATAATTTAAAAAGAAAAATTCTACATCAGCCATCTCTCGACGCTAAATGCGCAAGATGGTGGCTATACATGACTCCTTAAAGGTGATTATGCAAGATGGCCGCTATACATAGGTTCTTATGAGATTCCCTTGGGATGCTTGCGCAAGATGGCGGTTATACAAGGCTCCTTATGAGACGCCCTAGAGATGCTTGCGCAAGATGGCGGTTGCTCTTATGAGGCGGCTTAAGGGTCCTTGCACAAGATGGCTAGAGATGCCCTAAGGATGCTTGCGCAAGATGGCGGACGCAGGATGGCGGCTATACACGACTCCTTATGAGACGCCTTAAGGGTGCTTGCGCAAGATGGCTGCTGCTCTTGTGAAGAAAGCTAGCTTAGAGGCTAACGTGTCGTGCTAGTTCGATTCATTAAATTTGGGGCTTAAATGCATAATGTTAAATATCTCGAAAACGGTGCATCGTAGAGCAAAACGGCCAAAATTTTTCTACCCAATATCTCGGTTTGCAGTATGGGGAACAAGTAAAACATAGTCTAATGATGAGATCAACGGTTCGGTTCTAACTTAGGCCCTTTGACATTAGCTCTGTTTCAGCTTGTAATGAAGCAAGTCTTCGTAACATGATCAGGTCTAGCTATGGTAGAGAGTATAACGTACCGTGCAGGTTCGATTCATTACATTTGGGGCTTAAATGCAAAATGTTAAATATCTCGAAAACGGACAAAATTTTTCCACCTGATACCTAGGTTTGCAGTATCAGGAACATGATAGCATAAGAAAAACATAGTCTAATGATGAGATCGACGGTTCGATTCCTACTTAGACCCTTTGGCATTGGCAGCTATCTATTTCTACAAGATGGCGGCTATACATAGCTTCTTATGAGACAGCTTAAGAGCGCTTGCACAAGATGGCTGCTGCTCTTATGAGACGCCCTAGGGGTGCTTGCGGGAGGTAGCAGCGACAAGACGATGACTATACACAGCTGCTTATGATACGGCCTAGAGGTGCTTACACAAGATGGTGGCTGCTCTGATGAAGAAAGCTAGCTTTGCATCGTGCAGGTATTTTTACAGCACTAAACCTCATACCTTTGAAAAGTGGTGGCAGGTAATTTGAAAAATTCGACGTGCTTTTTCATAAGCTGTTAAGGCCTCCTCTTATGTCTATCGAACAAGTTTAGACCTGCATCGGAATATCTAGAGTAAGCACGTGCTGCAGTGATGACGTCATTAAGCATGTTTAGACTTGCAAATCACAGAAGAAACGTAACAAGGCTGGAATCGAAAACTGCACTCTATGCCGTTAACTTTATCATGTGATCGGAACATTGATTGAAGTGTTTAGAACGCTAAATAAGTAGAACTGAACACTGTACTCGATACAACATGTGTTTAGAACATGTCAGGGGGTATCTTTGTTCTAAGAAGATTAGTTTACCGCACATTCCTTGGCTAAAGGCCTAATGGGCTAAAGGGCTAATGGGCTAAAGGGCTAAAGGAGCAACAACCTCATCGATCGCTATCAGCAAGAACGCTTGTACTTTGTTAAGTGTAGAAAATTAATCTTTATTGGTAAATGGTTTCATGTTCAGAACAAGGAATGGAACCTAGGGGTTACGTCTTACCTAATAAAATCCCCGAGGTGCGATGAGTTACGATTTTCGAACTAGTGTTTGGAACACTGAACTTTTCAAGATGATAGCGGAGAGTTTAGCAATGTTCTGTTGTTGGATTATAAATTCCGCGCTACAACATGCATAAGGTGGCAGCCTTGAGGTTTACTGCCGTAAAGATGACAAGAGTGAGGTTAACAATGTTCCGTTGTTGGATTTTAAATTCCGCGCTGTAACATGCATAAGGTAGCAGCCTTGAGGTTTACCGCCGTAAAGATGGCAGCAGTGAGGTTAGCGACGCTCTATTGTCCTTCAAAGTGAGGTTAGGGTTCGTCAAGAAGACAGCTGTCAAAAAAGCACGTGGCTATGTGTACCAAAAAAGAGCACGTGGCTGTGACGTCACGGTCACGTAATCAATCCTTAGCTCGACGTCGTTAAGAGCAGTATTAGGATTAGCTATTCTTAAAAGTCTTGGGAACAGAGCAGCAGTATGAATTGCCATGTTTCAAAGCGTGTACACATCACCTATCGATTTTACATGCATCGACCATCGTACTAAACTTCATCCGCTAGATCGTGCTGCTATCTTAGCATAACCTATACGCATGACCTTAAAGTACAATGAATAGCCATGTTTCAAAGCGTGTACACATCACCTATCGAATTTGCATGCATCGACTCTCGTACTAAACTTCTTCCGCTAGATTGTGCTGCTATCTTAGCATGACCTTAAAGTACAAAGAATAGCCATGTTTCAAAGCGTGTACACATTACCTATCGAATTTGCATGTATCGACTCTCGTACTAAACTTCTGCAGGTAGATTGTGCTGCTATCTTAGCATAACTAAGACGCATGAACTTAAAGTACAAAGAATAGCTATGTCTCAAAGCGTGTACACATTACCTATCGATTTTGCAAGCATTGACTCTCGTACTAAACTTATTCCGCTAGATTGTGCTGGTATCTTAGCATAACCTATACGCATGACCTTAAAGTACAAAGAATAGCCATGTTTCAAAGCGTGTACACATTACCTATCGACTTTGCATGTAACAAATATCGTACTAAACTTCTTCCGCTAGGTTGTGCTGCTATCTTAGCATAACTCATACACATGAACTTAAAGTACAAAGAATAGCCATGTTTCAAAGCGTGTGCACATTACTTATTGATTTTGCATTCATCGAATCTCGTACTGAACTTCTTCCGCTAGATTGTGCTGGTATCCTAGCATAACTTATACCCATGACCTTAAAGTACAAAGAATAGCCATGTTTCAAAGCGTGTACACATCAACTATCGAATTTGCATGTATCGACTCTCGTACTAAACTTCTGCAGGTAGATTGTGCTGCTATCTTACCATAACTAAGACGCATGAACTTAAAGTACAAAGAATAGCTATGTCTCAAAGCGTGTACACATTACCTATCGATTTTGCATGCAACAAATATCGTACTAAACTTCTTCCGCTAGGTTGTGCTGCTATCTTAGCATAACCTATACGCATGACCTTAAGGTACAAATAATAGCCATGTTTCAAAGTGTGTACACATTACCTATCGACTTTGCATGTAACAAATATCGTACTAAACTTCTTCCGCTAGATTGTGCTGCTATCTTAGCATAACTTATACACATGAACTTATAGTACAAAGAATAGCCATGTTTCAAAGCATGTACACATTACTTATTGATTTTGCATGCATCAAATATCGTACTAAATTTCTTCCGCTAGATTGTGCTGCTATCTTAGCATAACCTATACCCATGAATTTAAAGTACAAAGAATAGTCATGTTTCAAAGCGTGTACACATCAACTATCGATTTAACATGTATCGACTCTCGTACAAAACTTCTGCAGGTAGATTGTGCTGCTATCTTAGCATAACTAAGACGCATGAACTTAAAGTACAAAGAATAACCATGTTTCAAAGCGTGTACTCGTCACCTATCGATTTTGCATGCATCAAATATCGTACTAAACTTCTTGCGCTAGATTGTGCAGCTATCTTAGCATAACCTGTACGCATGAACTTAAAGTACAGAGAATAGCCTTGTTTCAAAGCGTTTACACATTACCTAATGATTTTGCACGAAACGACTATCATACTAAACTTTTTCCACTAGATTGTGCTAAAATCGTGTAAGTGTGCTGCTGTCTTAGCATAACCTATCGATTTTACATGCATCGACTATCATACTAGACTTCTTCCGCTAGAGCATGTAGCAATCGCTTTTGTGTATCCCTAACCCATGTGCACGAACTTAAAGCACAAAGAAGAGCTATGTTCTAAAGCGTGTACACATCATCTATCGATAATGTATGTATCGAATATCGTACTAAACTTCTCCTGCCAGAGCGTACGACTATCGCTTGTGTGTGCACGAACTTAAAGCATAAAGAATAGCAATGTATAAACATCTTGTAAACAAAGCAGCAGCATTAAGTATAGTCAAGTTTAAATGCGTGCACACATCATGTATCCATGATGCACACAGTACTAAACTTATTCCATTAGAATGTACAAAGTTCGCATGTGTTTGTGCTGCTTTCTTAGCATAGCCTATGTGCATGAACTTAAAGCATAAAGAATAGTTATGTGTAAAAAATCTTGTGAACATAGCAGAATGTTTACTACGTAGGTGTAGACATTGAACTTTGCATGCTGAGGCAGCATACTACGTGACCGTGACGTCACGACCACGTGCTCTTGTTTGGTAAACATAGCCACGTGCTTTTTTGACAGCTGTCTTCTTGACGAACCCTAACCTCACTTTGAAGGACAATAGAGCGTCGCTAACCTCACTGCTGCCATCTTTACGGCGGTAAACCTCAAGGCTGCCACCTTATGCATGTTACAGCGCGGAATTTAAAATCCAACAACGGAACATTGTTAACCTCACTCTTGTCATCTTTACGGCAGTAAACCTCAAGGCTGCCACCTTATGCATGTTGTAGCGCGGAATTTTTTATCCAACAACAGAACATTGCTAAACTCTCCGCTATCATCTTGAAAAGTTCAGTGTTCCCAACACTAGTTCGAAAAACGTAACTCATCGCACCTCGGGGATTTTATTAGGTAAGACGTAACCCCTAGGTTCCATTCCTTGTTCTGAACATGAAACCATTTACCAATAAAGATTAATTTTCTACACTTAACAAAGTACAAGCGTTCATGCTGATAGCGATCGATGAGGTTGTTGCTCCTTTAGCCCTTTAGCCCATTAGCCCTTTAGCCCATTAGGCCTTTAGCCAAGGAATGTGCGGTAAACTAATCTTCTTAGAACAAAGATACCCCCTGACATGTTCTAAACACATGTTGTATCGAGTACAGTGTTCGGTTCTACTTATTTAGCGTTCTAAACACTTCAATCAATGTTCCGATCACATGATAAAGTTAACGGCATAGAGTGCAGTTTTCGATTCCAGCCTTGTTACGTTTCTTCTGTGATTTGCAAGTCTAAACATGCTTAATGACGTCATCACTGCAGCACGTGCTTACTCTAGATATTCCGATGCAGGTTTAAACTTGTTCGATAGACATAAGAGGAGGCCTTAACAGCTTATGAAAAAGCACGTCGAATTTTTCAAATTACCTGCCACCACATTTCAAAGGTATGAGGTTTAGTGCTGTAAAAATACCTGCACGATGCAAAGCTAGCTTTCTTCATCAGAGCAGCCACCATCTTGTGTAAGCACCTCTAGGCCGTATCATAAGCAGCTGTGTATAGTCATCGTCTTGTCATTGCTACCTCCCGCAAGCACCCCTAGGGCGTCTCATAAGAGCAGCAGCCATCTTGTGCAAGCGCTCTTAAGCTGTCTCATAAGAAGCTATGTATAGCCGCCATCTTGTAGAAATAGATAGCTGCCAATGCCAAAGGGTCTAAGTAGGAATCGAACCGTCGATCTCATCATTAGACTATGTTTTTCTTATGCTATCATGTTCCTGATACTGCAAACCTAGGTATCAGGTGGAAAATTTTTGTCCGTTTTCGAGATATTTAACATTTTGCATTTAAGCCCCAAATGTAATGAATCGAACCTGCACGGTACGTTATAATCTCTACCATAGCTAGACCTGATCATGTTACGAAGACTTGCTTCATTACAAGCTGAAACAGAGCTAATGTCAAAGGGCCTAAGTTAGAACCGAACCGTTGATCTCATCATTAGACTATGTTTTACTTGTTCCCCATACTGCGAACCGAGGTATTGGGTAGAAACATTTTGTCCGTTTTGCTCTACGATGCACCGTTTTCGAGATATTTAACATTATGCATTTAAGCCCCAAATTTAATGAATCGAACTAGCACGTCACGTTAGCCTCTAAGCTAGCTTTCTTCATAAGAGCAGCAGCCATCTTGCGCAAGCACCCTTAAGGCGTCTCATAAGGAGTCGTGTATAGCCGCCATCTTGCGTCCGCCATCTTGCGCAAGCATCCTTAGGGCATCTCTAGCCATCTTGTGCAAGGACCCTTAAGCCGCCTCATAAGAGCAACCGCCATCTTGCGCAAGCATCTCTAGGGCGTCTCATAAGGAGCCTTGTATAACCGCCATCTTGCGCAAGCATCCCAAGGGAATCTCATAAGAACCTATGTATAGCGGCCATCTTGCATAATCACCTTTAAGGAGTCATGTATAGCCACCATCTTGCGCATTTAGCGTCGAGAGATGGCTGATGTAGAATTTTTCTTTTTAAATTATCCGCCACCATATTTCAAAGGTATGTACCTAAAGAGTGTAGCACTGAGCTCTAGATGGCGGATGACAGCTGACAAAAAGCGCGTGAGTTTGTTTACTAAACAAGAGCACGTGGAATTTGCCGCCACCACATAGATGACAGCACGGTGCTCTCTTGATTAAAGATGGCGGATGACAGCTAACAGAACTTTTCAAATTGCCCGCTACTACAGAGAGCAGCACGGCGCTCTGTGGATTAAAGATGGCGGATGACAGCTGACGAAATTGCCCGCATGATAGCAGCGCAGTGCTCTATTGATTAAAGATGGTGGATGACAGCTGTCAAAAAAGCACGTGGCTTTTTTTACTAAACAAGAGCACATAGAATTTTTCAAATTGCCGCCACCACATTTCAAAGGTAACTAGCTAAAGAGCGCAGCACTGAGGTTTGTGATGCAAGATGGCGGATGACAGCTGTCAGAAAAAAGCACGTGAGTTTGTAAAGCACGTGGAATTTGCCACCGCCACAAAGAGGGCAACACGGTGCCCTCTTGATTAAAGATGGCTGCTGTCACGTGGAATTGCCTGCCACCACAGGTATCTAGCTAAAGAGGGCAGCACGGTGCTCTCTGGATTAAAGATGGCTGCTATCAAAAAGCATTTTTCAAATTATCCGCCACCACATTTCAAAGGTAAGTAGCTAAAGAGGGCACCACTGTGCTCTATAGATTTAAGATGGTGGATGACAGCTGCCAAAAAAGCACGTGGATTTGTTTACCGATTCAAATCTCGCGCTAGTAAGGTTAAGTTGGTAGCACTAAGGTTTAGGCCCGTTAAGATGGCAGCACTGCGGATGACAGCTGTGACGTACCACATTTCAAAGGTAAGTAGCTAAAGAGGGCAGCACTGTGCTCTATAGATTAAAGATGGCGGATGTCAGCTGTCAAAAAAGCACATGGCTTTGTTTCCAAACAAGAGCACGTGGAATTTGCCGCCACCACATTTCAAAGGTATCTAGCTAAAAAGGGCAGCACTGTGCTCTGTTGATTAAAGATGGCGGATGACGGCTCTCAAAAAAGCACGTGAGTTTGTTTCCAAACAAGAGCTTGTAGAATTTTTCAAATTGCCGCCACCACATAGAGGGCAGCACGGTGCCCTCTTGATTAAAGATTGCTGCCGTCATGTGGAATTGCCTGCCACCACAGGTATCTAGCTAAAGAGGGCAGCACGGTGCCCTCTGGATTAAAGATGGCTGCTGTCAAAAAGCATTTTTCAAATTATCCGCCACCACATTTCAATGGTAAGTAGCTAAAGAGAGCACCACTGTGCTCTATAGATTAAAGATGGAGGATGACAGCTGTCAAAAAAGCACGTGGATTTGTTTACCGATTCTAATCTCGCGCTAGTGAGGTTAAGTTAGTAGCACTAAGGTTTAGGCCCGTTAAGATGGCAGCACTGCGGATGACAGGTGACGAATTTACAGCTACTGCGATAAAGAGGGCAGCACAGTGCTCTGTGGTTTAAAGATGGCGGATGACAGCTGTACGTGGATTTGTTTATCTCACGCTAGTG
This sequence comes from Anabrus simplex, assembly GCF_040414725.1. NCBI lineage: Eukaryota > Metazoa > Arthropoda > Insecta > Orthoptera > Tettigoniidae > Anabrus > Anabrus simplex. The sequence goes on along the minus strand of NC_090274.1, from coordinate 82,910,439 downwards.
AGGTTAAGTTGGTAGCACTAAGGTTTAGGCCCGCCAAGATGGCAGCACTGCCGATGACAGGTGACGAATTTTACATCTAAAGAGGGCAGCACAGTGCTCTGTGGTTTAAAGATGGCGGATGACAGCTGTCAAAAAAGCACGTGGCTGTCAAAAAGCACGTGGCTTTGTTTACCACGCGCTAGTTAGGTTAAGTTGGTACCACTAAGGTTTAGGCCCGTCAAGATGGCAGTACTGAGGTTAGCGATGCGTTGTTGTCTGTCAAAAAGCATGTGGCTGTCAAAAATAAACACGTGGCTTTGTTTACCTCGCACTAGTTAGGTTAAGTGACAGCTGTCAAAAAAGCACGTGGCTGTCAAAAAGCACGTGGCTTTGTTTACCTCGCGCTAGTGAGGTTACGTTGGCACTACTGAGGTTTAGGCCCGTCAAGATGGCAGTACTGAGGTTAGCGATGCGTTGTTGTCTGTCAAAAAGCACGTGGCTTTGTTTACCTCGCACTAGTTAGGTTAAGTTGGTACCACTGAGGTTTAGGCCCGTAAAGATGGCAGCAGTGAGGTTAGCGATGCGTTGTTGTCTGTCAAAAAGCACGTGGCTGTCAAAAAACACGTGGCTTTGTTTACCTCACGCTAGTTAGGTTAAGTTGGCTCTACTGAGGTTTAGGCCCGTCATGATGGCAGCAGAGAGGTTAGCGATGCGTTGTTGTCGACGACAGCTGTCAAAAAGCACGTGGTTTTGTTTACAAATTCAAATCTCGCGCCAAAATTCAAATTTCCCGCCAAAAATTCAAATTTCCCGCCAGAATTCAAATTTCCCGCGGGAGGAGGCCGCAGAACCCGCTTATTATACTACTTGTATCAACAGTGTCACTGCGACGGTATACCATCATTCAGAATCCAATTATATTACAATCAGTTGAACCGCTTATAAACGTGCGATTGCATTCAGATTATCCCCACATAAACACGACGCAATACACACAGTTCATTAAAAGGTGGTCTAATTTTCCAACAGTTATTAATTTCATCTACTCAACCTATCTCCACTCCCGTATATCACACCTCCCTTCTTTTATATCTCTTATTTTTACAACTATCCGTCAGCCCCCAAAAATGTATACTCCTACGCATCAAAGAGCTGACTAATGGAAATAACTATTCGTAGAACGTTCACAGTAGATTTAAAAGGAGCACGAACACGACCTACAAAAATAATGTTAAGGGCCAAAAGCATGCGCACAGGATACATACATTGTATTTACTTCTAAATTTACATTTACTACTTCTGTTCTAAATTTGGTAACTTACCCATCCACAAGATGTATTGTAATTCATTACTAATAGTGGTTGGCTCATAAAAATTATTGTGTCGGAAAACATCACGACACGTTGAAACTTGTGCGTCAAAATTATCCACGGAATCCCTCTTGGAACATTTTTCGGTGCTGTTTCGTTTTGACTGTTCGAGTGACGCCATGCATCTTGCACCTACGCGATTAATGCGTGATTGTGTGTTTAGGTCTGAAAAATTATTTTTGGACTTGTAGAACAATATTCTGTGCTCCCACATATTTCAGCTATAGACATTTTTGCGCGATTTTCCATCCATGCATCTATATCTGATGAGCAAGAATATGTGCGATAGTTATAATTGTTTACTGCACTTTGTACTGGTATGATAAGGTTGCTGTCAACTTGTGTGATGTGTGGTGGAGCGCTGGTCACACTTAACGTGTTTATCTACTGGCATATGGTGAAGATCTGCTATTCTTCAACCAAGTAAGACCATTCCATGTTTACTGTACCTAAAATGTTGGACTGTCATCTTCTGTAATCAACGTGTGAAGATTTGATTTGGACATTGAAATTGTACCATGTAATATTGTATCCAACATCTCAACTTTTCGCCTTCCCGTGTTTTGGCTTTCGGAGGGGAGAATCTGTGACATGAATTAAAGCTAACCTCATTTATTTGACATAGGTGTTTGTGTGTGGGGAATTCATCTACCATTATTGCCCATTGTTTGAATTGCAGTTAATTTATGACTGAACTATGCCTATTTCAATGTGCAATCTGCTATTGATACGTCAGTATCTTCGATATTTCTCATTCGCTCAGTAAGCTAGTTGATTTGCGTGCGCTGGCGCACTATTCCCTTGAACTAAGCGATGTGCTTCTTGCTCGCTGCAAACGAGTCACTTGGTAGCCAAGTGCCATCATGGACGCTATTACTAACCGTGTTCTGTAGAAGATGCGATGGAGAGTGTGGAATGGAGCGCGATACCCCTGGCTCATAGCCATGTAAACCAAGGCATTTGCCTTAGTTGGAGTATGTTTAGTGTTTTAATATTTTTTATTTACCGTTCTTTAGTATATAAGTGACTGGAATATCTGCGTGAGCGTGCTTCATTGCAAAATGACCTAACAACGTAAGCTATCGGATGATATTAAATTGGACACCCAAGGATGTAAGTACAAGTATCCTTTTAATTGTTTCGAAACTGTTCTTGTTATTTGGAGAAGAAGAGTCTGAGTAACACACTATCATTGACAGTAATACTGTGGGAAATTTCGGCAACGCTGTCAGAATTGTATCAAGCAAACCCCGCAACTGTAATTTGAAATTACGCCTACTTTTTCAAAGACCCGTCGGCGACGGTTTATTCGTTAAATTAAAGTGGGATTTTTCTATCCTCAAGATTTTAAAATGTAACATGTGTGTAAAATACAATATTCCAATTGTAACTGATAATGGGGTAATTCTGGAACTCGGTATATGCGCGGATGGGAGGCAAATTTCTCCATTCATTTTATTTCATTGAGAATGTCGTTGTGATACATTTCCTGTTCCTTAAAGTTAATGAGGTTGTTATTATTATTAATTTAGTTGGTGGATTTCTTTCTATATTTTCTGGTTCAGTGCTGTGGTCTCTATAGCACTGTTATCAATGCATTGGATGATGCTATGTGCTAGTATAATTTTCGTAATGGGATCAGTCTTTAACTCCCTACTGGGATGGTTTATTTCCTGTCTTATTCGCACATAACCGTATTCCAAGACCTCCTGAAAATTAAATTCAGTAACCGGCATTTTAATCCACTATTAATAGTTTGTTGGAGGAAATGACTGTCACACATAAAATACTTACCGATGACGATATTTAACGCGGAAGGGAGAAGCCCACTCCAAGCGTAGGTTCATCAAAAGGCCGGGAACAAGTACTCACCTAAAGGTTGAACCTGCCTTAACATATCATGTGTAATGAACAACACCATTAAAGTTAAAAGATATTAATCAACACATTCATACCTACAGATGCAATTGAAATTCTACTAACTAAATGAAAAGAAATATCTTGTCAATTAAAATTAATATTGTGAATCAATTGAAACCAGAAGTTGAAATATTTCTTAGATCAAGATAAAAATTGAAGGTTGAGGTACCTCAAAACAACCTTACCTATATCCCTAATATATTATTATCATCACTATTATTATTGGAGTGTGTACAGTGTCCGGAACCTCAGAATTAGAACAGGCCTTGGTTTACTAGGAAAGGAATATTGTTAAATAAAAATGAATTTTGGTACTTGACATGCACAATCAACTGGCAATATTAAAAAAACTGACTAGCACAATTAATTCAATAAATAGATTTCACATTTAACTGACTAGCTAGCAGAATAAATGACAGACATTAAGCACAATTTCGTCTACGAGTAATATTCGGAGACGGTCATCTATTTTTCAACAAGATAGGGCAGAGAAAAAGAAAATCATCATCAAACAAACTCGTAACCGGGCAACCGGCCATGATAATAGGCAAGGCAATAAGCTTAAAGAAATCCAGCGTTACGGCCATTGATAATTTTGAGGTTTCGTTTACATTAGGGAAGAATACCACGAAATGCAAATGTGAACTTTTAGGCCTACACTCATCTTGCGATGTTCACATAACACCTTTAATAATCTTAACCTCGAATTAGAGCCATGATATAGCTTTTAAAACTTACTAGAAGGGATGATTATTGAATTAAGGTTATCATTTTAGCACATTTTAAGAATTCTAAACAGAATAATTGCGAATTACAGATGTGGCATATCAGCCGATCACACAGCCAGTGGAATCAGTTCCACACATAAATTTTAACTCACAGCATACAAAAAGGTTATATATTTACCTTGAGGTTCGGACCACAACACTACCTGATTAAAAATGGAAATTGAATGAAAGAGTTTACCACATGGGCACGTGAAACGGATGGAAATGATTTGCAATTAAAGAAAGGTAATATTCTTGGTAAATCAAACAATGACTGCTAGTGCTGACTTGAAGAAGACAGCATGAAAACACGAAAAGCCACAGGGGTTTTTATCCAGGATCAAAAATCCTTCCTGCACACATTCTTTTCTGTCACACAACCCAATTTGCTTCCGAATCAGAAACCATCTTGCTCGACTACAGAGGTCATAATTCATTTGTCCAGTTCAACTATTTGTCTCATTGTCGGAGTTCCGACTGGCAGTTGCGCGGTGCGCCACAAACTGGCTGAGTTATTAACGAGGAACGCCAACAGGCTGCGCAGCGATGCACACTCGTTTCTATTCATAATTTGACACGAATCTCAATTTACCTGCGAAAGGAGGTAAAGTTCCTAATAATGTCTCAATGACAAATTTAAAATTCTATACATTATTATTCCAAAATCGTGGTTGTAGGGAACTGAAAATTGTTTCCCCTATTCCTTAAAGATACTTACGTTTACGCTCCCCAGACTATTCATATCCGTGTTTTCCTTCTTCCATCCATTATGAAGCGTCATTTATCTTACTTCCCTCTACGCTACAAATGTGTGGGCGTTGCTGTTGCTTGATGATTTTATGTTAGCTCGGCTTGGGAAGCTGTAGACTTCATTGTGTGTACCACTGTTCAGTTAACTGTGGAATTTTAATATCGTTTCCCTTCGTAATTTGTAACTAATTTGGGAAATATTTTTATTTGGATTTTTGCAATTCTCTTGTCTCTTCATTTAATTATTTATGTATGGAAAATTTGGTTTGCGACCTTTGGTTTTAAAATTGTGCGTGTTACTGTGTTTCTGGGATGATTGAAATGTTTATGATAAACTGGCCAGTGGTGTATTTAATTCTTAACGTGCGGATCCGTCTTAATATTTGTCATTTATTTATTCTGATGCGAGCTTCAGAGTACACTTACTTCTCTGTACTGTAAGAGTTACTTTTAGTTCGTAATGTGAGTGGGTTTTCACAATTTTAATTTTGTTTAAATAAGAAATTTGTCTCTTATTTGAATTCATTAATTTAATAAGAAATACTTGCTTTTGGGGGTATAAGTTCTCCAAATTGCTTATTTTATTACATCGTAAGGATTATTTTACATTGTTATCTGAGTGCGCAATCATAATTTTATTTATGTAAAACACTGAGTACTTAATGCATAATTAAAAGGGTTGATTTTATCATTAAATTATTTGCTACCGGGCGAGTTGGCCGTGTACGTAGAGGCGCGCGGCTGTGAGCTAGCATCCGGGAGATAGTAGGTTCTAATCCCACTATCGGCAGCCCTGAAGATGGTTTTCCGTGGTTTCCCATTTTCACACCAGGCAAATGCTGGGGATGTACCTTAATTAAGGCCACGGCCGCTTCCTTCCAACTCCTAGGCCTTTCCTATCCCATCGTCGCCATAAGACCTATCTGTGTCGGTGGGACGTAAAGCCCCTAGCAAAAAAAATATTTGCTCTTTATTTTGTTTATTTTTCAATATATTGCAGAAAGTTTTAAATCTTATTTATGTATCAATCATATTTTTTCTTTTCCTAATTTTTACGTAAAATTTTATTTTCTGAATTTTAATTTCGCTTTTATTTAGTAGTTAGCGATATTGACATGGCCACCCCTCAAGTAGTAAGCTAAGATCCTGTCATCTTATCCTTTAGGTTCTGGGTCCTCAACGTCGGAACGTTTAATGTTGCAGCCCCCAAAGGTATTTTGCGTCTTGTGCTCACTTTGTCATTTCATGTGATCATTGTTGTGTATAGGCTTGGGCGTTGCAGAGGGTTTTGGATCAGAAGCAGCAATCAAGAAAGTGTTGAGGGAAAGCTCCAGTTTGTCACCCTCCTTTTCAATGTTTACATAGAAGAGACAGTATAAGATATCAAAGAGGAATTTGGAAAGGGATTCACAATCCAACGAGTGGAAATCAAGACCTTGAGATTTGCCAATGATATTGTTATTCTATCTCAGACTGCACAAGATCTCGAGAAGCTGCTGATTGTTGTGGACGAAGTCTTGGGTAAGTAGTACAAGATGAACAAAAATAATGGAATGCAGTCGAACAAAGGCAGGTGATACAGGATTAGATTAGGAAATGAAGTCTTAAAGGAAGTAGATGAATATTGTTACTTGGGTAGTAAAATAACTAACAATGGCAGAAAGAGGACATAAAATGCAGACTACAACAAGGAAGGCAGAGCTTTCTTAAGAAAGGACATTTGCTCACTTCAAACATTGATAGTAATTAGAAAAATGTTTCTGAAGACCTTCATCTCGAGCGTGGCATTGCATGGAAGTGAAAAATTGACAACTAGCTCAGAAAGAAAGAGAATAGAAGCTTTTTTAAATGGGGTGTTACAGATGAATGCTGAGAGATGGATGGATTGTATCACAAATAAAGAGATAATGAATCGAATTGGTTAGAGATCGATGGGTAAATTTGACAAGAACAAGGGACAGAATGACAGGACACGTGTCAAGACAACCAGGACTTATTCAGTTGGTTGTTGAAGAAAGTTTAGGCGGTAAGAACGTTAGGGGTAGTCGAAAGTAAGAATATGACAAGCAGATAAGTGCAGATGTTGGATACAATAGTTACGTAGAAATGAAAAGGTTAGGAAAAGAGAGGGTGGCATGTAGAACTTCATTTAACCAGTCTGACTGATGACCCAAAAAACAACAACATTAAAAATGGCACCCAGCATGAGGTGTTTAAATATTTGATTTGATGATTTTAGTCATATGACGATGTTTATTAATGATTTTGTTACTAACGTATATTATAGTATACCCAATATGCACTCTTCAATATACTTCCTACCATATCCAATACGACAATGTGGGCGCTATCCAAAAATCGCAAACATGTGTGGTCGAATATCAGATTAGGTTGAAATATTACCACATTGAACAAAATGTTGTGGACGTGTCTAAAAACCGCTGTCTTTTAACACGCAACTAAGATTTCTATAACTAAGTGCATATTCAACTCAGACTTCTGGCCAAAGCGTATACACACATCAATTTCAACCAAGTGGGAGAGATGCAATATTTCTTATTTTCGAAGGATGCAATACGTAATAAAACTAATTATCGCACTGATCAAAGTAATGTAGACGCACCCCAGTATCCGTCAGCGTATGTTGTCGAAGAACTGCCTTTTAGAAAACTTCTTCGCAGAGTCATTACCAGAATGGGGACTCACTTTAGTATGGATAAGCAGGTGTTGCTAGTCGCCTTGTCTGGACGCTCACGATGAAAATTATTAGAAAACTTATTACCACATTATTTACAAAAATGTGCACGCTCACGAGAATGTGTAACTACGTGCCTAATAAGACTTGATTTTACGGTAAACTTAGGACATTGATCACAGAAAAATGAACGCTTACCAATATGTATAAGGAGACGACGCTGAAGACTAGTCTTCTCAGAAAATGTCTTAACACATTGTCTACAGGAATAAGGACGCTAGTCAGTATGTGTAAGAAGGTGGCACCGAAGATTAGACCTCTCAGAAAACCTCTTACCACATTGTTTACAGGGTTTATGGACGCACAGCAGTATGTATACGAAGGTGACGCTGAAGACTCGTCTTGTGAGAGAACGACTTACCACATTGTCTACAGGCATGAGGATGCTCCCCAGCATGTGTACGAACGTGACGCATAAGATTCGACTTCAGGGAAAACCTCGTACCACATTGTTTACAGCAATGAGGACGCTCTCCAGTATGTGATAACTGGTGTGTTCGAAGAATTGACTTGTCAGTAAAATTAGAACCACATTTATCACAGGAATATGGACGCTCACCAGTATGTTTAAGAAGGTGACGCCGAAGATTAGACCTCTCAGAAAACATCTCACCACATTGATTACAAGTATATGGACGCTCACCAGTATGTATACGACGGTGACGCTGAAGACTCGACATGTGAGAGAACGTCTTACCACATTGCCTACAGGCATGAGGATGCTCTCCAGTATGTGTACGAAGGTGACGCATAAGATTCGACTTCAGGGAAAACCTCGTACCACATTGTTCACAGCAAAGTGGACGCTCACCAGTATGTGTTAACTGGTGTCTTCGAAGATGTGACTTTTCAGTAAAATTAGAACCACATTTTTCACAGGAAAATGGACGCTCCGCAGTATGTTTACGAAGGTGAGTCCGAAGATTTGACTTCTGAGAAAACCTCTTACCACATTGTTCACAAGAATATGGATGCTCACCAGTATGTGTAATAAGGTGCCTATTAAAATGCGATTTGTGAGAAAACTTCAGGCCACATTGTGTACAAGAATACGGACGCACACTAGTATGTATAGCAATGTGACGCCGAAGGTGCCTTTTCCGAGTAAACTTAGAACCACATTCATTACAACATAGTTCCCATTCGCTATTAGGATGGATTGGACTTTTCTCAGAGTCACAGAACATGTGTACGTTGCATTCAGTACGAGTGGGCAACGTGCACATTACATTACTTCCTTCGTTTGTTATCTTGCACCTACTGTTACACGTACCAACCGGACCTCCGGTAATTAATGGAACATTCCCAAATCTAGAAAACGAAAAAATAAGTTATTAAACTTTACTATTAAGATGACTAAATCAAATACAATAATCAGAAGCAAACGCAATATATGTACCAAGATTGCTTCTTATCACATAACATAGCAGACCAAACCTCAATAATTTTAGATAAAGTCTCAAATACACAAGCCCATATAATTTCCATTTGCCTAATAGAATACATGATAAGTTTGCACTTAACCACAGCACAGACAAACTATTCAAGAGGGTCCTATATGGAAGCAATTATTGTGGTAAATGCTCCTCTTACCTGCATTCGCAACTTCATTTTAATTGAGACTCATCACATTTAAGATGTCAAATAATAACTAATAATTTAATGGCTTCATCCTTAGGGAGATTATATGTTGTCAGGATTTCTCTATCATCTACTGGACATTGGCAAGGGCTTATGGCCAATTTGACGTCCAATTTCTGAGATAATCATCTTTCTGACTGAAGCCCCTCAGCTACTTCATCTGAGCTAATACCTGTCAACTTATCAAGGTAAAAATAAGAATATGCAGTAGAGTGAGATTCTTTGTGTTCGTCAGCAAGCTGAACTAGAAATTTCGGAGCAAGAAATTGGGCAGAACTTATAACAGTAGTACGGTGGTAGTTCTCTTCATCACGCTAGGATTCACAGCACACAATATTCCGAAGACTCCTGTGGTCGGGTTGTATTAACACAAATTTGTATATCTTAGGAACATCAGTTGAATGAGTTTCAAGATGGGTTATTAATCTTAAAAAATAGACAGGAAGTCAGGCTAAACTTCAGGGTCAGCCGTTTACGAAGGGTTAAAAACTATCCCATTTCAAGATTCACAACTTCTGTCAAACTCAACAGTTTGGTTGGTTTTCACGCTAGAATCTTTGAGTACACAATGATGGGGCATATGTATGCTTGATGAGTTAGAAGTCATAAGGTGTATATTTTCCAAGTGTCCCGTTTCACTGTATTCACGCATGAAAGTTACATTACATTACCTGGCATTACCTAGCAAACTTATTTTCAGTGTATTCGAGCATTTTAACACCATTATGCTTAAACTGAGGTAGAGGTGACACTTCAGAACGAATAGGAAATTTGCCATTAAACCTGCCAGAATCATCCATTTCATCATTGTTGAAAAAATGTTCTTCACATGCCCTTTCTTCACGAGTAAGGAATGGTTTATAGCGTTCTTCTAGCTTCCAAAACCTCTGCTATTTTGTGTAAAGACAATCGAGATTTATCAGCCTGGCACACCGAACTGTGGCGTTATTTCTAACATAAAAATCATGGATGGTGCCCGACAATCCCCAACCAAATTTGGTCATCTAACAAAGAGCGATAACCTTCCTTATGCAAGGTATTAGAAGACAAAATATCATAACAGACTTCAACTCTTCGCAAGATATAAGAGGAAGAACGCTGCTTAAATGTTGTAACACTTAAAACGACATCACGAGCAATATACGAACTGGAACAATCAATTTGTTGTGCAGGAAGTTGGCTTGTGGATTATTCACAACTGCACAGTTCAACTTCAATGTATAATCTGACACATTAGAGAACGAAACAAGGTTGCATATGGATCATCCAGGCGATACATCAGTATTGCCTATACCAAACACAGGTAGTCAACAAACCTTAGTACAAATGATAAGTCTACAAGACACTAAGAATAAATGACTCCCCCAGTCCAATAAAATCTTCAACTAGTACAATCTCTCCCTTCGTGAGAAGTCTACAAGACACTAAGAATAAATGACTCCCCTAGTCCAATAAAATCTTCAACTAGTACAATCTCTCCTTTCGTGACACGTCTACAAGATACTAAGAATAAATGACTCCCCCAGTCCAATAAAATCTTCAACTAGTACAATCTCTCCTGAACAGTTCTTCACTGCTATACACGTTTTGGTTAACTAAATATTTGGGGGCTGGCACAAATGCAGAACTTCTAACAGGTATATCATTATTGGGAATTGTTTGTTCTTTACAAACCAATAAGGTATGGGGTCCATTGTACCGGGGACACTTGTGTCACTTACACTGTTTAAATACATGAGAAGCAAAAAATATAGATACTAAAGGTTACATTCCCTCACAAACTTGCAGTGATAATTAATGTTTGTTTGAAATTTCTACAATCAGAATTGCTATGATTATCAAGTTTTCAACACTCACCGTTAAAGGAAATGCTCTTGTTGGTATTGTGAAATAAAATCTAAAACAAATGACAATGACAAATGGGCCATGAATTAAAGAAAATTAGTGGAGCCAATTTACAATGCCTTATTTTCGGAGATAATGCTTGTTGTCCACAAGGGTCCAAAATCCATGCACTGATCCTTGCAATACTATTAATTACTGGTAATGTAGAACCATGGCCTTCCTCCTATAGTGGTACAAATCACACATGTCGTACTCGTGGTGTTCCTCTCATGGTGGTACTAATCACAGGTAATATAGACACAGGGCATGCCATACATAATGGCACCCCTCAAATGTAACACAGACCGATGGTGTTCCTCACACAGTGGGACTAAACACGGTCACCGACTAGATCAATGATGATGATGATCATAATTCTTGTTCAAAGGGGCCTACCCGCTAGGTGACCAGACCCTATTGGTTTGAGGTGCAACAAAATGAAACAATAATTAAAACATCAACATGTATTCATCGACAAGATTCTAAAGTAAATGATGGTGAAGAATTAGCCTGAATTCAAAACAATCAGTGGATCCAAATGACAATGCTTTAATGACTTCACTATGCAGGGTAGGATTAAAAAGAACTTTAGGATAAAACATGCAACTTAGCTTGGAGTCCCAACGCTCAATGATGCATCAGCCTGTTTGCATCCCGGAGTCAGCGTGCTTTCCTCCTCCAAAGAGCGAGTTTGCTACATGTTTTTTGGTCCTATAGCCAAGAACATCCACCCGATGGATGATAAGTTCGAATCCGCACTTAAGAAGATAGTTTTAAAGTGGTTTCACATTTTCATACCAAGCTGGTTAACATGTCACTGTACTGTGAAACTCCTTCTCCTCAAAGACATAGTAGCGCTTAACCTCTTCCTTATTGACAGAGTACTGTATGACCCCTTCCTACCTAGTAGTCATTACAGTTACAAAATTGAGAAAACCTGAGATTTATCTCTCGGACCTCTTAACAGACAACCAGACATACACCTTTATTGAATAGACCTAAATGAATTGCTGTTAAAATATATACTTCATCAATTCACATTCAAATAAATGCCTTCCTCACCACCACCATTCAGGAACAAACGCTGAATCTGCGTGTTCTGAGATAGAGATTTGAACCCCAAAAACTACAACAAAAACTCCACTCATATTCACTTGAAAACGGGTATTGATATAATCGTTTTACATAGAATCGGTTCATCATGAGATTCGACTATTGATTAGTGTCACTATTATAATTAGACTTATGTTTTAATGGTCCACATTTTCAATCCTATATTATGCAATGTGTATCGACTATATAGTATTGGAAAGGTGGACCACTAAAACATAAGTTTAATTATTACTGTTATAACAATTCAATACGGATCAAAAACAACCAATTTATATCCTATGATATTGAGTAGTATGGCAAAGCAACTATGAGCTGCGACATAACAACTTCAACAGAAACCAACAGAGAGCACCATCAGTTAGAAATATACCACCTGCGGGAAAAGCTTCTTCCATGATGTACGCAAATACTACACCATAACCAGCACCATGAGGACAACAAATTGTGATGGAGAAGAATGCAGGGAAGAAGGCTAGGAGCCTGGAAGACAGCGATTCTCCAATCCCAAATAATTGCATGTAGCTTGCTATTGCTCCAGAGGAATAAATCCAGTTTGTATTGACGGGCAGAACACACACTCCACTCTCAATGAGGAGGCACATCACATTTCAACATCAGAATGATATTCTTTTTGCCAGTTGCTTTACGTCGCACGGACAGATAGGTCTTATAGCGACGATGAGACAGGAAAGGGCTAGGAGTGGGAAGGAAGCAGCCGTGGCCTTAATTAAGGTACAGCCCCAGCATTTGCCTGGTGTGAAAATGGGAAACCACGGAAAACCATTTTCAGGGCTGCCAACAGTGGGGTTCGAACATACTATCTCCCGAATACTGGATACTGGCCGCACTTAAATGACTGCAGCTATCGAGCTCGGTGGGAGAGTGATATTCTAGCGCCGATCCATTTACCAGCTGCGGACCGATCGACAATATTACCGCCAGTAAATATCAGGAGCTAAGCAGAGGAAGCAAAAAACCTGCACTGCTCACACAAGGTACAACGCAGTGGTGCAACAACAAACACTGGTCTGCCTGTCCCAATCTACACAGTGAAGATGAGAAATCTGAACTAGGATATCAACCACTTGCTCCAAATCTACAATATAATCATCAAGCTTCTGCCCAATGCCATACGAGATTATCTCCTAGAAATTCAGCACAGCAAAGATGGGTACCCCATCAAAATTTCTAAAAATATTTATAGAGTGCAAGTCAACAAAATAGGACTGGCACATTTTGGACACAAGCTACAGCACAGAACCAGGCTCAACAATGCTGCACAACTAACCGCCTTTGCGTCCAGCCTTCACCTGGTCAGTGGTGGTACATGGGGTTCATAGCAGCTACACGGAGGACATTATCACGTTCAGAAACAGGGACATCAAACATTCCGGGCCATTCGGATCCGGAATTCTAAACGGACACACACCACTTATGCGTATCCTGTCCCGGATTATGGCAACCATGAACCAGTTTCTGAGGGATGGTTTGCTGATCTACGTGAAGCGACATCATGTGGAGGCCTCTTGGTCACCTTGACCACAGCGCTGACACTGCGATCGCTGTGAATTCTTTGATCATCCTACTACTGCTCACTTCAAAATGTGCGATTTGTAGTGGACAACACACCTCCAGTGCTTGCACGAGTAGGGGATCACTTGCAGTGAAGATCATCCACCTTTCTCGGTTAAATGTAAGGGTAAACCTTAGCCTTCTCCCACTCAGCCGGAAAATGTGTTACCTATAACACCAATTGACATTCCTGCCCCTCCCTTCCCTTCCACTCTTCCCCTCCTTGCACTGAGACCATTCTGAAAACCATCACTATGGAGCTCCAAAATATTGTCCCATTCCAATGTCCTGATGTTCTGTATCAGATCCAGCTAGCGGTGCGATTGATGTTCCAGACTCACCTTGGCGGAACTTTCTCGGCGACATGAATGCACTGTGCATTATTTCTACCTGACCCTAGTCCACTGTTCTAGTAAATGAATGTTTATTACACTAATGTGTGTTCTTTAAGGGTCAAGTGACTGCTGCCCCAATAGATGTCACGGAGGGGTAGCAATTAGTATTCACAAATCCATCCCTTACGAACAACATGATCATTCCTTAAACAAATATCTATCTGAAAACTTAGAGATAGAAATCACTGGTGGAACTCAAATAATAGCTTTTGAAATAATATTTATATACCTCTTGGCTATTCCCCACCACAGAAAATTGTACAAAATACTGATCTAAATACAGTACTTACATCACGATCACAGATTTTAAAATTACTTCATATACACAAAAACTACAAGCTATTTACGATCAACTGTTACATAATATACTTACACTTCTCTTCCCCCAACCCGCTCTAAATCAGATACGAGCCCTGTATTTCTGATCCTCTGTCTTAACCTAGCAATGAACCGTGACATCACCATACTACATTCAATGGGAAGTGACGATGTCCCTGACTTATAAACCATAAAAATGTACTAGCAAACCCATAGCAACATAACCAACATCCTCAGTCATACCTATTGGGTAGCATACAAACAATATCAGACATAATATGCAATATTGAACTACCTACTTCACAACATTAATTACATGATAAAGTTAAGGAATTAGAATCCCCGCTAACTATTGGCAACCGACTCCACATTCCTCACCACACCTCCCGTCTACACAAACTTCCCCTGCCTCCCTAAGCACTCCAAATATTAAAATATTCCCATGAACATTACAAGGCACACCTTCGGAACTGTGACCCAAATATTCAGGAAGAGAAGAGTTTGAACCTTATTCTACTCTTCCTGAAACCTGATGAAAAAATTAAAAAATGATGAATGCCAATTTTTTCATGTTAGAATTACAAACGCGCAAGGAAGAGTAGAATAAGGTCCGAACTCTTCCCTTCCTGAATATATGGGTCACAGGTTCGAAGGTGTGCCTTGTAATGTTCATGGGAATATTTTAATATTTGGAGTGCTTAGGGAGGCAGGGGAATCAAGCATGGTTTCAAAGACCTTCATATGACTATAGTATTTTCTCTGGAACCATCTGAGTTAAGACCGTCGAATGTTACACTTATATGAACAAGTTATTCTTCACATGAAGGACATATATTTTGCAATTTTATTTTAACAAGACAAAATTATAAACATTTTGTGACTTATATGCTTCAAGCTCGATCATCTCTCATGTGTGTACGGACTTAACAACTGAGTTTCTCACCTTAGATATTAAAAAAATTTACTTCATGGTCTGATGCACCATAATCCCATTCCATAATTTTGTACCATAATTTTTACTTGTTTTTAATCACTATTGCATGTGTGCCATGTGTTTGATACTGCTTTTTGAATGTTTGTATTTTGTTCAAGTGTATCACTGGCTGATGATGACAGGTAATCAGTGTCGAAACTAGTACCACTCTTTTATGAACCACATGCGGTATAATTCACATCAATGAATTAGTATTGAAAAGGGTGGACACAAAATCTCGACTCCCTCCATCTCATACCTCAGTAATACGCAAGTTTCTGTCCTCAGCACTCCATATATGACCATGTCTTTCATATCTCTGTATCCATCATAAAATATTTACCTAACGAAATATGCACAGCCCTTGCCTGTCCTGATGTTGAGAATGCCTTTGAAGGGAATGATATATAAATTCCATCATCTTCGAGTTCCAAAGACAATCACCAATTTCCTAGCGAAAATCAATGTCCAAAACAAATTTACCTACAACTCTCCAATTAAGGCATGAGTACCACAAGGTTCCCACTGTCACCACATTTGTGTGTCCTGTTTTGTAACAATATTACCCAACCGATATCCCCACTTTCATTGTGTCAGTTTGCTGAACACACAGCACTACTGGCTGTGGAATCCAATAACTGATCCTTGCAATCCCGTCTTCAAACCAATTTAAATGAACTCTAACAATGACTCAATCTCTGACAAATCAAGATTAATGTCAGCAAAAAAAGTACTTTTTTTTCCTAATAATAAATGTAGATGCCGTCCCACTAACACCCTTTCTAACCTTATATAATCAAGCCCTTGCTGTAATGACCTCACTAACCTACCGAGGTATAACGTTTCAAAATAATTATCAATGGGATGTACAAGATACAGATCCTCCCCTGGCTGTCAGGTCAAACCTGAGGATTAAAAGGCGTACAAATCACACCTCCTACCAAGCACCACTTCCCACTTCCGAGTCAGACCATAGATACATTTAAACTCAAAAGGGAATTATGGACATATACAGATCGCTCACCTCTGGGGGAGGTTCTCATTGTTATTTTTTTCCTCAGAAATTATGTCAACTTGGCTTAGTCACATGAAGAAGAATTCATTAATAATTTTATGTCATCAATTGTATACTGAAACTTAAAATATATATATATGTATCTAAGTAAAGATATAAAATATATTTAACATTGTTTCACTTCGAGAAAAACAATGTTTTCTTTTCTGTTATTATATTTGTAGTGATTCAATACTTTGACAAGAAAATTATTTTTATTTCCTACAACGTGTTTTACAAAATCAGAAGAAAAGTTTTAAATTTAATTCCATAAAACATGTGAAATTAGCACACAACCATAACTGAAACAAATATCTGTAAATGTAATTGGCCAAAGAGTCCATTTGTTAGACTGATGGCTCGCTCCTGTAGTGGGGAGAAGGAAATAACTATTAAACTAAGAAGATTGGTTCATCTCTCTTTGCCTCTCTCTGCCTTTAGGAAAATATCTACCATGAAACAAGCCACCCGGGGTTATATTTGCAAGGATTGAGGAATAACCTTCCTCTGGGGGTACAGCAAGACTTCCATAAGATGTCATGTAGTGCAATTTTTTGCTGCAAACACTGTAAATAATAATATTCTTAATGCAAATGGAAATACACTTGATCTTATAATTACGAATGTTAACACATTAACAGTATACAGAGATGAGTGCCCCTTCGTTAAGAAGGATAGTTATCATCCTGCAATTGTAGTCACACTAATATTAAACAGAGAGCGTAACCACATTTCACAACAACCTAAACAATCTAAGTGGTTATTTGACGTTAGAGGGGTTAATTTCTTTCATATGTATAAAATGCTTGAGAAAATGGATTGGTCTAAGATTGTAGAATTTGCAAATGCTGACCAGGCTGTTGAGTGCTTTTTTGCTCAGGTACACTCTGTATTTTGTGAAACGGTACCAATGAAGAATTTTCACACAAAGATAAAATATCCTCCATGGTTTATTAATTAGAAATTCAAGAGACATCACTAACTTCTTGTTCAACAGTATTGTCCGATCAAAACTTGAGTATTCATGTATAATTTGGTCTCCATGATATAATATTATCAAAATCAAGTTGAAAGAGTGCAGAAACGCTTTTAAAGATATCTTTATTCTAAAAATATTAGAAATTCCCTTTTAGAAATTATGTTTCAAAATAATTTTTGTTGAATGAATTTAAATAGGTATCGCTAGCCAGTGGGTGTGTAACAGCTCATCAAATTTCTCTCTATAAGAATGTTCATGCATTAATTGACGACAACAGTTTGCTTCACGAGTTATGCTTTAAAGTTAGAAAAAATCATTTAAGATTTTGGCAATTGTTC
The DNA here is from genome assembly GCF_040414725.1 of Anabrus simplex. Taxonomy (NCBI): domain Eukaryota; kingdom Metazoa; phylum Arthropoda; class Insecta; order Orthoptera; family Tettigoniidae; genus Anabrus; species Anabrus simplex. Next base: position 82,892,631 of record NC_090274.1, on the reverse strand, counting down.
ATAACTACAATCTCTGAAATTGTATTTTCTAAGAACTCTCCATTTATCAATATGTGTGAAACACAATAACATAATTAATACATATCATATAGATCTTGACTTTGTGTATGAATGTGACACATATGTAAATATATATAAAGAATTGTACTCATCAAAGTGATTTGTTAATATGTATAATATTTAAATTATTTGGTTATAGTTTATTTTTTAAATGTAGTAACAGACTTCTGTATAATTTACATGAAGCTGTTTCATCCATTTCATCATCTCATTTACATAGCATTTTCATATTTTCTTCTTTTTGGTATTTCTGTGTGATTTGTGTCAAATAATTGGTAAAAGCTACCTATAATTGGAGTGTGTCTCTGTTGGTGGCACATTTAATAAATAAATATAATGCTACTTTTAAAGTTCACTTCTGACTACCATTCTTAGATCAGCCTTTTACGCTGATGGCAGTAGAGCGCTCACCTCCTATTTTAGTCTACACAGACGTGAAAGGCTGCAATGTTACAACATCACCTCTGTCCAGTGATCCACAGATCAGCCCTTTAGGCTAATGACAGTGGAGCACTAACTTCCAAAGTTAGTCTACACAGACTTGATAGGTATCTTTCAACATATATTTAAATTCTGAAGCCAAAACTTTAATCTCTAGGTGATGTAAACATTATGGTATGCAATTAGAAGTCTCTAAATTTCAAATCTATGAGCTCAAAAATTTAAAATCAACAAGTGAGTGAATCCGTGGTCGGTCAGTTCTGAAATTGACGTCCATTACGTCCATATAAGCAATCCAAATATGTTATGCCTTACCCATATCCCTAGTCCCAAATAAACAATGTATACACACTATCATGTACAGAACTACAAGTTCAACTCTGATTCCCTCAGGTTGCCTTCCGTTATGTCCCTATGAGTATAAAAGTTACACCATCTCTGTATTCCCATTAGCAAATGTGTAGCCACTATCTTGTTCGAAGTCCAGCACCAAGTCTCGAAGATCACCCTCCAATCTTTCCCCTCTATGAGTAAAGCATATGTATTAAGCCTTACACCATGTGCCTGGTCTCATTAGTACAATGTGTAGCCGAAATTTTGTTCCAAGGTCCGCTCCAAGGGAGCTAATGCTTCTGAACATTGCCTATGCAGTGGCCTCCACGGTATGCACTAGCCTTGCATCTTGGTAGGTGTGTTAAGTACCAACTGATGTGCCCAACTTAGCACACGAGAGCGAAACGCAGGCAACCAAGAATGAGTTAGGTCGAAAATTTATAATGTCCAATAACGGACTATTATATAGGTATTATAAATTTACTCATTCAGGACAAATATTCATGTTCCCTATGGGAATCAACATCTATATCATCTGATGGCCAGGCCGGCATCAATTTTTGGAAGTGAGACATAGTGTCTCATTGTGCATTGGCACTGCTTGTGGCTTCTAGTAGCCTATGCAGTGGCCTCCACGGTATGCATTAGCCTTGCATCTTGGTAGGTGTGTTAAGTACCAACTGATAAGCCCAACTTAGCACACGATGGCGAAACGTAGGCAACCAAGAATGAGTTAGCTGGAAAATATATAATGTCCAATTAGGGACCTTTATACTGGTGCCAACTAGGCGGCCTGCTGATCACAGGCTGACTTACTTTAATTTCGTGCAATTTTCTCACAAGCCATGATCAAACCAACAAGTTTAGACCATGAGCGAAGTACAGGAAACAGAATTCGAGAACGATATGCATGGACCTGTGCTGCCTTGAACCCAAGATATTGGGATATTGAGGACTTCACCCCACGTCTTGTCTGCAGAGAGAGCTACTCAACATAAACTGACTGACAGAACAATTGCAACACCAAGAAGGAGTGGTTCGAAAGGGATGAAAGTTGGGGAAAAAACAGAGACGGCACGGACAAATCATTGATGTTTATTTGAAACCGATATGCAGGTTACACAATGCGCACGGCATCGACTCAGTAGGATGTAGGACCACCGCGAGCGGCGATGCACGCAGAAACAAGTCGAGGTACAGAGTCAATAAGAGTGCGGATGGTGTCCTGAGGGATGGTTCTCCATTCTCTGTCAACCATTTGCCTCAGTTAGTCGTCCGTACGAGGCTGGGGCAGAGTTTGCAAACGGCGTCCAATGAAATCCCACACGTGTTCGATTGGTGAGAGATCCGGAGACTACGCTGGCCACGGAAGCAACTGTACACCTCGTAGAGCCTGTTGGGAGATGCGAGCAGTGTGTGGGCGGGCATTATCCTGCTGAAACAGAGCAATGGGCAGCCCCTGAAGGTACGGGAGTGACACCGGCCGCAGCACATGCTGCACGTAGCGGTGGGCATTTAACGTGCCTTGAATACGCACTAGAGGTGACGTGGAATCATACGCAATAGCGCCCCAAACCATGATGCCGCGTTGTCTAGCGGTAGGGCGCTCCACAGTTACTGCCGGATTTGACCTTTCTCCACGCCAAAGCCACACTCGTCTGCGGTGACTATCACTGACAGAACAGAAGCGTGACTCATCGGAGAACACGACGTTCCGCCATTCCCTCATCCAAGTCGCTCTAGCCCGGCACCATGCCAGGCGTGCACGTCTATGCTGTGGAGTCAATGGTAGTCTTCTGAGCGGACGCCGGGAGTGCAGGCCTCCTTCAACCAATCGACGGGAAATTGTTCTGGTCGATATTGGAACAGCCAGGGTGTCTTGCACATGCTGAAGAATGGCGGTTGACGTGGCGTGAGGGGCTGCCACCGCTTGGCGGCGGATAAGCCGATCCTCGCATGCTGACGTCACTCGGGCTGCGCCTGGACCCCTCGCACGTGCCACATGTCCCTGCGCCAACCATCTTCGCCACAGGCGCTGCACCGCGGACACATCCCTATGGGAATCGGCTGCGATTTGACGAAGCGACCAACCTGCCCTTCTCAGCCCAATCACCATACCCCTCGTAAAGTCGTCTGTCTGCTGGAAATGCCTCCGTTGACGGCGGCCTGGCATTCTTAGCTATACACGTGTCCTGTGGCACACGACAACACGTTCTACAATGACTGTCGGCTGAGAAATCACGGTACGAAGTGGGCCATTCGCCAACGCCGTGTCCCATTTATCGTTTGCTACGTGCGCAGCACAGCGGCGCATTTCACATCATGAGCATACCTCAGTGACGTCAGTCTACCCTGCAATTGGCATAAAGTTCTGACCACTCCTTCTTGGTGTTGCATTTGCTCTGTCAGTCAGTGTATAAATAGCAAATTCCATATTGTTGAGGATTATGGGTGTAAAATCTAATTAAGCTCAACAGTACTTACTTTTCTTCTTTGAAACAAGCGACCAGCTGACCTACTGTGTGTTCGTCTACAGTTATTTCATTCTTAATATCGCTGGAAGGCTGTAATGAACAAATATACAAAACAAAGTAAGAAATGTAGAGTAAACAGATAACTAGAGTAAATGTTTATAAAGACATGACACAGCTGACAAAATATACTGCATAATTGCACAATAACAATATCAATTTATTCTCCCAATGTAAAAAGGAAACAAGCAAACAAGTGTTAAGTCAATATTATATGAAGAACAAGAATAAGAAAAGGAACTCATAAAAGATAAAGAGGACAGCACTGGAAGAGGGAGCAAAAGAAAAAGAAAAACTGGAAGGACAACAATAATCTCTGCAATTTTTTCTTCTCTTCCTACAACTTCCTGTCATCGTGTTCATCGTATTATGTGTCCTTAAATGACTGGTCACTTGTTTCTTTCTTGCGTTCCCGCAGACGACTCTGATTGTCAGAAAGACATACATTGGATCTTAATATAAGAAAGGTCTACCTCTTGCCTACCATGTTCAATTTCGTACAACAAATAGTTAGTTGTTGAACTTTTCATTGACTCTAGAAAATCTGAAGGCTTTATTAATACAGACAACATTTACATTCAGATTTTAAAGGATAATGATGGCTGTGTTCTCTATGGATAGCAAGTACACCGCATTCCCGGAAGCCACAGAACTGATTCTCGGACAAGTCAGAGATTATTATCACACTCTGATGGCTAGTTGCTGGTCCAGTCAGGCTGTATGAGAACAAAGAAGTTGTTATTTGATAGAGAGAGAGTCCATAGTCTAAAAAGCCAAGAATAATGGCCAAGAAAATTTGTCATGCTCACCAAACACCGACTTATAAACTGCAGGCCATCAGGCTGAGCAGGGGTCGCTTGACAGGGTAATGTCCATCAGAGCTGTAGAGCCACAGGTTTTGGTTTGGTCTTAAAAGGATTCTGTTCAAGAAGTTTAAAACTACCTAGTATGTTTTCTAGACATGACCCGAAATGCCTAACATTTAAAAAAAATTATCAATCAATTGAAGTAGCCTACACTTGACTTTGTATGCAATGTTAGATTAATGTTATCTCTCGGGTTTTGCTTCCTCGCAAGTGAACCTTCCACTGTTCTAACAAAGGTGAAAGGATTCAATTTAGTTAAATGTCATTGATTATTTCATCAATAGAACAATATTTAAATGAATTCATCAATCTAAACCTAACTAATAACAGTTGAAGGATCATAACTAATGTCGTATATTTTGAAACTAACAACCAGCAAAACAGAAGAAACTCCCATTGTCCTGTGTAGCAAATGCTGCAAAAAAGTCAAAGATCCAAAGCACAGGATAATACTTCCCTGGAAAATCACAAGGCTCAATTCATCTCAGATGAGTCTCTTCAGGATCGGCTGCAGCTACGGATATGCCACGAAGCACATATATGTAAAATTATATAGACTTTAATGTAAAATTTTATATCGGAAAGGCAAACCCGTTTGTTCACAACAACAAAGCTTTAAACAACAATCTATATTAACTTCATGAGAAGAAACATGCTTGAAACAGGCGATTCTCCAGATATATCCATAAAATATTTTCAACGGACTGGTCATATGAAGATTAAGTAGGCCACAGGTGGATGAAAACAGAAACGATGTTTAATTAGCTCTAGTAAATGAAGGCAAACTGACGTACTGGAGAAAAGATGGTTCGAACTTTAAGAGGGACAATACTGCTGACGAGACGCTATGCAATGGAATCTAATAATGTCACTGACAGCACACGTTAGTTTTATACCTACCTTACCTTAGAGCATACCTTCTCACATCACACGCGCGCAAATTTAGGTCAGTGTTGTCACGATGTTTTGGAATCGTACGGCACGAGCGTGTCCTCAAGGTCTTCAAGAAGCTTGCAGCGAAGCTGCATAACCTTACAGGGCAGTGGCACGTTGGGTAAAAGCCTTTTTCTTTGCTAGCGGCTTTACGTCGCACCGACACAGAGGTTTTATGGCGACGATGGGACAGGAAAGGCCTAGGAGTTGGAAGGAAGCGCCCGTGGCCTTAATTAAGGTACAGCACCAACATTTGCCTGGTGTGAAAATGGGAAACTACGGAAAACCATCTTCAGGGCTGCCGATATTGGGATTCGAACCTACTATCTCCAGGATGCAAGCTCAGAGCCGCGCGCCTCTACGCGCACGGCCAACTCGCCCGGTGTAAAAGCCTTTAACGAGGGACGCCAATAAGTGGCAGACGTGTGTCAGCCAGGTTATCCTAATGTCAGTTAAGGGGAAGTGCATGTTCTTGCCGTGTTAATGGACACTGCTCGATGTCATATAGCATGTGAGCTGGCCCAAGACACCGGGTCAACTTGGTGCTTCGGGTGAGTTTCTATTTACAAAAGGAATTCCTCGTTGTCTCCGCTTCCGTCAAGCTAATACGCAATTTATTTCCTTCCTTTAGGTCCGCCTTGGTTCGAAATCTTTCTAGACCCTCCAAAAATCCTTCTGAACATATTGTGTTTTCAAGAAATCTCGGCCATCAATCTACAATACTCAAATTTATGCATATTTATGGCTACAGGTTTCAAAATATAAGATCAATATTACGTGAAAAATATACTAATGTATTTTTTTTGCTATTTGTTTTAAGTCGCACCGACACGGATAGGTCTTATGGTGACGATGGGATAGGAAAGGCCTAGGAATTTCAAGGAAGCGGCCTTCATTAAGGCACAGCCCCGGAATTTGCCTGGTGTGAAAATGGGAAACCACGGAAAACCATCTTCAGGGCTGACGACAGTGGGGCTCGAACCCAATATCTCCCGATTACTGGATACTGGCCGCACTTAAGCGACTGCAGCTATCAAGCTCGGTCTAATGTAATTTAATTTACAGTATTCACACAAGATATTAGTCTCTATACTCTAGATACTATCAAGACAAACTCGAACATTCTACACAGGTCATTAACATATATACTATGATTTTTTTTGTTAAGAATGAAGCCATGTTTTCCAGTGTTGACTTAGTTAAATGTAACAAAGACTTTTCAGTCCGTCAAACACACAGCAAATACAATGCAAATTATAACATTATAAACATACCTGTAAAATACACACTAACATACAAAGAATGACATGTTTCGTTCTACAAGAACATCCTCAGATTCTATCAAATCACTTAAAAACAAGCTTATATATGTACAGTATTGTTTACGTAGCGTAAACATGTCAATGATAGTTTAGTGATAACATGAAACAGTAATGACAAAAATAAAATATGTACAATTATTAATATAATTAAAACTTACGTAATTATCTAGACTGCCGATGTTAAGTCCGTTGTCACCAAATACTATCTCAGGACTGTGGTCGTGGAAAGTTTTTGGTGGGGCACGCTGCGCGTGGAGAGGGGAGGGCAAGAAAGGGAGGGGCCTTGTAGAGCGATATGGATCTCTCCTATTGGATGATTAAATCGAGTACACTATACAGTAGAGAGGGGAGGGAGAAGTAGGGCGGAGCGGCTGGAGCGCTGTGGAAACTTCCATCATCACTGAAGAGGGGAGAGATGTTATTGACCTATTTCATTTTAAATGTACCTTTATGTAATATGATGAATGCAATTTAATAATTATTTTTTAAAGTAAGGAACGGTATTATTATTATTATTACTATTATTATTATTATTATTATTATTATTATTATTATTACTATTATTATTATTATTATTATTATGATAAAAGCAATTTAATGAGTAGGTTTTGTCAGATATTATGTGAGTATAGCGAATAGGGGGAATTATTTAAATGTGTATGCTCATTCAGATTATTTGTATTAGCATTTTTGCAACGTAAATTTCTATTACTTCTTTTATATTCAAAGATTTACTTTTATTTTCGAAGTGTAAATTTTTAGATCAGTAATAATGTTTGTGAAATGGTGTGAACAGTCGTATATGTGCTCCCCGAAGGCTGAATGCCGATTATATCTGATCGCGTTTTTGTGTTCTTCGTATGTTGTATGGAAATTACGTTTTGTTTGACGAAACATACATATAGGTATTTTACAGGTATGTTTATAGTGTTATAATTTACATTGTATTTGCTGTGTGTTTGACAGACTGAAAAGCCTTTGTTACATATATACTACGAGGAGCTGTTTTATCAAAAACTTGGTGCTGTAATCTGATTTTCCCTCACGTATAATGACTTTTAATATTTTATCAGCCAATTTTACTGTGTTAAATAAAATTAAGAACGTTAATAATCTGATAAGGCCAATTGAATGCCTTTAATGTGCAATTAAGATATATGTTATGAAGAATATTTACAAAAACTCAATGCTGTATTCAATCTTTATAACATCCACAAGCAATTTGACGTCATTTATATTTTCATATTCAAAAGATTGTATTGTATCTCATAAGAATTATTCCAGTCTTTGTATTTTAAATATACAAGTTTTGTGGTATACACCCAATGCAAAAACTTAGTTGAAGAACAAGTTGTACATACATAAATTTTAAAATTATATTAGTGTAGTTTTCAGAATGCCTTGTAACAATTTTCTTAGGCTGATGATGGCACTATAAAATAAAATAAAACAAGATAAATAAATATCTGACGTATTAATAACTTCACAACTTTGTAGTATTGTATAGGTGGAACAACTTACCCATATTTCCTAATGAAAATCTTGATTCTATATGGACCAAAAATGAAATTTTTTACATAAATAAGGTGGTTAAGTCCAGATATCGGTCTTGCTGTGGGGTGGTTACCCTTGATAGACCAGGTACCGGCCTATGACTAACATTTCCTGTGTCTTGAAACCGTCTCCAAAACCTGGAAATGAAACTTTATGGCACAATCAAGGATACGGTGACTTCGGTCCGTGTCTGGCCTGCTTCCAGGCAGCCGAGTATTCTACCCTGCAAGACGGGGTCCAAATGGCGTCGTTGTGCCTTTGTGTTGTCACGATCACCATGAGGCTACACTTCGCACACTATAACACGGCAAACACGACTGAGGGAATATGGGGCGCAGGCACTGGCTGGGTTTACCTTGCGGTTACACCGTCAGTCAAAGCTGAGAACACTCCTTTCCTATACAGAGCGAACACGTAAGGTTGGTATGTGCATATCACTGAGATTTATTGAATAAAGGTGCCGGTTTCAATATTTAAATGTCATCATCAGCCATAAATACTTTAATCACACAATTGAGAAAGGACATGATAATTAAAATTGACGTTATTATACATAAATAAATACATAGCCTTTTAAGAATAAAAGATGAAAAAGATTTGACATGTTATCGACGTATAAAAGTCTTTTGAATCGCTTATTTACACTGTGTGCTGAATAAAATTGTAAAAAAAACTTATAGCAATCACTTGATACACTGTTAATGTTGATCTGTTTATGTACAAATACTCAAACCTTCGCGTCATATCTACGGTTGCATTTGAATTTATGGCCTGGCTAACTTGCCATTGAAATCTGTATCACTTTATTCATTCTCGCTCCTGTTCCTTTTTCCTGTGCGACTTAGGTCGCTAAATGTAATTGCATCTTCTCCACCCGCGGGACTATATTCCATCGTTCATATACGATGTTTCCTGATCTCATGCCTCTTGTCTACCGGTCTGATGTCGGACCAGCCGGAGATCGAGTCTTAATTGGCCCGCTCGCTGTCCTAAGTTCTTTTACTGTACATCGCCGGGTAGCGTGAAGTCAGTTGATTGTCGAGCGCCATGAAGGTCTGAAGCTTAATGTGGTGGCTCTGGGTTAGAGCGTCTACCTACCTCAACATGCCTGGATAGCATGTAAAGGATCAGGGCTAACGCCCTGAAGTTTTGTTTTTATCTTATTTTCTTTCCTGGAGTGGACGTCCGCTACTTATTCTACTTAATTCTATCTCTATGAATTTGTAAGTAACCTACATCCCAAATGACGCCATGCGTTAGTTTCCACTCATGGACCAAAATGTAAGTCTACATCAAGATGATATTATTTTCCTTTTCTCCTGGAGCTCGATGACCTCATCTTGGAAGTTTATTTAAAATTGCAGTCGCATGCTGTCCGAGAAATACCGAATTGATGGTTCTTCTGTTCTCACAAATTTTAAAATGTTGTAACATGTTTGATTTTTGGCCTACTGTCTGCTCCGTTTTAACCTACTATGAGTAGAAGAAAACCTTTTCGACGAGATGTTCTTGGCGCTAAATAATGTTCCTGTTTCGGATTTAGTTAAAGAAGTTAGGAGTGAATTTAATAATGTGAAGTCATCCATTAAAAGGACTGAGATCGCGAGATTATCTCCGTGGATCGGGATCTATTTCTTTCTTTAAATTTTATCTTTTCTGTCTTTCTTTTACACTTCAGTACTGCTTACTGTTGTTGTCGCCTCCATGGCAACCGTCGTCCATGGGAACTACTGTTTTGGATTATTCATAAGGATTGATTATATTGCTGAATTAATTAGTTTTGTGAGGAGCGTACCATTAAGTTGGGAGCTGTTGGCTCTTAATTCTTCGCCTTAGTTGATTTATGAATTGAATGTGCGAGTTCTTCCTGGTGGTTTGAGCTGGATTGCTCTTCATCCTGATTTCATTCTATGTGTGCTTCTTTTTGTTGTTGTTTAGAGCTGCTTGCTCTGACAACTAATGATTGATTTCTAATTTTTGGTGGGCACGTTACCATTCTGGTACTATTTTGTTTTTCCATTTCGAAGCACGGTGAATTTTTGGGGTCGTTTCGTGACCTGTTTAATGTCTATCTATCTTTGTGAGCGCCTTCGGTTTTGGATATGCTTTCTGTGAATGTTAATTAATTTTCCTGTTGTGCCTATTGCGACCCGGTTCATGGGATGATCTCGCAGCCTCACCTTAGCAGTGTTTCACCTAATGTACAAAATGATTCCTTTAGAAAGGATGCAATTAATTACTATGTAAATTTTTGAAAGATTAAGATTGAGCCTCCCAGGCACGCAGTAAAGTTTAGTCCATGGACATTTTCTGACAACCAATTATCTTGTAATTTAATCTCGATTTAAGTCTATCTATAAATTAAATTGAAAAGCGCCCCTTGACACTAGGTATACATTTCTACTCAATTCAGAATTATTTAATAAACCCATTTAAAATATTAATTCGTCATCTCATTTCAGAGTTTATTTAGTTCATCAAATTATCATATTAATTCATTATTCAATTCAGCGTTTATCTAATTTAATCTAATTATCATATTAATAATCTAATTATCATACTAATTTGTTATCCCAATTCAGTATTTACTTTATTGATCAATTTACCACTTTAATTAGTTAAACTGTTTGTCCTTGTGAAGGTGCACCTGTAGTTTCAAGGGAGTTTTATTTTCCTATCATATGTAACTTTCTCTTATAGCAGAAATTAAATAATTTAGTTTTTTGAAAAACTCGCAAATTTTTCTTTCATGGTTTCTGATATTTCCTACCGTGCAAATCTTTTGGTTCGGTGTGAGTTGCCTCTGGTTTATGGCCTGTTACTGAACTATTTGGTGAGTATACTCTGTTTTCCTTCTTAAGTAAGGAATATTTGCTATCTCTTGCCCTTTGTTTACTTGTACGAGTAAATGCCGGTACGACTGGTATGCCAGCTATGGATCGAATTGTATTTAATATTTTATTCCAATTTTCTCTATTTAGCGGTATACTGAATGCCCGAACTACCATACTGCTGTAGGTAGCACATTTTCGACTTTGGGATGGAATGAATATTTCTTGATGGTAGTAGCGGCCTGTGTCGGTTTCCTGTAAATATTGTATTCTATCGAAGTAGGAAGTCTGTTTAACGTGAGATCTAGAAAATGTATGCTTCCATTTTACTCAGATTCCAGAGTGAACTTTATCTATGGATCAATATTGTTTAAATTGTTTAGGGTGGAGCCTGCATAAGTAATTCTTTTGTGAAGGATTACTAGAGTGTCATCTACAAATCTGGCCCAAAATTTTATGTTCGCAAAGTCACTATTGTTATTAATTGCCGTATGCTCTAAATAGTCAATGTATATTTCTGCTAATATCCCTGAGGCTGGCGACCCCATAGCCAACCATCCTGCAGATCCATGCAATTATTAAAAAGGAATAAATTACTCTTAACTACTAGTTTCAAAATTTCCATGAAATCTAGAATCTTGAATTTACTGAGGTTACTATTTTTATTTAAATTATTTTGGATAATAGGAAAAGTTTCTTTGTACTGACACTCGGATACATATTTCTTGTATCGACAGAATGCAACGAGTGGAAAGGCTGTATTTCAAATCTCTCTTGCTTTTTAATTTACTCTATGGTATTTTTCACAGAATTATTCAACAGAAAAGGATAATTCTTTATAAGAAATTTCTGGATAAATTGTGTTAATTTATACAATGGACTTGGCCTATAATTGATGATGGGGCGTATGGGGACGCCAGCCTTATGGATCTTAGGTAAAGCTTTCGCTACTGGCAGTCCGGGGTTCATACTTATTAGTTTTATCTTCTCTTGTTCTGTAAATAAAAACGAGGTATTTTGGGAATGATTTTAGGAGACGTTGTATCAGTTGGGTCGGATCTTTTTAGTCACAAATATTATAATAATATTTATAGATCCACCTCTTCAGTACAATGCAATACAATCCACTATTTTATGTGGTTAAAATATATACATAATACATAAAGGTCTTAGGTACATGTTTCACCGTTTTTACGGGCATCATCAGCCTATATCAATCTTAAAAATTAATGGGAACGGGATCTTTCTAATCTTATAAACTATAGAGTAAAATGTTGGACAATGATCTCATAAAATGCTGTACTATAACATCTAAAATAGGGATATTGCACAGAAAGTACGTTAAAATACTGTCAATTAACAGTTTTTGAAGATTATAACGTGGTTAATCATGAATATTTGAGCGTTTAAAACCAAAATGGATCCTCTTTATACACCATTAGGACTGTGATGGCCTTGAGTGTATAAGCACTATCATCCAAGGGGGATGGTTACTCCATTCCCATAGCATGAGTTCAATACAGTAAAATCAATGTCAGTTATTTAAAATAGAAGTGAGCACATATCAAATGTGTTAAAATATGTACAGTTGATTTATCAGAAAGTCGTAGAAAAGAAGATGGGACTTCTTGTGAAGGCATTGCTAAAGCTAAAATGTTGTGTCAAAGCTAGCTTATGTCCGTATTTAGTTATGTTAGTACGGTAATCAATTGGATCGAAAAGACGGTCAAGTAGGTGTTATTAACCCTGTTGAAACATTTGTGTGAAGAAATGATCGAGTTTTACCTGAAACAAAATGTTAAAGAGAGTTAGTTAAATAGGTGCACGAGACTTCCCGTACGTCAAAAATGCCTAAGGCAGTGTTTACTCGTACAGTGCTTGTTAAGTACGTCGGGCTGTTCCAGCAACGCTAGCTTGATTGACCTTTCTACTGCTAGTATTATACCCGTGTGGCTGAGGCGGTGAAGGACACGGCGGGGGGGGGGGGGGAGGGGAACGGATCCTTGCGTGCAGGTGTTGTTGTTTGAGGGCTGTTAGGAGCAGAATGGGCGGACCTAACATTTCGCGAGGTGGTGGGAACTTTAGAACAAAAAGTTCTAAAAGTCTGCAGGATTGTATTGTTTCGACTTCACAATACCTAATAACTTTAATGTTAGCTCATATAAAGGATATTTTGCCTCTGTGGCATCATTAAGATTATGGTCTTTGTTATAGGCTTGGTCTAAAAAGATGTAAAGACTTTCTAATTCATTCATAAGTTTTCCTTTGCCTATACATGTTAGAATAGTGAGATCCTTATCAATTGATGTAAACTGGTGTCCTGTTTCACACATATGTGAGCTCATCGCTGGATATTTGTTATGTTTGAAGGCATTGTAATGCTCTGTATATCTCGTATAGAAGCTGCGCCCAGTTTGACAAACGTAACTAAATCCACACTGAGCGCAAGTTAGTCTGTAAATACCAGATCTCGAAAAACGGCTGTTTTTATAATTGACTTTATTATAAGTAAAAAATATACTTTGATTTGTATTTACTGTTCTGAAGGCGATATTAATGTCGTATTTCTTGAGTGTGTTTGCGATCTGGTGGACGGCTGGGTTGTTCTACGTAAACATGGCATAACTAGTTTTTTAGGTTTATCCGGAATGAGATTCGTGGATAGCTTTTATTTAACTTTATCAATTAACCGGTTAATCATTTCAACTTTGAACCTATTAAGTTTAGCCAAGTTCCTTATATAGTTTAATACAATTTTTAAGCTGTGAGGGGAGAGTGGGATTTTCAAAGCTCTGTGTATTAAATTATAGAATGACGCCTGTTTACGAGTATTGGGATGTAAAAAGGAATTATTTATGGTTATAGGAAATTGTGTGGCCTTCCCGTATATTTGAAAATCAAAAGTATTATTGACGCGTGTGATCGTTATATCTAGAATATTTACGGACTGTTTAACTTCGTCTTCTTTGGTGAATTTTACATTAGGGTCAATTTTATTTAATTTCTCTAAAACTTTGTCACTCTTAGTAACATTTTTGTCAATAACCACAAAGGTGTCATCCATGAATTTTAGCCATAAACATATAGCTTTTATATGCGCTTTAATGTCCGTATGCTACGTTGAATCCATGAAATGTCTGCCAAGATGCCGGACAAAAGGTCACCCATGGCTAAGCCAGTCTGTTGATAACTCTTTCCGTTAAAGGAGAAAAGTTGTTATTCAATACAGAATTCAATATCTTCATAAATTCATAAATTTCCACCTTACTCAGGCTGCTACATTTTGAAATATTGTCAGAGATAATTTCGACAATTTCTTTAGTAGGTATATTTGGATACATGTTTATGACATCATAGGAACACATTATGTGGTTAGGTTGTAAGTCAAATCTACTTAAAATATCGCAAAATTTTATTGAATTCTTTAAAGGATGTTTATTACTAAACTAATAATGTTGTTTTAGAAAACCGTGGATATATTTGGAAACTTTATATGCAGGGCTATTACGGCAATTAATAATCGGACGTACGGGAATGTTGTTCTTATGGATTTTAGGTAGGGCTCTGGCTACTGAAATGCTGGGGTTCATGTTGATAAGTCTCTGTTGTTCCTGTTCATTAAGAAGGAATGTGGAATTCCTTCGTTATAGATTTTAAATTGCATTGTATTCTTACAATAGGATCTTTGCTAGCGGTTGTACAGATCCTATCCTTAAAAAATTAGTTTTATTTAGGTAACTGTCCTTATCCAATAATACAATAGACCCTCCTTCATCAGCTTTTGTGACTAAGATGTAACTATCTTCTTTTTTAGTTCTCAAAATACGTATTACTGTTTTCTATTAGAATCACATTTAGCGTTAAGTCCTTTAGCTAGGGTTCGTAATTTCCTATTATGTCAAATCTGGTGTCAGTTTGAACTTCAAAGGTGAGTTTAGAAATGTTAGCCTCTACCTCAGCTACGGCGGTAATTATATCCAAGTTCGTTTTTATTCACTAGGCCAGTTATACTTCGGACCCTTATTTAGGAGTTCCATTTCTATTTCAGAAAACTGCACACTGGTTAAATTAACAATTGCAGGTGTGTTGACACGTGGAATACTTGCTTTTGTTTATCTGCATTCTGTACAATGAACTGTGTTTGGGATTTTTTAAATGCGTTAATTTCTTATCTAATGCAGTCTGTCTCTTGTCCAGTAAAACCATCATTTTGTAGTCTACGTGCAGTTGGAAAGAGTTCCATTCTAATGGGAGCAATGCCTGGGTCACTGTTAAATGAATTTTATATAGTTTTAAGTTCAATTGCGATTTCTTCTCGTACAGTGACCTAACTTCATTCCTTAACCATATTTCACTTTGTTGTTTTGGATTTTGTTCATACATGGAATGGTTAAGTTTCTTCTTTGTGTAGGTTTCAAAAATTTTGGGACCAATTTTAGTTTTAAACATTGCTTCAAAAATGTTATATCTTTAGACAACTTGCATATTTTAATTTTGAGATTGATATAACCTATTTAATTTGAGTTACAAGTAACTATTCTCATTTTGATTCTGTATTGAAGATGACGTATATCACAAATATTATTATAATATTTATAGATCCACCTGTTCAATACAATGCAATAAAATCCATTATTTTATGTGGTTAAAATATATAATACACAATTCACAGGTATATGTTTCACCCTTTTTTTATGGGCATCATCAGCCTATAACAATCTTAAAAATTAATGGATACAAGATCTTTCTAATTTCATGAACTATAGAATAAAATGTTGGACAACGATCTCATAAAATGTTGTACTATAACATGTAAAATTGGGATATTGCACAGAATGTATGTTAAAAAATACTGTGAATTAACAGTTTTTGAAGATTATAACGTGGTTAATCATGAATATTTGAACGTTTAAAACCGAAATGGATTCTCTTCTTATACATCATGAGGACTGTGACGGCCTTGAGTGTAGAAGCACTATCATCCAAGGGGGATGTTTACTCCATTCCCATAGCATGAGTTCAAGATAATAAAATCAATGTCAGTTATTTAAAACAGAAGTGTGCACGTATCAAATGTATTAAAATATATATGGTTGATTTATCAGAAAGTCGTAGAAAAGAAGATGGGACTTCTTGTGGAGGCGTTGCTAATGCTAAAATGTTGTGTCAAAGCTAGCTGTTGTCAGTGTTTACTTATGTTAGTACGGTAATCATTTGGCTCCAAAAGATGGTCAAGTGGGTGTTATTAACCCTGCTGAAACATTTGTCGAAGAAATGATCGAGTTTTACCTGATACAAAATGTTAGAGAGAGTTAGTTAAATAGTATTGTGCATGAGACTTCCCGTAAGTCAACAATGCCTAAGGTAGTACTTACTCGTACAGTGCGTGTTAAGTACGTCGGGCTGTTCCAGCAACGCTAGCTAGAAGTAGAATGGTCAGTCAATCCAGTGGATCTGTAAATATTATAATAATACTTTTACATATGTCATCTTCAATACGGAACCAAAATGACAATAATTACTTGTAATATTTTTTAGTCACTGTCAAAGAGCTTTTCTTGAAAAATACCTCATTTTTTGGTGTAATCTGTTTTTTCCATTATTACTGTCGTGTGCCCTTTATCTGCCCTAGTGATAATGAGGTTCTTTTCTCTAATTTCCTTTTTGAGGTTTATTACCTGTTCCCGTTCTACAAAATATTCTTGGTTTCTATTGTTACTTGTAGATAATGCTTATCTTTTTGATACATGGACTTTGTTCAGTTTTCTCCTATTATCGAATCTGACCTCATCTTGTATTTCCGGGGGCATTTCATTAACAGCTACTTCCGACTCAACAATCATTATGGTAGTGGCATAGATTATATTCATGTTCGACGAATTGTGTTTCGGACCTTTTTCTAGGATCTTGTTTTTCTGCTCTGTTAGTTCTGTTTTTGACAAATTTATAATGGTAGGGTGAAATTTCTCAATCAAGTTGTTTAAATTGTTATGATTTTCTATTTTGCTTTTTGTACCCATTTTTTGTCGCATTAGCCTTAAGTGTGTTGAGATTTCTGTCTAGTACGAGCTGTTTTTGGGCTAATATTTCCTGCTCTCTTCTTGAAAATATCTCCTTTCCTCTCAAGAAGAGAGCAGAAAATATTTTAAATTCAACATTGTGACTAACTTAATAGGTGTTATTTATTAATTTATGAATCAAAAATTATTCTATTTCAAGTGTTTTTTTAAATGACAAAGCAAACACAAAGAAACATTTTATTATTTTTCAGATTTAAATAAGGATTTGAGTTCCAAGAGCAGAGCAGATTTAAAATTTCAGCATATAATAATTTAATAGATTTTATTCAATTATGATTTGAAAATTTCTATTTTAAAGTCTGTAATAAATAACATAGTAAGTAAGTAAAGTTAAAACACAAAGAAATTTTTAACAATTTCAAAGAATTATATATAATTGTCCTGTTGATACGTATATTTGTAATAATGCACAAAGTCCAAATGTTATTGAATTTTTGGCACCGCTGAAGAAGAGAGTAGTTAGCTCGAGAAACATGTACGGTAATTAAGTTAAATAAAATATGTAACGAACTGACAAGGCGGGAACGTGTTTTATAAGTCAATACGGACAGGATTAATCAACATGGTGGAAATAATCCATGCTAATAATATTCTCGCCATATAATGGAAAGAGAGGATGTGCATTTACTTTCACCTGTTGATAAGGACTTGGACTTTGATGTGAAAATTCAAAGAAAATGAGGTTGAGGAGAGGAAGTAGTGAAAAACCCCAAGGGAACTGGAAGATAACAACCAGTAAATGAATACAGTATATCGTCAAGACCAAGTCCTTGCATATTTCCCTGTAACGCGATGGACTATGCTGTATCTATTGTATATGGCTATCTTCAATTCATACATTGTGTTCATGAAGGTTACTGGCAGGTGGCTGCATTATACAGAATTTCTCAGAACATTTGCCAAGCAATTGTTGCTCTCCCGCCTAGGACAACAAAAGGAAGAACGCCCAGTCAACACAGCCACCTAAGACTTCAGGCAAATGTATGGGGCATTTTCCAGTGCCTGTTCCTCCAACAGAAAGGAAGAAACTTCCTTCTAGGCCCTGCAATGATTGCAAGGGTCATAAAATAAGGTCCGAAGAGAGGTGGCTATGTGAAAAATGTGGTATTACTCCATCTGGAGAGCTGCTTCAAAAATGATCACACAATGATTCACTACTGAAGACTGAGAAACAGTTAATGAACAGTTAGGCATTGACCTGTGAAGTATATAGCTTTGAAAAAATGCCAGTTTTTGACCAAGCGTCAATATACAAAATTAAAACACAATTTTCTAAACTAAATAGTTTTCTGTCCCTGCAAGTTAGACTAGTAGTCAGGTTCCAATGGGTTATTTAAAGTATAGTTTCAGAACTTTGCTGCTTTAAAAGTGGGAAACCACAGAAAACCATCTTTGGAAGAATGGCTGAAAGAGAAGTGCAAGGATGTTCAAGGCTTTATGGTCTGAGGAAAGGTAGAAAATGCATGCAGACAAATCAATGAAGCCTTTGGAGAAAGGAAAACTAGGTAAGAAAGAGTAGTGATGGCTGACACAACAGTGCTGATGAATTGGATATGGAGGAACATAGTCAACAGCCTGCCGATAATTCTATGAAACTACAGTCCAACAATCGGGCTCATTTCATATGTGCATCTTTCCCACTTTATCCAAGCAATTGCCCCTCAATAAGAGCTCAGATGGAAAAAATAAAAAACAAAAAGCACAAATATGACAGGAACATATCCAACACCACTATCAAGGTAAAGAAGTAGATGATAGCGTTCTGGAAAAATAACAGGCTGCTGATGCTGATGAAATGGGAGTCTCAATTTTGAAGTCAGAATTTGAGAAGTTTTGAAAGAACTAAGTATATACAAGGCACCAGGAATTGATGACATACCCTCAGAATTACTGACTGCCATAGGAGAAACCAGCACGGTGAGGTTATTCGCTTTATTGTGAAAGATACATGGAAAAGGAGAATTGCCATATGATTTTTGGCAAAATGATGTTATATCTATTCTTGTGAAAGCCGCTGCTGACAAGTGTGAAAACTATCGTACCATTAGTTAGTATGGAAAGACAATTGAGTTGGAGGACATCAATTTGGCTACAGAAGAAATGTAGGAACACATGAAGCAATCCTGACTTTATGTCTGATCTTAGAGGATTGAATTAAGAGGGACCGGCACACATACATATTATCCGTAGAAAAACAAAAGGCATTCATTGTCAGATACCGAGAAAGAAGAAGAATTTACAATATGCAAAACATCAGTCTGCTGTGATAAGAATTGAGGACATTGAGAAAGCAGCAGTATTCCTTAACAGAGTCAGGCAGGATTGGAGGTTCCCCCTCCTTCACAACATTTATATAGAAGAAAGAAGCAGTAAAGAAAATGAAAGAGGAATTTGGAAAAGGTACCGCAATCACAGGAGAGGAAATCAAAGCTCTCAAGTTTGCTCATGATATTGTTTTTTATCTCAGTTTGCAGATCTGGAGAAATTGTTGAATGGTACAGGCAGAGTCTGGGGGAAAGAGTACAAGACCAAAATAAATAGAACCCCCCAAAAAAGTAATGGAGTGCAGTAGAAAAAAAGTCAGCTGACGGAGGAAAAATTAGATTAGGATATGAACTTTTAAAGGTAGCAGATGAATATTGTTACTGGGTAATAAATAAACTAACGACAGCAAAAGTAATGAGGACGTAAAATGTAGATTACAGTCTAGCACAAGCAAGGAGGGCCATTCTTCAGAAAACAAATTTGCACCTTTCAAACAGTGATAAACAGATTACTGAGATGTTTTTGAACACATTTGTCTGGAGCATGGTGTTGTGTGGAAGAAAAACATGGACAATAACTAGCTCAGGAAAAAAGAAATAGTAGAAGCTCCATAAATAGTGTTAAAAATGAATGCTGTAGGTGAGCTGTGTAGATCGAATCACAAACGAAAGGTACAGAATTAAATTGGTGAGAGATCAATATCAGTAAATTTGACAAGAAGAGATAGAATGATAGGACATATCTTAAGACACCCAGGACTTGTTCAGTAGGTTCTTGAGAGAATTGTAGTCAGTAAGAACAGTAGGGGTAGAACAAGATATGAATATGACAAACAGATCAGAGGAGATGTAGGATGTAGTAGTTATCTAGAGATGAAAGACACCACAGGATAGGGGCACATGAAGTGCTGCATCACATCAGACTTTGGACTGATGACTCTCAAACAATAACATGTGAGAAATTGTGTCCTGGTTAACAGAGACTGCTATTTGTTTCCAAGAGGACATGCTGAGAACACGGTTATATTCATTAGTCAAGATGAACCAGCCAGTCCAGTGCACTTATAAAATAGACTGTATTTAAGCCAAACATGGTCATACTGTATTACACTTTTCTTCATATCACCCAGTATTGAATCCCATTAAGTTGATATAGTCAAGTGTCAAGAATGGCATTTCTGAACAAAATGTGATGTACAGAATGGACGCATTTCTATAATTTATGGTGAACAAATTGCTTGTATTACAAATGAGGACTGGAAGTAAAATTTGCGAGCACGTAAATTAATTTGAACATCAGTAATTTCAACTGAAGGTTTATTTGATTATAGTGACAGTGATGGAAGCAATACTGAAACCGCAAGAGAAAGTGGTAATAAAACAACACTGCCAGCGAAAGTGAAATAGGGATGAATAGAGAATATGATGAAACAGTGGGAGGGGCATTTTCTAAGAGATTTAGTATGCCTAGATATAGTGACAGTGAATGATCCATAGTTTTCTATCAAGTGATTAACATACTAAATTATGTGTAATGTGCAGTTGTATGTGTAATTATTGGAAGGATTTGTGAAAGGCTTCTTAACAGGAATACTATAATTTATGATGAGATTGTACATTTCATAAGGCATGCATTGTACAATATCCTTCACTTATACTCTCCTGTGTATGCTCGAACCTAGTCCTTGTCACCTTCCACAACAACACACTTACCGTCCTGCACTTAAATGAATGTTCTCCACAATTTGCAAAAGCTGTACCCAAAGATTGTGACTCAGTCCTCAACACAACAAAAGTATAAGAAAGAAACCTACACCATTAGGAATCCTCCTGATGTACAACATACAGGCAGACAGGGTAAAAAGTATGGTATATCTAGGGAGTAACATAGGACCATTGTGCTGTAATTAAATGCCGAAGAAACCAGAGACTATCTTCATTAGCAAGTGGCAACACCTATCCTGAAACGATCACAGAATCAAGCTCAAAAAGACAATAATAAAATGCTGTATCCTCTCTTCCCTACTAAATACCATAGAGCCCTATATAATTTATTATCCACAGAAAAGAGAATCCAAACATTCAAGATGTGGATATATAATGGCAAATTGTGTAATTCCAGTGGGTTATTTTCATGTCGCACCAATGGAGATAGGTGTTATGCCAACAAAAGGATAGGAAAGGGCTAGGAGTAGAAAGGAAGCAGTGGTGGCCTGAATTAAGGTACAGCCCCAACATATTAATGACATGACAATGGGAAATGATAAAAACTATCTTCAGGATTGCCACCAGTTGGGTACACCACACAAAGAGCTGTCAACCTCAGCTTATCAAGACAATTTAACTCAAGAGGCTGAAATACACGTATCACATTATGAGGACTGTTACAAGTAATATTTTGAGGAAAAAATTTAGGCAGAAGAGGACTTAGAATAAGATGGACATCTCGGATCAATATTTTGAATGGGTTGGAGCTCTTTGGCACATGACAAAAGGAAGATAGCCATGCTTGTACCCAAATTCCAGTTAGGATAAGGTACCAGTAACAGTGAAGAACCCAGCCATCAGATGCTATGCATTGGAGGGACTTTGAACAACAATGGCTGCTATATATTAACTAGCATAAAATTTCGAGCTACCTGAAGAAATTACGAAAATCGTTTCAAATATTGGAAATTTCACTATACATCTTTCCAAGGATCTTCAAAATGTCTGCTTAAAAATGAGGAGTTGCCCAATTAAGTCTATTTAGCAGTTTGTTAGAATTTCCATTATCAGAAAAATGACATCAAAATATTAGATTACTTCAAATGTGTTCACCTGTGTTTCTCTTGGCACTGCCAACTCTGATTTTGGTTCTTCTTTCAAACACATCTCTTCTGATATAATTTTGTAATTGTCCTGTGGAAAAGTTAATATATTAGGCAAATTTTTCAGACACATCTGGAAATGTATTTATATATGAGTGGGCTAAACAATTCATCATTTCCTAGTAAATGGACAGTTTCAGTTTCAAATCTTAAACTATCGTTTATCAGAAAATCTCCATGTTGAGTATCCATAAAAGCATGACAACTAAGAGACCTTCAGGAGTGGAGGAATGTCCTGTTTAAATGCTCATATTTAATTTTGAAGAGTAGAACAATTATATAAAATAAAACCTTCTAAAATAACACCAAATGATCAGGAAAATGTACAGACATACTTAAAAATAATCTGCTCATTATAAAGAAACCAATACTGAAATATTAAGAACCTCAAAATTTATCACTGTTATCTTTCATGTCTTGTACCAACAAATACAGCTCAGCACGAAAATGTATCTTCCTTATTTCCTCTTCTATATGAAGTGTTCAGCTTGAAGGCAGGGAAGATCCTCAATAGCCCTACCATCAAATGGCATAGAGAGCTAGGTGTCACTGAGGAGGCAAACTAAGGAAATGAAGAGTAAGGTAGCTTTCCATTGCGTTCCTCCTCCAGCCAGACAGTGCTGTTACATACCAGTCTCTCATGAGCACGGTACTGTACACACAGACCAGCTATTTCACACCTTTTCCTATAGGATCTGGCTGTATTAGGAATGGTGTTGCCCGTACTGCTCATATCTCAGTCACTTTCATATCGTAAGAGCCAAGAATGAGACTGAGACCCAAAATACAAGTGACAAACTTGTTCTGGGCCAATCCAGAAGACAACAGGTATTGAGCACACAGTATCTCACCAGAAATGGAATAGGGCAGGCCACCTCATATGGAAGTCATAAGCCCTAAACAATTTAAACCATACCCTATAGGTTATCTACAATATCATAGACATCAGTGCTCCTTGTGCAGATACGAGTACATATGGTCAGCTGACAGGGATATTGCAACTTGCTTTACATTGCACCAACACAGAGAGGTCTTTTGGCAATGATGGGATAGGAAAGGGCTAGGAGTGGAAAGCATACCTGCCAACTTTACAAAACCAAAAATCAGGAGATTTTGATATGAAAATCAGGAAAATCAGAAGAAACAATTGGTCAAAACTGCTTATTCTGCATGTCTTGTGCAATGCAGTACTATGATATATTTGTAACACTGATTGTCTCAAAGCCTGACTGCTGCTGTATGAGAGAACAAGGCTAAAAATTACACATCTCTATTACCTCACAGGAAGTACATGTGTGAGATGATCGGTCTGTGATAAGCCTTCCGAAAATAGTATGAACTCATGTTCCACACATGTGAATCAGTCATGTACTTAGATACCATTACTTAGCAAAAGCATAGATTAATATATTGCACGCGAATATGTGAAGCTCAGTGCTATTTGTATCAAATAACTAGCTGTTGTACCCGTGCTTCGCTATGGAATTCTCAGAAAGAATGTCCTTATAGTTTTCCCAAATTAAGTCACCATAGGTCATAACAATGACATCATTATGAATGTCATGATTAAAAGTAATGCTGTCATATGAAATATTCTATAAAATGAAAAACAGCACATTTTCTCACTTTTAACGAAAAGCACTACGGTTGATATAGATGTTGATTCCCATAGGGAAACCAGAATATTTGTCCCGAATGAGTAAATCTATAATACCAATATAAATGGTCCGTTATTGGACATTATAAATTTTCCAACTAACTCATTCCTGGTTGCCAACTTTTTGTCCCCGTGTGCTAAGTTGGGCTCATCAGTTGGTAAATAGCACACCCACCAAGATGCATGGCTAGTGCATACCATGGAGGCCACTGCGTAGGCTACTTGCAGCCACTGGCAGTGCCAATACACTATGAGAGACTTTGTCTCATTATAAAAAATTGATGCCTGCCTGGCCATCATGTGATATAGATGCTGATTCCCATAGGGAACCTGAAATATTTGACCTGAATGAGTAAATTTATAATACCAATATAATGGTCCATTATTGGACATTATAGATTTTGCAGCTAACTCATTCCTGGACCCTGATTCATAAAACTAACTAATAATATAGAACTCATTAAAATAATTATTAGTTAACCAAATTCAGTTTCATAAAGATTTACAAATGACCAATAAAATATCTTCACTCATAATAATATTAGTTAATTAGTCTGCTGATACAAATGGAGGTTAGAATTGGTCTGTTGCATATTCAAAGACATAAGCTTCATTATTGTTTCTGTATTGAACTGAGATCACAGAGATAAGTTATTTATAAGGTTCAAAGGTGAAAAGGTTGAACCTTATAAATAACTTATCTTTGTGGTCTGTTGCATATGGTCTTGGTTTGTGTTTGATCCTAGCAGTAGGCTATTACTTGAATACAACTGGTTATTAATCCGTATGTTCGATAGGCTCACTTGATAATTTTGTTGTTGTGACTTTGATACATATGAGAGTGGATAAAAAAAGTGAAAATAATGTGAGAGAAGAAAGTTACTTACAATAGAGTAAAATAATATATTATTATTGGTCCACCTTTTCAATACAAAATGAAAATTACATAGGGACTAGTTTCGACCTAGTAATAGGTCATCATCAGCCTGAAGTAAATTAAAGCGTAAATATCGAAGAAAACATAAACAATGTAAACACAAGTACAGTCATTTTAAAGGTACATACCAAGTGGGAAGTTGAGTAGAGATATATTAAAAATAATAACTCTTCCAATTGACGATGCACTGAGCGGAAGTTATGTAAAGTTCGGTGCGCCGTATATTATAAAAGACCACTGTGCACTAAATTATGTAATAAAGAAGAATAGTAGGTTGAATGCTGGCTTCTTCTTAGCTGTTGTATATTCGAAGAAGATTACGTCGTATTTTATAAGGTATTGATAGACGTCAAAATACATGGATGTTGCAAAGGCTCTTCAGTTTTTTGGAACAAGGCAATTGTTGCGTGTGGAGGCTTAGGAAACCAGAGAAGCAACAAGTGACTGAGATAAAGCGTCAACTATTCGCAGCCTTGTACACACTATAACCGTCCTTTTTTTAACTTTTTTATTTTATGTGCTCTTCAATTTTTTTGAGATGGACTAGCAAAATCTTGGTTTACTACTGTGGGTGGGGACGGTAGAATAACACCCACGGTATCCCCTGCCTGACGTTAGAGGCAACTAGAAGGGGCCCCAGGGACTCTCAATTTGGGAGCGTGGGTTGATGACCATGGGGCCCTGAGCTTAGTCCTGGTATTGTTTCCACTTACTTGTGCCAGGCTCCTCACTTTCATCTATCTTATCCAACCGCCCTTGTTCAACTCTTGTTCTTTTCCGACCCCGACAGTATTAGGTTGCGAGACCTAAAGAGGTCTTTCATTTTCACGCCCTACATGGCCCTTCTCTTTCTCTGGCCAATACCTTCAATTTTCAAAGTGTTTGATCGCTTCCATTTTTCTAACTGATTAGTGTTATATAGAGGATGGTTGCCTAGTTGTACTTCCTCTTAAAACAATAATCATCATCACCACCACCATCTTGGTTTACTGGTGGTATAAGACAAGATTTTAAAGGATAGCTGGAGTCTCCGAGAAGAACTGCACTAGGAAAACACAATACTGTATCACTATCAACTCGTGGAGTGCAATGTGATGCTGCTGTTTTGAGGTTATGCTTCATTTCTTGCAGTGGAACATTCTATCACCAATCCTATCAAGCAAATACTCAAAAGTTCTGTAATCTAACCTAAATCTCTCATTGTATTCATATGTTTGTCACATACCAGTACAGGCTATTTTTGGCCTAACATTTATTGAACTGTGAATACCTACACTCGTTCCTCATCACGATTTAAATCAGAGTCTACCATTTCACTGATTTTCAAGACTTTATGCAAAAATATTAAAATACCGCTCACTTTGGGTTCACTAATAATATGGATTATGAGTCAAAATACACTCATGGAAATTAATCCCAATACTATGAGTAACTTTTTTAGTCATGCTGTCTATGAAACAATTTACTAATATTATTAGGAATATCTACTAATAATTTTGACCGATAAATTAATTACTAATATTATTAGCTAAAAACTCTATGAAACATAATACTAATATTATTAGTTATTATTAGTTAATATTATTGGTTTCTTACTAATAATATTAGTGAAAGATGTTTTATGAAACAGTGCCCTGGTTGCCACCGTTCGGTTTCCCTATGGGAATCAACATCTATATCATCTGATGGCCAGGCAGGCATCTATTTTTGATAATGAGACAAAGTCTCTCATAGTGCATTAGCACTGCTGGAGCCTGCAAGTAGCCTACGCAGTGGCCTCTACGTATGTGCGAGTTCTATGCGAGTCACAAACCCCTGGGACTGATACAGGTTTCAATAATCATAGCACATTTGCGGACATTTTACGCATTAATAAACGTCGATATTGCATTTGAAAGCGGCTGAAATGGCGGGATTTGAATACACATTTTTGAAGTTCACCAAAAAATACGCTAAAACTGGGAGACATAATGGAATAATCGGTAGGCGGGAAAAACTGTTGAAAATCGGGAGTCTCCCGCCTAAATCGGGAAAGGTGGTAGGTATGGGAAAGGAAGTGACTGTGGCCCTAATTAAGATACAGCCCCAGCATATGCCTGGCATGAAAACAAGAAACCAGAGAAAACCATCTTCAGGGCTGCCAACAGTGGGTTCGACCCCTTATTTCCCGAATACAAGCTCACAGCTGTATGACCCTAACCGCATGGCCACCTGCTCAAAAGAGATATATTGTGCAGGACTTCGTACGTATTGAGAAGCAAAAGGTCAGATTGTTGTCTCAAGAATTCCAGCCCTATGTTCAGCATATGCCTGCACAAATCAGTGTAACTAATCCAAGGATACATTTTGTTTTAAATAAGTGTTACTGGATTCAATTCCTGTTTGTTAATAAACCCATTTTAATATTTTAACAGAGGAAGTACTGTGAAACAGAGTTTTTATCAATTTGATCAGGTTACCGATTTCCTTTTTAAAGACCAAGGAATAAACTCAACAATGGGTTGTGACGATAAATGGAGACAAATTGTATCCCACCCAATACAGTCATTTAGGTTCTGCACACTTTGATGGTAAGTACATGTATCAAATGAGCAGTGGCTATTACTGCCAAACGTGGCATGGTTCTAAGCATTTAATTTTGCCTGACATTCGCAAACGAAGAAAATATGTGCTCACTGCCAATAAAACATAACGAAGGAAACCCACCAGAGGCAACTTGTTAAAATTAAAGCTGATATTATGTAACATTGAGAAAATGCAAATACTGCATATATTTAATTGATTTCGTGGTATATTTTACACACTGTGTGTTGAAATTTCAGCTGATCACTAAAAAGAATAGAAGAAAATGATCAGAGTCTATGTAAATGTAGTACAGAGCAAGTTCTTGAAGAGTAGCAAGACGTATGTCCGGATCGGCACTGTGCTTCATGAACTACAACTAAAAATACTTACTTGATCCTAGACTTCTTCATAACATTGAAATTTCAACACACAGTGCCCCATAAAGTGTTTTAGTGCTTCACAAACAGCAACTGACAGAATTATTTAAACTTCACATTTTATTTGCCTGTGCATTATCTTTTATACTTATTTGTGATCGGCTGATGATGACCAAGAATAAAGGTTGAAACCGGTACGAATTAAAATTAAGTAGGAATGTAAAAATTGCATTTCTTATTTTAATAGTATTGAAAGTTTGAACCATCATATATCTTCTTTTAACTTAATAGTGTGTAAAATATACCTCTAAATCAATTAAATATGTGCAGTATTTTAATCATTTCCAGTGTTACATAATATCAGCTTCATATCCATACTGGCAGTAATGAATTATTCACCTACAAGACTTTATTACATCCTTCTAATCTACACAAACTTCCGGGCAACTTCACTGATAACTTAAGGCCATGCTGCCAATGGGGGAAAACACAGACACTGCACTAATGCAATTCATATCTTGCATTGAATATGAGGATCCAATGGAGTCCAATAAAGGTATAATTCCTGTGTAATGCACAAGCACTGACACATGTGGATTGGTGCATTGTAATGAGTCTACATGAAACACATCCTTTTCTTATCATCATGGTTGAGATGCACAGTATGGAAGATACGACACATTTATTGTTCTTTGCCCCAGTGTTTAGACGTTCATGTTTTTCTATAGGGGTCAGTTCAAAAAATATGCAACAGAGCGCAATTATTATTATTATTATTATTATTATTGTTACGGAGTTACCCGTGGAAGGCAGAGGTGAGGGAAGGTGCGGGCTGGAATGGGTGTAACTACAAAGCCGAAAGATGAATTAAAATTTCAATAAAGGTCATATTTTCACAAATAGAAAACTTAACAAATTTCACATAGAATTTAAACAAATAACAACAACTCAACCACTATCCACTATTCAGGTACAAGGTATAATTTTACAAACGAAAGCCCAAGTTTCGGGGTCTTCACAAGTTCTGGGCTTCGAGCCCCAATTACACAATCCTTGAGCTACTAGCCCAACTTTACCAAGGTACACACTTGATCAAAGGGCAGAAAACCCCTTCATTCAAAGAGCATTAGCTCCAAAAATCATAGTGGGTCTCCTAGAGGCACTTTTACTACATCAGAAAGAGCTGACTCGCTCTCTATTTTTCAAGCCTATTAAAGGCAATACCAGGCTTTTACACATGATTGCCATCAAGGCACAACTTACAATGAAACAGGGGTACCTAGTACCCAGCATACTGGGCCTTAATGGAAAAATAATAGGTTAATTTAAATGGCCCTCAATGCAAAAAAGAATGGAGGCGTGAATTAGCACTCACAAATACACATTTTGAAACCTAAGAGGCACTAGGCCGATGACACAGGGCTATTCCCAAACTAGGGAGGTGACTCGTATAAGAAAATTTAATACGTTAAGGAAGAGAAGAAAATCAGTTAGAAAAATGTAGTCACCTCGAACACAAAAGGAAGGGGAGCTCGAGAGGTTAAAGCACTCTCTATCCCCTAATTACCATCACAGATTTTATGAAGTTTTTACATCAGCCAGAAGAATTTACATATGGAAGATAGGTTACATTTGTAGAAGGTTTCGGACCTTCCCCGGCGGGTTAAACTGCTGAGCTAGCAAGAAATAAAGATGTTACATAGCTATTACCTTTTGAAGAGCTGCTTCCTGATGAAAGAGGCGTTTCCCGCCCCCTGCTACATGTCCATACT
This sequence comes from Anabrus simplex, assembly GCF_040414725.1. Taxonomy (NCBI): domain Eukaryota; kingdom Metazoa; phylum Arthropoda; class Insecta; order Orthoptera; family Tettigoniidae; genus Anabrus; species Anabrus simplex. The sequence continues at coordinate 82,863,238 of NC_090274.1, read as the reverse complement.
CTAAGCTAGATAATGTTGAAGTGGCGAAGATCCGTGAAAATCAGCAGGTTTTAAATGCTCGGGGAAAGTTCGAGACCTTTCATAAATAAAGCAGCCACAACCCCTCAATTTTATTGGGTAGCTTAAAGTTACACACCAAAATCGGAGAAGAAAGACATGATTGGTCAAAAATTAATTAAAGAAACTCGGGATCGGCTAAGTTCAAAACTGGCGGAAAGGAAGATTAATATTGCCAACCCACATATGAAAGAAAGAAATTTAGTACCGAGAAAATTCATTCACTTCGCACCAGGGTCCATGATCATAGTTTTTTAATCAGTGACATCTGTAAGAGAATGTCCATACTTCTTGATCAATAGAAAACAAAATAAGTTGAAATCCACACAGTACTAACAACTTCGTAATCACAAATTTTACTGTGCTGACATCTTCTGAGAAACTTATGAGTTAATCCAGTTTTTGAAGTTCAGAGTTTCTCCTGTAGAGGAGGATTTATTGGTGCAAGATTTAAAATTGCGGCGTACGGGTGTACCTCCTGGTAGTAGTAGTAGTAGTAGTAGTATCAATATTCGGAATGGCTAAATTAAGATGAGAAGGACCATTCCTTCAAAATCTTGTTTCATTCTTATTATAACAGCAAGACTCATCCTTAATGGGGCTGACTGATCGAAAATCACCATCAATTGTTATCCATGAGCATGTTATGAAAGGTGCTGTTAAAGGAATAGATACATACATACATACATACATCTATATATATAAAAGCAAGTCAGTCTGGAGCGATGTACATATAAAGATTTAAAAATGAAAAAGAATGAGGCACTTCCAGAAATCTCAGACATTTGAAACTTGGTACGGGAGAAGCTGATGACACCAGGATCCCTAGAAAAATCGAAAATACTCAAAATTCCCTCAAGGGGGCATGCTGGGGGGTCTGAAATCTTTGGGTCAGCATAAGAACGCAGTCGTATAATTTATCCAAAACGGCAACGTTTAGGTTTCGTGGGCTTAAAAATTTTCGGGAATTTCCTATTTTTATCCCCCGTCCCCCCCAAATCAAGATGGCGGCACAACCTGCCAGACGAGGTAGGAAATTGAAATTTGGCGAAATTATAGCTTTTGGTCCCTACCCGACGGAAAAATTCCAAAACGTTCAAATTCTTCACTTTTGACCCCCAAAGATATCGAAATATGGAGGCAATTTTAATGACTGTGCAGACATTCCTTTTGAGCTATTTGTTGGCTAAACGGTAAGTCGTATCAGAAAACGGATGGCACAACCTCCCTTCAATTCGGAGTGATCTACAATATTGGTGATTTTTACAAGTTTATTTCATTGTTTGACACACTTATATGAATGATAGGATCATCAAGTTGGGTTCGCACATTGGCATGATCAAGGGCCATATGTGGACCATGTTTCATGATTCTAGCTTATACATAAGTAGGCAAAAAGTAATGTAAAACGTTACAAATGTACACAAATTTCACCCTATTAAAATTTTGAACTCAATTTACCCCCTAAATATGGGAGATACGTCGAAATGGTTTAGAAACAAACATGTAGAGCGGTAAATAAGGCGTCTGATGGCGCGAACTGTTTGTTAATATCATGCACCGTTTAGGAGTTATGAATCTCGAAGTGGAGGTCTGCACTTTTCAACGTGCTCATGGTTATCACTCATCTTATAAATAAAGTTGTAGTTGGTCCGCTGTCTGTAATTTCGTTTGTTTAGCCATTTTTTCAGATATTTATCCGTTTTAGGTCAACTCAAGACCGAATCGGTGGTTTTTACTTTTCGTGTCTGTTTGTCTTTTTGTTTGTTTGTTCCACCATTACGGCAAAACGGCTGGATAGATTTCAACCTAACTTCATATTTGGAGTATACTCACCCCGAGGAAGGTTTCTATATGCATTTCATTTTAAAATCTTTGATTAGACGGGGATTTATAGGAAAACCAGAACGGTTTTCCTCCATTTTCTCTTATACTATTGATTTCCTGTAAACTCCGTGGACCAAATATGTGAAACGTCTCTTCATTATAAACAATTTTCTTTATGTTCATAATTTACCTTAATATTCAAATGACGGAGAAATTTACTATTTTCTGAGGGTATCATGGTCTGCGTGTGTGACCGACAGACGGACAACGAACGTACAGGTTGCCATGGCAACGTCTCTGACTGCTTGCCAGCAGGGAAGTAACGTATTCAAATTTTCCTCATCATAACTTTAAATTCATGGTTGTTCCTTGGGTAGAAGGCAAGAGAGGGCGCAATCGGCCATTCTGCGTGATATTGGCGGAATATCGTTGGAGTTTATAACCGTCCTCGAAGAGCTTAAGTAATAACACTATTAGTCATCTTATCTGTTGACCTAAGAATGCCTGCGCCTAAATTTCTCCTCTGTTACCTCTTTCTTATATCCATAACTCACACCAGCATATTTTATTGAGGGGCATTTGATTTTCCAATACATTAACTTAGTATTTACACATTTGTCGTCATCCGGCCGTCCTCAGTTTTATTCCATTTTCTATTAATTTCAGCGTTCTTTACTGAATTATTTTCTTCCTTAATTACACCGTATGAATGCGAGTGCTAATCCCGAAAGCTTGACACTCTTTCCTTTGAGGAAATATTCTCAGCTATGCAAATGTATAACTTTCGGCCCCGGAAAATATCGAAATATGGATGCAATTTTAACGACGGTGCACACCTTCGTTTCGGGATAATTGGTGGCTAATCTGTAAGTCTTATCACAAATCAGAATGCACAATCGCGTTTCATTTTGGAGAGATCTACAACTTTGGTCCTATGACTTTTTATCGTATTTCTATTTCTTATACGTTAAATAGAGCTGTATTTCTCGATTTCAAGTTAATTTTGTACTTTCACACGTATATGTTAACATTAATTTGGCACACTTATAGGAAAGATAGAATCATTACATTCGGCACGCGCATTGGCATGACCAGTGGCAAAGTGATAGCCAAATTTTATGATTCTATCTGTCACATGAGTATCACAAATATAAAGTAGTATGCGAAAACTGTACAAAATTTCACACCCAATGATTCTAACTCAATCTGACCCATAAATATAGGAGATACGAGAAGATGTCATGGGACCAACCATGTAGAACACTGAAAGAGGCGTCTGATGGTGAGGTCCGTTTGCAGATATGTCGCAGAGTTTCAAAGCAATAACTCTCGAAATAAAGGTCTGCACTTCTAGAGTGTGTCTGTACATCGACTATTTTTCGGCGACATTTCTGTACAGTTATCCGTTTCAGGTGTAATAATGACCATCTGCATACTTTTCGCTTTGGTGTCTGGTTTTCTGTTTGTCTGTTTGTCTACAATTTGGAAACTACTGGATATATTTCCACCAAAATTCATATTTAGAATCCACCTGTCCTCGGGTAGGTTTCAGGGCAAATACTGTTTCTAAATCCATGAAATGACGGGGTGGGGGTTTATACGAAACCGAAACCGCGATTATGCACTCCCACAAAATGTACACAACCAAACTTAATAGAAATCTACCTGCCATAATGGAAATTAATTTTTAAACCTTTTTTCTCATGTGCTTCATTTCCGTAAGAGGATTTATAAGGGAGATATCATTAACCGGACTTAACTTAAGAACGGGCGCGGTTGAGCGTATTTCTTACAAGTTTCAAACTATTGAAGATATTTGAACCAAACTTTATATTTAGCATTCACCTTTCCAAAGGTAGATTTTAGAGGTCAATAACATTTCCTGTTCCTGGAATGGACTGGCGGTTTATAGGGAACCGAAATGGTGAATTTACTCTTCCACAATATATACATGACCAACCTGACTGGAAATCGACCAAATTTGTTGGAAATCCATTTCTAAAACTTTTTTCATGTGTATTTTCTCGACAGAAAGATTAATAGGGGATATCATGAATGGTCGGTTTTGCAGGGTAAGTCCAGCAGACATAGACCAAAAGGTGTTGTACGTGGAGCAGATTCCTTATTTATCCATATAAGTAAAATCCTAACGACTGTGTGCCTGTACATTGACTATTTTGGCGAAATGTTCGCACAGCTACGCGTTTAAGGGGTAATAATAACCATCTGCATAATTTTTTGGTTTAGTTTCCTGAAAGTCCTAATTTTAACCCTCCTCGCCCAAAATCCACATTGCGGAATAATCTGCCAGACGAACAAGAAAACAGAAATTTGGCAAAATTATACGTTTTAGCCTGTAACGGACAGAACATTTCCAAGAGCTTTAAATTTTTCACTTTTTTCCCCGAAGAATATCGAAATATGGAGGCAATTTTAATGATGGTGCAGATCTTCGCGAAGTCCTATCACATAAGGGAAGGCACAATCTCCGTTCAATTTGGAGTGATCTACAACCTTGGTCTTATGACTTTTTGTTGTATCTGTATCCCTTTTACGTTTGATTTTTGTCTATTTCTCGATGTTAAGTACATTTGGAATTTTCACATGCATAATTCATACTTTCAATAACTTATAAGAAAGATAGAATCATCAAACCCTACACGAAAATTGGCCCACCCAGTAACCATATGTGAGCCAAATGCTATGTATGTAGCTGTCACATAATTATCTGAAAAGTATTGCAAAGTGAGATAATCTTACAAAAATTTTACTCTCTTCAACGTTTCTAACTCAATCTGACCCATGAATAGATCAGATATCATACGACCAGCCATTTAGGCCGCTAAATCTGACGTCTTATGGTACAATCCTTTGTCGATATGACGTACCGTTTAGCAGCAGTCAATCTGTAAATGAAGGTCTGCAATATTTTAAGCATGCATAAACTTTCGTATGTCGACCTACATCTATATATTCACTGATGTCGTGTTGTAGCGATCGAGGAAGGGTGTGTCTGCTATTGTAATCAGTACTCCCCACACCGACTTTGACTGGGAGTAGGAATGGGGTCCATCTCCAACACCTGTGTAACTGGCATTAGTAAGGAAGGCCTACCATTGTAGTGAATAATTCACTTCTCGATTTGACTTGCAGAAGGCAAGGGAGCATGCATTGTTGTTTAAAAGTCCCCTATCTGATTAAGTTTGGCTGTAGGCAAGGGTACCTGCCCTTATAAACAAATGTATCCATCTAAAATGTGACTGGTATTAGGCATAGTGGCCTGCTATTTTGATGGAAACTCACCAACTTGGTATGACTGGTAGTAAGCCGGCTGGCTGTAGGAAAATGGGCCTGTCATTATAATTATAACTGCACAACTCAATTTCGACTGGTAGTAGGGATGTTGCCAAACATCCTAATGAAAACTGTAATTTGTCTGGAAGTAGGAAAGGGGGCCTGCCATTGTAACGAAAACTCCCAAATCGATTGTGACAGCGCAGTAGGCGATGGGGCCTGCAATTATAATGAAAACTTCCACACTCGATTGTGAATGGCAGTAGGCATGTGAGCCTGCCGTTATCATCACAAATCCGTGACAAGCACTTTACATTGGAAACACCGTATTGGGAACCTCCCTATGCTGTTTCTCGGATAACGCTAAGAGACATGCCATTTTAAAACAATCTTATTTACTGTATGTACAGTATTTACTTCGATATTCGAATACAATGTAGAATAGCGTAGCGAAGCAAGGGTACATTTGCTAGTACTTACATATATACATACATACATATTCAGTAGAGACTGTTATTCCTTTTGGTGTTCAGTCTCCAAGCCTCTGTGAATGTACCAATCACCACAACAATCCCCTATTTCTAACTAGTTCTATATTTTTTTATCTTTAAATCATTAAAAACTGAGTCTAATCATCATCGCCTTGGTCTCGCTGTACTCGCCGTACCCTCTATGACCGACTCCATCATTGTCCTAGATGATCTATCCTGCTCCATTTGCCTCACAAGATCCCACCATGCTTCAAGACTACAGAAACATCCATTCAGTTCAATCGTAACTTAGCCCTTATTTCTTCATGACAAGTATCTTCCTGCCATTGTTCCCACCTGTTTTCCCACCTATCATTCTTCCTACTTTCACATTTGATACATCTAAATTGTAAGTTATCGTGTGCCCACCGAGCATTCACTCCCATATAACAAAGTTGGTCTGAAAACACACATATGTAAAGATAGTTTCATCCAGGAGCTGACCTCATTCTTCCAGAATACTGCTGATTGCAACTGTGAGCAGACTGTGTTAGTTTGATTCAAGATCACTAACTATAATACCAGCCTGGGAGCGCACACATCTTAAATATTTGAAATTATCTACCTACTTGAACTTCATATCAACAATCTGACATTCATTTATCTTGTATGTCTTACCTACTGACATCAGTTTAGTCTTAGAAAGACTAATTTTCATACCATACTCATTGTACCTATTTTCAAGTTCCAAGACAGTAGACTGAAGGCTTTAGGAAAAATCTGTCATTAAGATTAAGTTGTAAGAATGCGCCAGATTTCTTACTAAATTTTCACCTTACTGAATCCCTTCCTGTCACTTTATACCTTTTAACAGATGATCTATGTAAATTATGAACATGAAAGATTTAAAATACTAATATAAATGGTCCGTTATTGACATTATAAATTTTCCAGCTAACTCATTCTTGGTTGCCAGCGTTTCGCCATCGTGTGCTAGGGTGGGCTCATCAGTTGGTACCTAGCACACCTACCAATACGCTGGCTAGTACATACTGTGGAGGCCACTGCGTAGGCTGCTTGGAGCCACCGGCAGTGCCAATGCACTAAGAGACTTTGTCTCATTAAAAAAATTGATGCCTGTTTGGCCATCAGATGATATAGATGTTGATTCCCGTAGGGAATCTGAAATATTTGTCCTGAATGAGTAAATTTAATATAATACCAATATAAATGGTCCGTTATTGGACATTATAAATTTTCCAGCTAACTCATTCTTGATTGCCAGCGTTTCGCCCTCGTGTGCTAGGGTGGGCTCATCAGTTGGAACCAGTACCAATAACGTGAATAATGTTAGACTTTAAAATATGGGGAATATTGATTTATGATGTAGAAATCACTGATGAAGTGAGTTGGGGCTCCTGAAACATGTACGTGTGAAATAATTATACAAAATTGGATAGTTGTTGTCAAGGAACCTTGTAATGGAACACTTTAGAACATTTATGAAAAGTATAACAGGTTATTTTTATGTTATGTAACACTTTAAAACATGTATTAGAAAAATCGATCAGTGATAAAATGTTTTTTGCTACTGTTTGTTCTGTTGTAGCCCACTTAAACATAGGCCTTTTAAATAATTAACTATTATACTACCAAAGTGAATATTTTTGCCTTGTTATTCTTAGAACATTTTCTAGAATGAAATGGTTTACCATTGAATTATTTGACTCCTTAAGATCTAAACATGTAATTCAATATATCATATCGGATGGAACCTTTCTATGTTGGTGTTGGGCTGGAAATTTGACAGAATGGATCAAACATACTGTCACGATCATGAATTCGCGGCTATTAAAAATTGCTCTTCTTATTGTAAATTATTGAAGTGGAGGAAAACTGCAGCTCACCAGCCTAACACTTATTTATTCTATGTGGTGCAAATTAGCTTTAAAGGTTTCAAAACACTAAGATGACAGAAATTGTTCCCGCAGGAGGCTAATGTATTTGAGCGCCTTTAATACCATCAGGGAGATAAAGGATTAACATGCCAACTTGAAACCAGAAGACAAGCCCTCCACAACATGACTACTCAGACTGCCATTTTTCCTGACAAGAGCTACAAAGCAAAGAGAGATGAAGAGAAACCCACTTCTTCAGCTTTCAGACATGCTGTACCTAATAAAAGGTCCATACCTGTAAATTCTGCATTTGTGTAATCGTAAAAAAAAAAAATACTTTGTCAATTTGAGATTAGTATACAAATATATACGTGCCTTAAGAATAGAGAGCAAGACACTCACATACCTCCTGAACATGAGATAAAAGTAGAGTAATGTAACCAGTCAAACTCAGATGACTGCTAAGGGTTTAATTGTAATCACTATAAAGTTGTCGAGAATGATACTTACGCATGAAGTATTTGATGTTTCCTCAAAGCAGATTGGTTCCTCTTTGATCTTTATTTCCATGTCCATTTTAAATGGCGTGTGAAGGTATAGACGGTTTTGGGATATAGATTACTTCCACAGTTTGCACTGAAACATGAGCAACAAACACTATTATTGCTGTTTTGCAGTCAAGTCTGTAGTGTTAGGTGACTGTTGATATTGTGCTCATGGCCACAGAACCTCCAGTTTTACCTCGAAACTGAACCTCATGGATAAACATTTTCAATGAAAGAACATCCCACACCCACAGAATGGGATTAATTTGCACAGCCCTTGTGAAAAGCATGTGACTATGCAACTTACACATCGCCCACTACAGTGGGAGTCTAATGACTGGTTTGATGTACCTTTTTCTTTTTTTATGATTTGTTTACATCAAACTGACACAGATAGAACTTATGGCACTATGACTAGGAATGGGAAGCAAGTGAATGTGGCCTTGAGTAATATAGAGTCCCAGCATTTCTCTGGTTTGAAAATGGGAAAACACAGAAAACTATCTATAGGGCTGTGACTTCTTCCCATTCCTAGCCCTTTCCTATCCCATCATTACTATAAGTCCTATCTGTGTCAGTGTAATGTAAAGCCAATTGTAACCAAAAAAAAAAAAAAGGAAATTCTACAACCAAACCTTCCAAACTATTCGTTTCTTGCTCAACTTCCAGGGCAAATGATCCGCTTTTAGCCACTGTGAAGACACAATCCCCATGCCCTGTCCCTCCGCTAACTCTATTGGCCGTGAACATTTTGCACTGCTCAATATAAACCTTACTCTCTTTTCACTAGAGTCCAGCGGTGATTTAGATATAAAATATGAAAGTCACTATTAGGAATGTTCTGATATGCTACATTCAGTTTTGTTTTCAATCCACAAACCTTTGGATAGTAAGTGGTGAGCCCAGGCTTATTCACCACACTTACAAATTATGTAAATCATCCTGGATGTTAATGACAATTGTTGGTAAGCCCTGTGCCTTATGTATTTTAATAAGCCAGATTATTACACTGATTTAGCCGTAGACCTTCTATCAATGCACAGTACTCATCTGGGCTAGCAGCCCCTTTAGCAGCTACCATACAATAAGTTGTATTCAGTAGCAGTTTAGCCAGATTCCTTATTGATCAAACAAATTATCTGATAGAGGATAGCCAGGTACTCATTGGCAACTTTATCTAGAAAGTTGCAACCATTACTGATTATGCTACAATATATAGGTCTACTGTATGTACATTACAACAAACAGTTCTGAACTGGCTTTGAACTCCTTTGTTACAACAGATAGTTCCTTCGTTACAACATTTCTGAACTGGCCATAAACTACTTTTATGCAACTTTCTATGCACTCCTTCAAAATTATCTTAATGAGCATACATGAATCAGAATGCTTCCAGAAGTGATGGTTAATAATGGTTTTTTGGAATCAGTAAATGGCATTTGTGAACTGTATCGACGCCATCTACGAATTGTTACAAAATGTTAAACAATGGATGATGGATGATGGATGACCTCACTATTCCAATGAGAAGTACTGCAGGTAGTCACACAATTTACTGGTCAAATCAAATGTGCATGTATAGAACATGCAGTCCCTGGTATTGAATGCACACTGCTGGCATTGGCTCTGAAATGGTTCTGAATGTAGTAGAACAGCATGAATTGAGAGCTCACAGTTCAGAAGCAGTTCTGAATTTCTGTTGGAAAAGCATGTACACAGGAACAAAAAAGTATTGGCACAGACACCTTTTCGCATATAATATAACAGTATAAATGCTAGGAACATTATAAGTATAACATTAACCTTACTCAATAAAGGAAAGAATTGGTATATTAAACCATTTCCTAAACACAACATAAACATGTGTAATCTGTTAAATTAGTGTTTCCTGCTGCTCAAAAAAGTTTGGCACACTGTACGTCGTTTGTTAGCTTTACGGACAGCGCCGCGTGTACCAGATTTGTGCAATCGAAGTTGACAAACAATTCAGTCGCTTGCCTGATGCCCGTGCATGGGTCATTCACTTGTTGATGAATCCGAAGGCGAAGGAGCATTCCCTGTCTTTCCGCACCAAGGTGGTTTTCTTGCATTTGGAGGGTAAAAGTTACCATGAAATTGGTAAAGAACTTTCTGTTACTTATTCAACAGTGCGGGCAATCATCAGAGTTTCAAAAGACTGGTACAACAGACAATAAACGCAGATCTGGACGTCCAAGAGTTCTTATATGTAGGGAGCGTCAAAGCATAGTTCGTCTTGCGCTAAAAGAGTCCTCTAAAATGCAGAGTCAATTGTATCGGACATCCAGTCCACGTCCAACAAACAGGTCAGTGCTCAAACTATTGGGAATGTTTTGTACGCAGCTGATATTCATGGGAGATCTCCGAGGAAGAAACCATTTATTTTGGAAGTTAACTGAAGAGAACACTTCCAGTTCGCCAAAGATTATGTCAGTAAATCGATTGAATTTTGGAATTCTGTGATATTTTCTGGCGAATCCAAGTTGAACTTCTTTGGATCTGGTGGAAATGTAAGAGTGTGGTGCAAACGAAATATAGAGCTCCAATTACAACATGTCCTACCTACACTAAAACATGGGGGAGGAAGCATAGTGGTTTGGGGATGCATGGGAACTTCTGGTGTTGGTGACTTAGCAATTATTTAAGGTGTCATGGATCATCGTAAATATACCGATGTGTTGCAAAGCCACTTATGCAGCAGTGCACAGAAACTGGGTTTGATGGCATCTTTTACCTTCAACAAGACCACCCAAAACATACAGCTCTGTAAATGCGGGAGTGGTTACTATATAATGCAACAAGAAGAGCTTTCGCTCCACATAGAGCCCTGATCTTAACACAATAATGCATCTTTGGGCTCACTTGGAGACAAAAGTTTGGAAATGTCATTCTACAGGGAAGTGCGAGTTTCAGACGGTGTTGTTGGAGCAACGGTCAATGATCTCAGGAGAGATAACTCGCAACATGGTTCCCTCCATGCCAAAACATCTACAAACTGTCATCAGTGCCAACGGTAGGCACACAGGCTACTAGACTTGAATTACGTGAATTCCAGAGACTTTAATTTCATTTGTGTATAGGTGTGTCAATACTTTTTGATGTGTAGAGCAACTGATTTTGTTTCGTAAACTATTATTTTTGTCATGAAAAACCAATTATACCCGAGGAAACTTATATTTACTACTGTACATTTCAATCTTCGCATCACCTTTATTTATGTGGAATGTATATATAATGGTAGGTGTGCCAATACTTTTTGGTGCCAGTGAATACTACTGCTCATGAGCAGACTATTCAGAATCAATTCGTTACCATGTAGGAACAAATTTGCATGTATTATCACTAAGAATGGAAGCTCAGATATATTTAATGTAGACAGCTCACAGTCGGCTGAAAAACAGATTTATCTGCCGCTGATCTTTTATGTTTAAATACTAACTGAACAATAAAGTTTACCTTATTTCCTATCACGTAAAGTACGGTATAAAGTTCCTTATGGGGATGTACAAGACTGAGACTCCTTTGGACACGGTGTAAAGCGTATGAAACTGCAATTACCTGATGTAGAAAATCTTAAGAGATACAGCACAATCCACAGAACAAACCTGCAAACGCAGCCGCAATATGTCCGAGATGCACAGTACAAAACAAAATATTAACTCCAACATTAAATAACGACAAGCCAACCACTTCGAAAGTACACCGGAACTGGCGAATACGGCTCAATCAGTCAATGCTGATATGCATTTAGGCCAGTCGCCAAGGTGGCAGATTGCCCACGTGTTGTTTTCCTCACAAACCTAGGGCTCTCTAAATACTAGGTATGCTCACCCGCCTTTATGGTTCATTCCTGCATTACTTTGGTATGGCAGTTGACCGCCCCAGCCTTGTATAACCCTTCTTTTTGTTTTACTGTTTTCCACGCTAGAAAATATTGCTAATCTAACATACCGGTACCTACTGTAAAATTACTCATTCTCAGTAGGCCTATTACTCAAACGGTTACTCAATATAAATATTAGTATATTTCGTACATCATTGTGTACTATCTGCGCACTTTTTAGCGATAGATTTACTTCTTCTTCTTCTACTTGGTTAGTTGTTGGACATCGTCGTAAGACCAAATACAGTAGAGACAATACACGACACTGAGCGAGATATCGAGGGACAGCTATTGGAGCTCACTCTAGCGGATAGACCTGAACGGTACTGATTCTGTCATAAGAGCACGTGTATTTTTGTGTGAAGTTTTTGGTGTTATTTATGCGTTTTCAGTGAGTTGACATAATTAAATAGTAGCGTGTGTCATTCCTTGATATCTCCTCTCAACATGAGGGGAAAGGTATGTGCTGTGTTTGGCTGCAGTAATTACGAAGTAGAGAAAAATGCGCGCTCGTTCTTCAGGTTCCCTCGTGACAAGAACATGTAAGTAATATTGTGTTTGCATATATATTCTTCCAGTGAGAGAGATTTTTATAGTACTTCATAATCTTCTGACCTGCTCGACCCATGTTTTAACGGGCTTAAAATATAATACGCATATTTTATTGTATAGTGCAGCAGTTAACCTTCAATACCGATGTGTTGTTGTAGGTGTGATCTGTGGGTTTTGAAATGTCACAGAAGCGATTTGGATAAAGTGTACAAGAAAGAAGGGACGTTACGCTTGTATAAGAATTATAAGATCTGTTCAGATCATTTCCAGGCCAGCGACTTTAAAAATCCTCGACTATACAGCCAAGGGTATGTTACATTTTTACTCTAATTGTACGTAAATATTCCTCAAAGCATCACTATCGACAACATTTTCAAACTTTTCTTTCTTTTATCCCTCTTCTCAGATTAAAGCCGGGATTTTATAGATTTTCTTTCTGTTAGTAGGCTTCTTGTTTAAGAGGAAAATTGTCCAGCTATTAAATGTTAATTCATTGCATCATATGTGTAAGGAATGTGCCGAAATTTTTATTGACAAATGTCTTAATGTGATGATACATTGTTTTTAAATGAGGAAAAAAGACAAATCCAAGCGTAAGATTTCAGGGAGGTATGCTAAAGCTAAAAAAGTAATGCATAAATGAAAGATCAAGCCATTTCACAGCAGTGCATTTCACACTTTGTCTATATGTCTAATTTCAGTCTTTGAATAATAACCTTTTAAATAATTCTTCATTCATTTATCCAGAATTGCTTTAGCAACTTCGAAGTTAATATCTCAATACCACTTTCTTTCTAGACGTAATTTATTTATCCATTTCCGTATATACATTTCCATTGATATTTGAATTTAGCGCGATTTGTTCAGGTCAAGTCACTAGGAGCGCCACCGTCGAATTGTCTCCCATTTTAGCAAGGCGAAATCCGTAAGTGTCGTGTATTGTCTCTACTGTATTTGGTAAGACGCTACGTCCAGTCACTGGTTTGCGGGATAATTAATGTCTAGGAGAGGTACCAACATTAGAAGAAATTAGTACACTACAAGATAGGAGGGTTAGCTATGTAATGAAGCTAATGACAGCCGGTAATAATGAAACTGAGGAAAATACCAATAATATGGAGGCTAAACTATCTAGGATAACACAAAACCACTGGGACACAGGGTTCTAATGCTTCACGTCTGTGCGGTCTGCCACGACGTCTTACTACAAACAAACCAGACCGGACCACAAATAAGGGTTGGGATGCGAAAGTTCGTACCTATAGGGAAGGAAAAGGTTACAATTGGATGATACAGGAACTAAAAAAGTAAGTAGGAAGTCTACAACGCGAAAAGTCGGTGGAAACACTAAACACGAAACATGTAACAGCAGTTGGTAACCCGCATGAAGAAGCTTAGCTATGAATTCACAACGGTGATGTTCATATGTCTGACACTGAAAAAAAAATATGGTGGACAGTACCTACAGCCCGACCGCATGGACATAAGTTACTTTCGATAAGAGTAAGGCGATAGAGATGAGCAGGCGGACCCACATGATTGAAGCGGAGACGTATGATTGTAGTAATATGACGCCGAGTGTAGTTACCAAAGGCGAAACACGGTTTATTAGGAATATCAGGCAAAAGCGGGAATAAGTGCTTACCTTTCAACTGGGAAGTTCGGCGCCATTCTGCACATCACTGATCGTGGAGGAGGTGACGACAGTGTTCCCATAAGTCTGTGTGTGGAACTGTGATATAGTAATCCAATCCAGTACCCTGGGCAGCCTCTGTAGCTAAGATATCCGCTGAGACGTTACCATGTATTCCAGAATGGCCCGGAATCCATGCGAGTAATACTTTAACCTTACGGAGGAACAAGTCATAACTTAATTTGCGTAAATGTTGAATGTACCAATTATGGGTATGTTCGGAATTTTACAAATGAGAGCTTTTAATATTCCAGAATATCAAAAGAATTTATCGAACTCATTAATTCATGTTTCTTATTCAATATGCTCCGACAATTCCATTGCAGTATCCGCATGTTTTACTTGACAGGAGGGAGAGATCCCACGAATCGAAACATCTCATCATATGCTGATTGTAACTGTTGCTTCCATATACCGGTTGTTTCAATGTTTGCGATGATATTGGCAAATGTGGTAAAGGCGTTTCGAACTCGTTCATTAGAATTAACATTTGGTTGACAATGTAAAGCCAGGACAGAGGGAGATGCCGATATTGGCGCGGGGGGATCCGAAGGTTGCCCTTGAGAACTGGGCTTCCGTGATGTAGATGCAGTCTCGGTAGGAGTAGCAGGTATCAGACGCACTATTGGAGTGCCAGAATGTTCTGGAACCGTTTTCGGATTACTTAGTAAATTCAGATACGATGCCCTGTCATAACCTGTGGTGACAGGTGGGCGGGGGGGGGGGTTATTAACCACCATAGTAAATTTACGCTTTCGAGGGTGAGTTTCGTCCGATTGAGATGTTCTATGGGTTAAAGGAGGAAAATGTTGGGGCATCAGAAGGGGGTTAGATAGGGATTGTAATGAGGCAAAATAGTTTTTCACTTCAAAATATGATTTGTTTTCAACACTCATAATGCGTTTAATTTCTTTTTGTTGTTTATGGATTTCACAATGTTCCGCTCCCGCAGGATGATTTCCGCCACAGTTAGCACATTTAACGACTTGGTGAGTGCAATCTTCAGTAGAATGAGTAAGGGAACACTTCCCACATCTCGGCTCTCTGGAACGACAATTAGTAGCGGTGTGTCCATACCGCTGACATCGTTTGCATAATAAAGGACAGAATATAAAGGCCTGAACCTCTAACATGACTTTAAAAATGGACACGCTTTAAGGAAGTTGTTGACTCTCGAATACAACCTTCACAGTACCTGTAGGGATATATTCAGTTTTTCCGTCTTTAGATGAACGTCTATTTAGACGTTGTACTTTCACTACAGGATATGGTGAGTCTAAATAGGTGAGAATGTCGGATTCGGAAATAGTAGTGTCTACTCCCCGTATGACCCCTACTCGCTGAATATTCGAAGACGGAATAAAAGCAGTCAATTTCTTTTCTGTAAGAATGGAATGAGAAAGAAAGGCGTTTGCAGCCTTACTAGACATGAAAGTAACTTGAATTCTATTTCTTCCCTTCCTATGTATGGCCTTGACGTCACCAATTTGCCTCTCGTAGAAAATCCGTCCCAGAGCCATAGGGTGAACATGTCCTATTTTATTGGTAGAGTCAATCGATTCGACAAAAACTATGTAAGGTCCAAGATGAGTGGTAGAATAGGTAGATACAGGAACGTGCGGACGCTGATCCGAATCACGTATTGAATCTTGAGAACTGTCTCGTTGGGTAGCAGTATTACTAACGTCCATGGGTAAATCCTTACGCACGGCACCTTTACCAATGTCAGGAGGTCGGCCTAAAGGGCCACCACCACTATCTACAGACATAATAGTACAAAAGGAATTACCCTATACTAGTACCAGAACAAACACAAAAGAAAATGACTAGGATACAAACACAAACATAAAACACTCTACTTATCTACAGACTGGAAAAAGCCGCTGCACCAGTGACCGGAGCGAGACGTGTGCACCGCACAACAGCCGAACACCGAATCTGACACTTCCAAAAACGATACTCAAAGACGTGATAGATTTACACTCTAGTGCTGAATCAGTCGACTTCGGTTATCTTCGAGATTCGTATTGGCAACCTATGAAACACAAACTAAGAATCGCTTATCATCGCTGTGCGACATCTAGCGTACACTTTACGTACTCGTACTGTTGTCGCTTACACAGCAAAGCCAAACTATAGAATTCATGCTAGGAACACGTTTCGCATTGGGAAATAGTATATAGTATTATATATTGTGTGTGTGACACAGTTGTTGGCGTTAAGATAATAAAGGTTTAGAAAATTCATATCGATCGATCATATTATCGATTCAATTAAGATTTAATTTCCATTCAGTTGGCAGTATTTACAAGAATCGTCAGTGCTCCCTTCTTACTCCCCACGGAGTACAAAAATATATCACTAAAAAGTGCGCATACAGTAATTTTTACTCGAGACTGTGATTGAAAAAGCAAAGTCGTTGATAATTTTCCTTTTAATAAACAAACTAGGCATGTACTCTCACTGGAGAAGTATTAGAAAAAATAGCTTAGTAATAAATGGGTTATTATTATTATTATTATTATTATTATTATTATTATTATTATTTTATAGATAAGTAGAATATGTTGTTCGTAAGCTATGTGCCACGGTACCGTCAGGCGTCAAATGAAATGAGGGACACCGTGGTATTTATATAGGCTACTGTCATTCTTAAATCATGGCATTCGACGTGGCAATCGGTCGGTGTCGAAGATATATAAAATGTGATAGAAGATTTTGATGCCATATGATCTCAGTCGGTATTTCATACTTGCGTGAAATTGGCTCAGTGCTATTTTCAATGTTGTCGAAATAATACGAAAAATATTCTTCGAACAAAAATAACGCTGAAATGTGATGTTCGAAGACGAACCCACCCATGTAACTGGGATCCTTTAAGTTTACTTCTTCCTTATAAAATGTAGTCCCTTTCCTTGTTTACCAGTTTTTAAAATAAGACATTCTATGTGTAAAATAAACTAAATTTTTGGTGAGCGTTATGGAATCTCATCAGGTAATTCAGTTGTAATGAACAGAGGATTTTATTTTATTCAAACGAAATTTCGTGAATTACATTCGGGAAGAAAATAAGAATAGAGTAACTACTTCTATAGCTGAATCTTCTCTCCCAACCTGAAGTATTGCACTGATAATCAATTACCCATGATTTGTAAGGGGAGCGACCCACGAGCTGTTGATAATATTGTACATTTTTGACTTTGGCAAAGTTAATAGTACGGTACCGTACTTTCTTTTTTTACAGAGAATCCTCTGGTTTGAGGAGAAGTGGTATGATTTCTCAACATGACTCACTTTATTAAGCTGCAATGGGTTGCAACGTCGGTTAATTTGCTCAGGCAGCACACTAAAAAAGGGATTTTATGAATTTACTGTCTCCTTTCATTACAGTACGGTATTTACAAAACAATAACATACCATGCCTTGTTTACATCTCCTCTTCTTCTCCGAAGCAGTCCCATACATTTTACCACGTTTCGGTACATTCTTGTTAAGTCCACAGAAGCATAGGATCGAATTTTGAAGAAGTGTCTAACAATTTTTTTCTTTTAAATGACAGCACGTTGGAGAACATGTACTGGTATATTTATCATTCAAAATATTCTCCGTTACTAGATTTGCACTAGCCTCTTTTGCATTATACAGTTTAATGCTAATAGTTACTATAGAAGACCTCACAGTTTACAAATTAATAATTTCATAACTTCAGAATTTAGTTTCTTTCGATGACCCAATTTTTTTTAAAATTACGAATGTTTTAGAGTTTGAGAAAGCTCATAGTTTAAAATCTGTCTGCATATTGGCCTACCACAGATCTTGGTTTTCAATAATGCATTTGTTGTCCTACCGCCAACGTTAAACAAATTATTTCTGCCATATGACGTTAGTTTTGACAAAGATTGTAACTGCGGTGTTTGGATGTTGAACTCCTGTTACGGGACTTCGGGACCAGAAGTGAATATTGAATGATGAATGTGACTTAATTCAGGGGTGTAGTAATGTCAGTGGGAGCTGGATGCAGGTTTAAGTCAGCAGTTGAAGTAGAAGGTGTAGCAGAGGAAGTGGAGGCACAATGAAGCTGAAGGGAATCTAAACAACCTATATCTCGCAGTAGAGACATTACCGTACTACAATTAGGTGCAGAACAACCCACCATTATGTAATATAGCACTACTCTGTCCCTGCACGCGGTGATTGAAGCTATACGTTCAATGTGACGAAGCGAGCGCTCGTAGGAGAAACTACAGTTTCATCACATGGCCCATTGGGGATGAGTGAACCAAAATGGCGGCTAAGCAAACCCATCTTGTAGG